>NC_092876.1:210240918-210563872 GCF_028372415.1 Notamacropus eugenii
GATTATGAGAAGGAAGAAAGGGATGAAAAGATGCTACTGAGGTGAAATGGTATGGCTGAGATTTGGAGCCTAAAACCCTCATATGGCCACTTCAGCTACTAAAATGAAATCACTTATTTCAACATATGACCAGTATTAAAATCTCATAAGATAAAATAGCTACCTATTTTAAGGTAACTAAAGACACCTAAAATAGGTAAAATATTAGTTAAATATTATGTTAATGTAAAAGCCCAGAGACCTTTTGTCACAGCAGCAAGAATGTCAGATAAAGTTTACCAACTCCCTTCCCTCTCCAGTGTTGCCAACTGTCTCCTGGAAGTGTATCAAAGATTTGAGATAATTTGCATGGCACAATTACTACCAGACAGAGGGATGATGGGAGTTACCCTAACTCAGCTTAGGGTGAAGACGAAGAGGCTTTTTATTGGGAGGAAAGTATTAGAAAAGGTCTTGACAGCTTTCTAAGTGACCCCTATATCTATTCTTAATGTATCTATGGGTTCTTTCCAATAAAAGGACTAAAAATGTGATTACCTCCTGGGGCACACTGATCTACAGAGAGGCAACAGTTTCTTTACCTCCCTCTGCTAGTATACACCCCTCCCCCTAGAAGAAGCTGCTGCAACATAAAACAGTTCCAATAGATGCTAGTATCAAATCAACAAATTGGCAGCTTGAAAGGTAAGGACAGTGGCAAGATGAGTTTCAGCACCAGACCAGTAGAGAGATCCCAAGAAGTGCAGCAGATTGCTTGGAATTGGAGCAATGATGTTCTAGCCTTCATGCAACCCTTCCACCATTTGGATCATTAGCTGTCCCTTTCACAATGGTGTGGAAATCTGTGGGAGATTGTAACTTCAACATGTGTATATGACCAAGAACTATCATACAGATTGGTTTTCCCGTTATTCTATCCCAATCAAATACTATACTATTTCATTTATGGTTTCGTTCTGGTCTATTCATAGAGGATGCAACAGAAGGAAGATTGAGTCCTATTTGCATATGTTTTTTATTGTTGTTCAGTCATTTTCCAGTCATGTACAACTCTTTGTGACCCCATTGGCATTTTTTTTTTTGGCAAAGATACTGAAGTGACTTGCCATTTTCTCCTCCAGTTAATTTCACAGATGAAGCACTGAGGCAAACAGGGTTGAATGACTTACCTAGGGTCATAGAGTTAATAAGTGTCTGAGGCCAGATTTGAACTCAGGAAGAGGAGTCTTCCTCCTGATTTCAGGCCTGGCACTCTATCCACTGTGCCATCTAGCTGCCCTTATTTGCATATTTATGGTTATCCAAATTGCAGCACACAACCTGGGGTATCAAGAATTTACAAAATCATGTGGGGTCTATGGGACACTACGCCAGAAGATGCTGTGGTCCCCTGTTGTTATATTGTCAGTGGATATTGATAACAGGACTTCAATACAGCTAAACTCCTGTAGAACTAAACTTCAATCCAACTGACCCTGGGCAAGTTCCTTCACCTTTCTGAGTTTCAGAATCATCTACAAAATGAAGAATAGATTCCATGAACTCTTAAGGTCCCTTCCAGATCTAAATTCTATGACCCTATAAACAGAACTGCACAGCCATCTGATACAAAACCCATTCTAGAATCATACTGTTACCTTCAAGGACCATAAATCAAAAGGTATAAAACACCAGGGAAATAAAAAGGAACTATCACCACATTGCATCCACGGATATCCTCCATAAGGTGTCACTAGTTTTAATGAGCACAGTACATGTATCTGCAGCACCCAAAACTTTACTCTACCTTTTCTCAGATTTCCCACTTTTGCTTTCCTTTCTAATTTCCCTGTCTCCAAATACCCCCTTATCAAATGCCTAGTAACTTCTTCAGCGTAATAATCTCCAGGAAGGGTAGTGATCTCATCCTCTATTTGGCTACTTGAAGAAAAAGTACAGTATCTTTTTTTTAGGAAGGAAAGTTTCACACTCTTAATGCTGCTTAGATTAAGTTCACAGGTTGGTGATTCATAATGAAGTCCTAGAAAATTAGAATCCAACTGTTGAAACATCTGTTGAGTGGTGGTTGGGAGGAGAGATGGCTTCTGGCTGCAGTCCTCAGGTTTTTTGATCTGAAAATTTGTCATGTTCCTCCTTGATCATGATTATTCCAAGATAGAAATTCTTAGTTCTTTTGGTACCTCGATATCACCTACCAAATTTGTTTCTTTTTCTGAATCCTTTCCAGTCTGTCTTGATACTGCATTTGGGGGTACTGAGGCACGTGTTGCTGAATATAGCCTTCCTGCTGTAATTTTTTTAGCCACATAGAAACTATCCTCTTCTTGTTCTATGACATAATGACTTTTTTCCCCCTTTTTTACAAAGCTCAAAATAACACTGATCTCTTTTAATTTTTTTCCCTGGTATAATATCATATCATATACTCATGTTTAATGTAACATCTGCACTGTCCCTTGCCAAGAGGATATGTTTTTTCTTCTATCAGATTACATATGGCCACATTTGTTTTTTATTCATTGAAGTTGAAATAAACAAACAACCACTTTTACTATCCTATGTACAGATGCTTCCATAACTGATTTCTTTCTGAGGGCATTTTATTCTTTCTGAAAGACTCTTTTCTCTCCTTTTAAAGGGACATTTCAATTTTCAGAGTAAATGCATTTGTAATCATTTGTAATCTCCATCTACAGGAGATGGGAAAGTGTTGGAGGTTATATGAGGGATGGAGACTTTTCCCTGGGTTCTGGTGTGATTGAAGTTGTCACGTTGGATGTTGTTTTGCATTTATAAATTGGAGACTTGGCAGTCACACCTTCCACCTGGAAAGGTGCCCTAGCTCCAGTGAGCTGTCAGAAGCATTAATGATAACTGACAGTTTCCAAGGAAAAAGGAAGAAAGCTCTCCGAAAGGACTGGTGCCCCTGTAATGCCAATACAGCAGTCAGCTACTAAAAGCCTGCTGCTATCTCAGGCTTCAGGTGAAAGATGGGGATAGTCACCAAATGAAGGGTTTCAGGTTTTGAAAGTGGTTACAATTTCTCCTTGTCATCTGAATAAAATAACAAGCCATGTAGTTTAGGAGCAACAGTCCTAAATGCCTGAAGCAGGGCAATAGACGAAATGGATTCCCAAGATCTCTTCCAACTTTTATGCTATAAAACAACATGCTATACATGTTATGCTATATAACAACAAACTAATGCCATGTAAATCTCCTGTTTCACACAGAAGCAGAAACATGTTCTTGCCCAGATGAGTGTAATAAAGCAACTTTCTTGGGAATTTCTATCGCTAAGTCTTTTCCTTGCCTTTTTTCCTTCCCTGGAAAGACCTCCAGTGGGGGATTCTAGACCAGAATATTTTTCAAAATTCTGGATGGGGGTTCACCAAAAGTGATCTGGTCCCAGCATATAAAATGAAATATATGCCATACAGTATATGTGCCCCCTCCCCTTCTCTTCCTTTTCCTCCTCCTCTCTTTCTTTTCTCTCTTCTTCTCTTTCATTCTCTCTCTGTCCCTGTCTCTTTCCCTTCTCTTTCCTTCCCTCCCTCCCTCTCTCTCTCCCTCCTCTCTTTTTACAGATCAAAAATAATTTTGTTTAGAAAAACATTTATTATCAATGAATTTTGTCTCAGAAAATCATCCTTTGATATATGAAAATTGTAACTGATTAAGCTACTTTAAAATTTACTAAATGAGTTTGTTTTCAGTGCCTTTAATTTTGTTGAAAATGAAGTTATAATTTTAAGGAATCCAGCTAGTAACATTTAGTTGATGTTAATTTGTGAAAAATAGTAAAAAGAAAAATGCTTGAACAGATACATATCAGTATTAAAGTAAAGCAAAGGAAGTTTTTGCTGGATACAGTGCTTTGCAGAGTTTCAATTACATATAAAACGTGGCCAACAGTGATGGCCCAAGCCGGCACATAATCCCCGCCACAGGGGGGTGGGGTGGGGATGGGGCTGAGGCTGGTTGATTGATTGAGCTCAGGAGAGAACTGAGTCATAGCGGGCTAAAGCTGTTCCAGTGTCTGGCACCAATATCTTGAGCCCCAGCAGGATGGTCAGCATAACACCAGCTGAGCTGCCCAAAATAGGGCTGGAGAAAGGGAGAGAGAGAGAGAGAGGCAGAGAGAGAGGGGGAGAGGGAGAGGGAGAGGAAGAGGGAGAGGGAGAGGGAGAGGGAGAGGGAGAGAGAGAGAGAGAGAGAGAGAGAGAGAGAGAGAGAGAGAGAGAGAGAGAGAGAGAGAGAGACACACACACAGAGAGAGAGAGAGAGAGAGAGAGAGAGAGAGAGAGAGAGAGAGAGAGAGAGAGAGGAGAGAGGGAGAGAAAGAGAGCATTTATTTTAAGAAAAAGCTGAGGAAAAAAAAAAGACCATTAGCTCTCTCCTAGGGAAGGGAGGACAGACAAAAAACTCTTGGCATTTTGTCACCTAGAATGTTGTCTCATTGGTTTTGTTTCTTGGGCTATCACTATCAGCAATTTGCTCCTGAATGTTCTAAAAGAAAAAACCCCCCAACGTATTCAAGTCTGAAATATGGAGATTTTTCCTGAATGAGACAAGCTTTTCCTCTATTTCACATGTTAGTTTTTTTCTGGGTCTGTGGAGGTATGTTTCCAAACATAATTTTCTTTTACTTCCTGCAGAAGGTGGACGTAGGTAACAATAAAGAACAATTTCATGAGTACACAAAGGTGGGGCAAGAACCAGAGAATGGTTATCAGTTGGATCAGAATTGATTAGAAGAAACCCAACAAATTGGATTTTGTGGGAAACATGATTTAATATTCCTGTCAAGGACCTAGGTGATAAGATGTTTAGTAAGTTTGAGTTTGAGGTGACGTAATAGAAGAAGACAGGTTCAAAATTGGAAGAAATCTTAGTTGATTAGAGAAGTCATACCTAGGGCTTTGAAAGCTAAGGAGAGGGGAAAAATTCATAAAAATATAAAAATACTCCAACAAAAAATTAAGTTCCTCAGCTCTTTTAAATTGGAAAAAATTTAATTTTTTTGGAATGAAGGATGAAATGTTTAAAATAAAATATGCACTTGATTTTGCGACTTTATATCACAATGCATCTCTGGGGTTGTTTCCTTTATCATAAAACAAGACGTTAGGAGGACACTATTTCTTAGGTGTCTTTTGAATTAGTATTCTGTATATTGTAATTCATTCAGCCTTTATCCCTTCCTTCAGTGTGGTAGCAAAGACTTTACATGGTATAGCTTCTGACTGATAGAATAATATTTAATTCAGTTCAACAAACATTAAGGGCCTACTATGTGTGAGTTATTGACTAGAGCCTGGAGATACACTTACAAAAACAAAATAGTCCTTACCCTTGAGTAACTTACAGTCTTCTGTAGTTATGTGACACATGCAGTGAAAAATATACTACATGGCAGGAAATAAAGTGATTAGTGAATGAAGTCAAACAAAGTGTTCTAGGAACATTTGAGAAGGGAGGAGGGATTAACAAGTGAAAGCTTCATTTGGAAGTAGCACCAAAGCCAAGTCTTGCAGGTAGCATTTAAATGATGTGGCAAGTAATTGGGTGTGAGAGGCGCGGGAAAGGGAAGAACCCAAGAGGATTTTAGGGTTGTGAGCCTGTGTGGCTGAAAGAATAGGGCTTCCACAAACAGAATCACAGAAAGGCCAGCAGAATCGGATGGGACCTCAGAGGCATTAACAACCTGAACCTGAATAACACCATCCCCAACAAATGGTCAGTTTGTCTTTGCTTGAAGATCTCTCTACTGAGGGGACGACCAATGACATCCTGGAGCAGTCCATTTCACTTTGGGACAACCCTAATTGTTAGAAAGTTTTTTCTTACTTTGATGTGAAATATGCCTCTTTACAACTTCAACCCATTATCCCTAGGACTGTCCTCTCTGGAGATAAGCAGGACTAGTTCAATCCCTCTTCGTTGTGTCTTTCATTTACTTAAAGAGAGTCATTATTTCCCTCCTCCACCTTAGACTTATTTAGGCTCCACATGCCTACCATCATCATTTGGTATGAATTTAAGGCCCTTAGTTAATCTAATTTCTCTCTTCTGGATTACTCTCCAGATTACAAACATTCTTCCTAAAATGTGATGCCCAGAGCTGAACTTGCTTATCTTGATTTCATGATTTTTTCTATGGCACTACAACTCACTCAGTGTCCTACATTTGTAACATTACTGTTACCTTACTTCTCTTCATATAAAATCAATGATTGGTTCTGGGGTTTCCATGTCCTTTTTTTTTTTTTTTCTTACTGAGAATGGGAAGTGCATATCTGTGATCCTTGGTATTGAGAAGCCTGAGGCTAACGGATTACTTGAATAGCCTGATATGTTCACACTAAGTCCATGAGACACTGAGGGTTGGGAAACACCACACTGTCTAAGGACGGTCAAACTAGCCCAGGACAGAAATAGAACTCAAAGCTTCCTTGCTTTTATTGGCAATGATATCAGGACCATGAGTGGCCTCTGTACTTCCAGCCCAGGGAGAGACAGGGAGGAGTAGTCTCACACACACACACACACACACACACACACACACACACACACACACACACACCCACCCACCCACCCACATACCCACCCCACCGCTCCCCACAAACACCCCTCATCTTTGTTTCTTAATTTTTCTTCCAACTGCCATCAGCTTAGTACAGGTTCTCATTATGATTCACATGGATGACTGTAGTAGTCACCTTAAAGATCATTTGACCTCTCTACTGCATTTTAAATATGTCTGCCAGAATAACCTTTCCCCTCTGCTCAAAAATCTTCAGTAGCTCCCTGTTGCCTATTGAGTAAATTTCAAACTCCTCTGCCTAGCATTTGAAGTCCTTGACAAGATAAAGATGCCAGATCTTTCTAGTCCAAATTTGCTGAAGTAGTGGTCAGGTTTCTCTATGATGTGGCACTGACTAAGGCTTATCTCACACTACCCCATTTATTTACATCCATATGCATTGTCTCCTGACTATGGCCTTTGCTTTTTTATTTCACATCTTGGCTCACAATGTTCTCTATACCTGGAATGGACGCTCTACCTTTTCATAACCCGCTTAGCCTTCAAGGTATCTTTCAAAATGCAGCTTAAGTGTCACCTCCTCTTGATCTCTTTAGATGGAAACATCTTTCAGCATCTTTTTTCTCACTTCATAATACTTTGTACTCATTTCATGTACTACTCATATTCTAATTTGTATTATATGACGTGCCTTATCAACCCTACTAGATTTAAAGCTCTAGAAAGGGAATGTGTAATATTTATCTTTGTATTTCCCCAAAGTGGGTAGCAATGTACTGCATGCACATAGTAGGTATTTAATAAGTCCTTTTTGAATGAATTAAGTTTAGGGTATATGAGAAATCGCATACCTGAAGGCCTTCATATTCTCTGTGAAGCAGGACTTGAGGTCATTTTCTCAGATTGAAGAGGTACTTAAGGAAAAAGGAAAATATCTGGTATTCCTAGTATGCTAGAAGTTAATGAGAGATTTAAAAGAAAAGATAAGAATTGTTGTTATTCAATCGCGTCTGACTCTTCATGATTCCATTTGGGGTTTTCTTCAAAAAGACATTGGAGTGGTCTGCCATTTCCTCATTTTATACATGAGGAAACTGAGGCAAACAAGTGACTTCCCAGGGTCACAAAGCTAAGTCAGATTTGAACTCAGGTCTTCCTAACTCCAGGCCCAGTTTATTCTCCAGAGGAGAATAAACAAGTCCAGTTAAAGTTTGATTAAGAGTGGGGCTCTATTGATCATCTCACTCACTTAAAGTTAATTAACTTTGCTAGGTAAGAACAGTTCTTTTTTTGGTCAAGATTGTTTTTTGATCATAGCTTTTGGTTAGTACGATTATTTTTATGTTTTTTTCTTTTGATCTGTTCTCCAGATCTGTTGTTTTCTTATGTTTCATTTTCTCTTCTACTTTTTCATTATTCATATTTTGTTTATTTCTTGATCTCTTATGATTTTGCTGTCTTCATCTTGCCCAATTCTGATTTTCAAAGTGTAATTTTCTTCCTTAAGATTCTGGATCTCCTTTTCCAATTGGTTGACTTTCCTTTCATAATCTTCTTGTTTTTCTTGGATTATTCTTATTTAAAAAAATTTTTTCCTCCATCTTGGTCATTTGATTTTTAAAGTCTTTTGAAAAGTTTTCTTTGAATTCTTTGGGGCAGGTGATCATTTGACATTACTGTTTGGGGTAAAAGGGGTTTCTTTACTTCAATATTCTCCTCTGAAGATGATCCCTGGTCATCTTTATTCCCATAATAGCTTTCTATGGTTGGATTCTTTCTCTTTCATTTTTATGTGGTAATAGCTTAATATTAATAATCACCTCTAGCCCTGGGATAAGGGGGATGGTGCCTTTTGCCCTAGATCTTCACTTCTCCCCTGGAGCCAGGAATCAAAGCCAAACCTCCAACCTCCTGTAAGTGTCCACAGCTTTCTGCCCCTTTGCTTCTGCACTCAAAAGTCATGTTCTGGTTCCTTCTCGCCCCCCACTGCTCTTCACAGCACAGCTGGCTCCATCGTTCCTTATCAGCAGAGGTTCCCTCAATGTTCCCGGGCTCAGACGCCTAATCCCCCCCCCCCACTAAACCAGGGATAAAAGTCCCTACACGTGGGGCAGAGGCAGCCTCCCAAAGCAAATAATTCCAGGGTTTGCAGCTTGTTGTTTGAGCAGCTTGTTGTTAAAGTGGACTCTAACCTGAATATGTTTAGTATTCCCAGGGACCAAACCTGGTCCTGGGATTTTTCTTCTGATCTTCTCAAATTGTCCCAGGAAGATCCCTGTTATGCCCCATTCTTATTTATTTTTACCCACACTTCGTTCACCCTAAATTGCTCTTTAGCTCTTTTGTGGGAGAAAATCTTGAAAGCTTGGATTTTCTGACCTACTCTGCCATGTTTCCAGAATCCTCTCTCCAGTAAGAACAATTTTTTTTGAGTTTATTTATTTTTAGTTTTCAACATTCACGTCCATAAGTTTTAAATTTTCTCCCCCTCTTCCCCTCTCTGCCCCCAGCAAGATGGCATGCAATCTGATATAGGCTTTACATATACATTCCTATTAAACATATTTTCAAATTAGTTGTGTTGTATAGAAGAATTAGAATGAATGGGAAGAACCATGAGAAAGAAAAACACAAAACATGAGAAAATAGTCTGCTTTGCTCTGCATTCAGACTCCATAGTTCTTTCTCTGGATGTGGATGGCATTTTCCATCACGAGTCATTTAGAATTGTTTTAGGACCTTGCATTGCTGAGAAGGGCTAAGTCTATCCAAGCCAGTCATCACACAATGTGGTGGTTACTGTGTTGGTAAGAACAATTCTTGACTGAATCAATCACAACCAAGCTAAATAGGGCCTATACCACCTTCATGAATCAATTAAAACCATTACATGAGAGATGACATGAGAAATTTGGTTAGCCTGAAGGAATTTATATAAAAGAGCGGAGCTACTTCAGAACAAGACAGAGTTTCTGAGAGTTTGAAAGCATTGAGGAAAGCAACCAACGAAAGGAGAAAGAGAAGGTAGGACTGAACTCTGGCAGATAAGAGAGATAACAAAGAGGGCTACTGACTCTATAGGCATCTCAGAACACAAGATCTGAGCTGATGCCACCAGTGTACCCACTTACTCAAGGACTGAGAATGTCTGCCTTTTCTCCAATTTCCCTCCCACTGCCTATCTATCTACAGACAGAATGTAATCTGCAGTTTGGTACCGAATATTTCTAGTAACCTGAATTTTGCCTCAATCACAAATAACTATAATGTAAAATAGATGTAATAAAATAGGTATAAATATAGATAGAATAGGTACAAATTTAAATCTAAATAAATATGTCTAATTGGAATAGGTAGAAACGTAAAATTAGGCAGGCATTTATCAAAGACTTATTATGTGTCAAGGATTGAGTTAATCACTGGGGATACAAATGCAAACAAATAGAAATATGGGTGTTCTTGAATTTCCATTGGAAGATTACACATAAAAGGAAGGTGAAAAGTGAAAGAGGGTGAGGGAGGTCCCCAAGCAGGGGTGCTTGTTGTCATAGTCTGGAGAATCAGAAGCAAAGCTGGAAGAGGAATAAAGGATGTTTGGCCTGGTGCTCTTGCTTCAAATGGAGACTCTGGGAGGAACTTACCATGGGAGAAGGGTAGAGGGATGTTCCAGAATGAGAAAGCAGTTATTCCTTTGCTCTCTAAAAGGACCCATGACATCATGAGGTTGATGTCTTGACTTGCTCATGAAATGGATTTAATTGGATTTAAGTGAGGTAGACCTGTGCAAAGTCATCAGCTTCACTCTCTCCTCCAAAGTCTTTGAAATCCAGTGGCAAGACCAAAGCCAGTTAAGGAATGGTGGAGAACTGTGAAGAGTTGGAAATAGAGCCTAGGAGAGGAATGAAAGCCTCACTTCTACCTAATGATAGGAATTTTCCTAACTGAGGTCATGGATCAATTGGGATCAAATCCATAATTTATAATCTAAAATAAGTTCCCAAAGCTACAGATGAGGGAACCAAGTATATGCACCTTAGGGCCATTATATTGACCCTAAGCTTAAAATGAGCTAATTATCACACCAGAGTATTGCATTAGAAAACATGAATTCCTAAGAATGCTTAGTAGCCAAAGAGAAAAGAAGGTGGGTGGTGAGTGCAATCCAGGTTGGGGATGGGTTTATTGGAATGTCAAGAGGGCAAGGGATTGTAGGCTATGAATAACATTCAAGTAGCTAAACAATAGTCTGGGTAGAGTAAGAACTCATGGGAATAGAGCAATTGGCCTGAGAAAACTAGATTGGAAGTTGCATTAGGGACTTTGCCTTACCTAAAATCTGTATTTCTCTTGAAACCTATAACTGCTACAAAAGTCTTTTGAATGATCCACAGAGGATACTTGGAATCGAAGAGTAGGAGAAATGAGAGAAGCATAGATTGCCCTGTGGGACTGAGAATGTTGAGTTAGAGAGCCAGGGTGAGGAATTGTGAAGTCTAGAATATGGTCAAATAGGTTTCTGACTGGTAGAGACATGGAGGTCAGTAAAATTGAGGAGGGAAAGAAATTTGTGAGATTTAAGATTCCAAAATGGGTCATCAATATTGATTTTGAAGTCATTGAGGAGGAAAATATGGGTCTTAGTGGAAAGGAAAAATGTAACCCATGTGATCTAGGAGGTTGGACATGGATGACTCATGAAGGAAGGGATTATGCTTTAGCTAAATTTTATATTTCCCCTACACCTTGCACAGTACTGCTCTCACCACAGAAGCTTAAGAAGTGCTTACTGAACTGAATGAAGGAGGAACCCACTGAGTGTTCACTTTTGTTGGAGCAAAATATAAGGAGATGATGATCTGAAGATGATGAAAAAGTCATGTGTCTTAGACTTTAATTATGAGAAACAGAGAGGCTGATAGTTCCATGGTTCAATATCTACTTTTCTCCCATTGAGTTATGGGAGTAGGAGAATGTTATTTTCTCACAATAGAGAGGTGAAGGAGAACTGGATTGCACAGTGTCTTTAGGAGAGAACTATCTTTCCACTAAGAGAGGTGGATTTTGTTAGTAACTTGCAATGACATATTAACATACCATTAGCTTATTACTCCAGGATATTAAATGCCTGAAAGAGTAAATGTACAACTGAGAGTACCTACCTTATTTTTAGAGGGAAGATCTTACCTAACATTGTCTTGATCCATTCTTATCCTTGTGTGGTGCCTAGCACAGTGCCATGCACAACTAGGAGTTTTTAGCCTTACCTGAAAGTGAGGCAGCTAGGTGGCTCAGTAGATAGAGCACTGGACCTAGAAAGGAAGACCTGAGTTGCAATCTGGTTTCAGACACTTGCCAGCTCTGTGACCCTCGGTAAACCACTTAATCTCTTTTTGTTTTAGTTTACTCAACTGTGCAATGGGGATAATAATAGTATCTGCCTTCCAGGGTTATGATCAAATGAGATAACGTTTGTAAAAGTTTTAACATAGAGCCTAGAACATAGTGAGTACTTAATTAATGCTTATTTCCTTCCTTAACCATTTAATCTTTACATATAAATAGATATGATATCAGTAATTGGGATGATAGTGCATTAGACTGAAAGAAACCTCTAGGTTTTGAGAACTTGTATTTTTTATGGTGGTCTGAAGTTGTTCTAAACGCCTTCTTCTCCAGCCTTGTATTTCCTCCTTTTCTTGTATCTTCTATGTTGAGAAACTTTCTTTGTTAGAAACTTATTTCTCCCATATACCCACAATGGACAGCTAGGTGGCACACTGGGTAAAATGCTGGGCCTAGAGTCAGTAAAACTCATCTTCCTAAATTCAAGTTTGGTCTCAGACACTTATTAGCTGTGTAACCCTGGGCAAGTCACTTAACCCTGTTTGCCTCAGTTTCCTTATCTGAAAATGAGCTAGAGAAGGAAATGGTAAACCATTTTAGCATCTTTGCCAAGAAAACTCCAAATGGGTCACTAAGAGTCTGACATAATTTAAATAATTGAATTACCACAGAAATACCCACAATAATTAACACTTCCTTGCCTGTGATATTAGAGATGGGAAAATAGTCATAACTACTTAAGCAAGACCCTACCCATCTGTATAAAACCCTAAGTTTTCTTCAATACCTGAGTTGCTTTAATGGATCCAGGAATCTCACGCATCAAGTGAGATAAATATCAAGTATGACTTGAAACTATGGATATAAGATATTGTTTTGTTTGAGAGGATACCTCCAGCCTACTCTTTCATGGAGGTGGAAGGTAGACAGATATTGCATGTGGCACATATTTGCTGACTTTTTCAATGTATTGATGGGTTGTGTTGATTTTTTCCTCTTTTTTTGTCTTTATACTATTTGTTATATAAGGTGGTTCCCTAGAAGGGGAAGGTGGAAGGATACTGGGGAAAAATATGATGATACAAAAAAATCAATAAAACTTATTTTTAAAAAGAATAGTGAGAGTTTGGTATCATGATGTAACATAGTCAGGGGATAGTAACCTGAAGGTTATCAGGTCTGAGGTTCTGATCATAACCCAGTTGTGTTGTCTCCCTTCTCTGTTCTTCTCAGGCCCATCCCCCAGTTTGCACTGGCCTGATTTAGTCAGGGTTGGCTCCTTCCCTAGATTGGGGCAGTGGGCACTTCTTTAGCATCCTTGCCCAGTTGCCATTGTCCTCTCCTCCCTGTTCCTTGTGTTGGGTGTTCCTCAGGGTGATCTTTCTTTTAAATTCTTGAATGGTCTAAATTTTTTTGCAGAACAGATAGTGTTAGATATTATTTGAGGAAATTAAAGCCCAAGAATCCCGGTCACAGAATGAGTCAGTGACAGCATTATAAATTTCATGATTTTGTACCTTTGGCTTCGCGTACTTTAGCCAAACTATCATTCCTGACAGCATGGCACCCTATCAGCTCTGGGATCAAGTATAAAATCCTTTCTTTGGAACTCAAAGTCTTAAGTAAACTGACCTCCTCCTAACACTTCCGTTTTTTTTATACCTGAGGCTACTCTATGAACTATGCAATCCAACATCACCGGATTCCTTGATGTTTCTTGCATAGCACTCCATCTTCCACCTTTATGCACTTTCATTGACTGCCCCTATGTCTGGAATTCTCTTCCTCACCTCTGTTTCCTGCCCTCCTTGGCTTACTTTCAGTTTCAGCTAAAGTCTCACTTTTGCAGGAGGCCTTTATCAGGCCTCCTTATTCTTGGTACCTTCCCTCTGAGAAGACCCAGGATTCTCCTATATATATCTTACTCTGATGTGGTCCTTTGTATGTTGTCTCCAGTTTTAGATTGTGAGCTCCTTGGCAGCCGGGACTGTCTTTTGCTTCTTTATATTCCTAGCATTTAATACAGAGCAGGTACTTAATATGTTTGTTGACTGCTTTCTTTCACTTACACACAGAATCCTTCAAGTTTTATTTTGACCTGAAATCCTTTTTTTGGGATTTAGGGATTGGGAACCAAGGGGAAAAAAACCCTTTTTCAATTAGCCATAGCTCTGGGGGAAAAAAGTGATTAGAAGAAAGCTTGTTAGTTAATGAATACAAAAGTAAGAGAGAGCTGTCTTACTTTTTTGTGTTGTCTGTTTTAAACTACACTTATTGAGCCCTGGTTATGATAGTTCTGCTGGTGATTTTGAGGGATACCAGGAGCAGACTTTTTGCAAGTGAATTTTAATCATACTTTGCAACAGACATGCTCAAACTGTTCCCAGCCTCTTTAGAAAAGTAAGTGACAGGTGGGCTAAAAAATACTGTCAGTTTGGTGATGAGGCACTGGACAGAGGCCATCACAGAGGATCTTGGCCATTCGATACGGTTTTCTTTCTTTCACCTCAACATCTGGCACACTTCACTAGGCAATCCCCTTTTGATATCCCCTTAAAGGGGATATATTTGCATCCTGCCTTTGTGCATACATGAATCATTTGTAGTGGCATCTGTTGACTCTTACTTGTGATGGTGCTGAGCTAGTGACAATTTACCCACAGTATTCTCATTTAATTACAATGGAAAACAGTAGCTCATGTTCATGTCATATGCCTCTGTATCATAGCATTTTTAGCATCTGGCACTGCATGTGCTGTTATTGGGCTCATATGTCTATGTTGCAGGAGGAAGATGCCCAAGGCAAACAGAAATTGAAAACAAGATGATAAATATACCCAACTAACAGCACATCATTTTGGAAACATTGGAATATGGAACAGAACTTTAATATGGACAGCAGATTCTACACATTTTTTCCCCTGCTGTTGGTGATGAAGGCAGCAATTTACAAGGAGAAGAAAACTGATTGAGCCAACAGCACCAGAAAAGAGGCCAAAAAATGTCTAGGAAAGGGAGAGGTTTGGCTATTTTTGTTTGTCTGCTTATGTCACGATGGTCAGAAGGATACTACTATAGTACCATGGAAATTACAGTGTTTCTAGAATCAGAGATACAGAGTTCAGACTCTGTCTCTGATACTTTCTGTGCGATGTTAGTCAAATTGTTTAACCTTGTGGGGAGGGGATAGGTGGCAAAGTGGATAGAGCACTAGGCTTAGAATTAGGAAGACTCATCTTCCTGAGTTCAAATCTAATCTCAGATGCTTCCTTTCTGTCTGATCCTGGGCAAGTCATTTAACCTTGTTTGCCTCGGTTTCTTCATCTGAAAAATGAGCTGGAGAACAAAATGGCAAACCATTCCAGTATCTGTGTCAGGAAAGCCCCAAATGGGGTCATGAAGAGTTGGACATGAATGAAGAAACAACTGAACAATTTTGTGGGGTTGGAATAGAGTGCCTCTTGGACCTTTCCAGCTTGAGATCTCTGGTCCTTATACCCCCTCTTTTTCTTAGCATACTACATAGAAAAATAGATTTATAGAATGGGAAGGAAATCTCATAGATCCCTTACTCTGACCTACCACCCCTAGGTGGTAGGTGAATTCCCTCTACAACATTTCTGCCAAGATCTCATCTAGCTCTGACTCCAACATCTTTACAAGAAATTCATTACCTCACAAGACAGCTCATTCCTTTTTCAGATAGCCCTAATTGCTGAAAAATTCTTTCCTATATTAAACTGAAATCTGCTTCAACCTTAAAGCTTAGATTATGTGAGCACTAGTTCTCTGGTTAGTGTGTGCAGATTTATAAGAAGCAACAGCAATGTGTAAGAAATTCCACCAGACAAATGAAGAGAAATGGTCTGAGCAGGGTAAATGAAAGCAAATGCGTTTTGGATTGCTTTTTAGAAAAAAAACCCTGAAACTCATTTTCAAGTGGAAAATGCCAGGAAGGAGAGGGTTTGGAAAGAGGAAAATATTCTCAACCTTATCTTACAGGGTTCTCTCCTTCAATCTCACTCCCTCCAGAAGAGGTTCCTTCCTCCAACTCTCTTTTCTCAGACTTTTCTTCCCGTAAAATAGGCCCAGGATTAAGGTTCCTTAAATTAACACCACCAAGTTTACCTGTAATTGAATCAATGTTGTTTATCAAGAACCAATAAAGCAAAATGCCCAATAAAACTATTGGTAAGCATATATGCCTTTCTCCTGAGAATGAGTTCTTTGAAGACCAGGGTTGCTTGTTTTCTGTGTTTTTTATCCCCTGTAATTGTCTTCTTAGCATATGAGCTTTAAGCCTATATCCAGAAACTGAACAGCATTGCGAATTTTTCCTGGCCTTCCTTAGGCCTAGAAATGAGACAAAGAGCATTTATATTAAAAGTAAGCAAGGAATTTCAGTGCAAACAATACTGTCTGGGATTGGTTCTCATAGCAACCAGTGAGAGCTTTAATTGATTTATTTCTTTGGACTCTGTTTCTACCGACTTTTAAGAAAAGCTCTTCTAAGGGCAATATATGTATCTGCCTGCCTTCAGATAATGAGGCAGCTAGGTGGTACAGTGGATAGAGCACTGAGCCTGAAGTCAGGAAGAGAGACCAGAGTTCAAATTGAGACTCCGACTACTAAGTCCTGTGACTCTGAGCAAGTCACTTCATCTCTGCTTGTCTGTTTCTTCAACTGCATATGGGGATAATAATAGTACCTACCTCACAGGGTTAAATGCGATCATATTTGTAAAGTGCTTAGCAAAGTGTGTGGCACATAGTAGGCACCATATACATGCTTATTCTCTTTTTCCCTCCCCCACTTTATGTGCAGATGGTTTTTCTTTCTACAACTATGTCCTGTTAAAGAACAATGAACATTTCCCAATGAGGTGCTACCTGTGACTAATATACCAAATAATGAACACCACTAAAGTTTTCAAACTCCAAAGTGATATTTTCTCATCATATCCTTCCGTTTATAATTTTCTCCTTTATCTTTGCCTCTGTCTTTGCTTCACTTTGTTTCAACACAAGTGGGCTGGATCACGACATAAACATTCTTAGCTCTTGAGTAGCTGTTCCCACATCAGGCTCACGTGTGGACAATGCAGGAGTCCCTGGGTCCTGTAGGAATAGTCTCCAAGTTGATTGTCTCACAGACACAAACAGAACCGGAGTTAACATGGTGGGAACAGGAGTGCAGTACCTGGTTTGGTTCACTTAGCTGTTACAAGAAACAGGGATTTCAAGCATGACAAGAGGTATGATGGATGGCTTTCAGGTTCCTGGGAAACAGGGGAAACTCCAAACATAAATCCCTCAGTGAACACCTGGTGTTGGTCAAAACAAAACACTTTGCCAGAGAGTGAGATCATCCAGAACCAAAGGATTGTTGCTATGCCAAGCTCAGGACACAGCCTGCTTGCTGGGCCTTAGCTCTGGAAAGCAGGGTGTCTCCAAATGTCTTGACTGTAACACCTTTCACATACCTTCCCTCTGCTCCTCTGATATCGCCATCGCTCTGGTGAAGGACCACTGCATATCTAGACTATTGAATCTGCTAGTTGGTCTCCTTGCCTCAAGTTAACAACATGGTGGATTTAAGGAGCGGGACTTCTCATATTTCTTCATTTGAATTCTGTTTAATCTTTATAATTTTGTTCCATTTATTTTTGATTTTTTGATGTGTCATTGTTCTATCAATTTATAGTATAGTTAACGAGTACATTATTATCTTGGCTCCACTTATTTAATTCTGCAGCAGTTCAAAGAGACCTTTTCATGCTTTTCTGTATTTATCACATCCTTCATTTCTTATAGCACAGTAGTGTTCTATTACATTCGTGTACCGTAATTTGTTGGCCATCTACTTTGTTTCCAGTTTTTAGCTATCACAAAAAGTGGAGCTACAAATACATTGGAGTACATGGGAATTTTTGGACTCCATGAGTTTTCACAGACTATCTTCCATGCCTCTAGTGCCCTCCCTCCTTAGCCCTCCCTCTGGGCTTCCCTGACTTCCTTCAAATCCCAGCTAAACTCCCACGTTCTACAGGAAACCTCTTCTGACCCTCCCTTAACTTTAGCACTTTCACTCTTTTTATTCTTTTAGAAAGAATAAACTTGTTTGTACATAGCTTGTTTGTACATAGTTATTTGCTTAGTGTCTCCCCAAAAGACTGTGCGATCCTTGAGATCAGGGACTACCTTTTGCCTTTCTTTGAATCCCCAACATTTAGCACTGTGCCTTCTGCATAGTAGGCGCTGAATAGAAATTTATTGACTGACTGACTTAACCTTCTACCTTTTCACTCCATAAAATAATAAGAAAAATCTATACCAAGTTGTAATCTGTGCCTTATCCAAGCCATTTAGACATGTTATAGACACCTGGAAGAGAAAGTGTATATAGTAGATAGAAATTGAATGAATGATACAAAAAATATTAAGTACTTACTATATTCCAGAAATGGTGCTTAGTGCTCAGGGTACAGATGGAAAAAGAAAGAGATAGACAATCCTTGCTTCAAGGAACTTACATTCCAATTGCAGAAGGTGACATATTGTAGGGCAGTGGTGACCAAGAAAGGCAGTTTGTTCTGGGGAGCCTGAAGGCAGGGGTAGCATATACCTAACTGCAGGCATATGGTGATATGGCCTGGGTGAATGGCTGGATAGGATGGGAACCTGAAGCATGGTCAGGTGCCAGCAGTAGATATAAAAAGGCTAAATGAACTAGTTTGCACAGACTCAGTCATTAATTAACTGAGCTGGACCCTAGGAAGAGTGTGCCAAAGACAAGTGAGATTAACTTTAGTGGGGGGAGGGGTACATAGATTCTGGAAGACTCAGATGAGCAGGTCCAGAGTGCCTTATAAATGTTGAAACTAGATCTCCTAATGGTTGAAAGGCTGGTGGAAAACATTGGCATCATCAGGAAATGAACAAGCACCTGCTTTTCTGTCTCATAAATATGTCCATAAAGTTTTTGATGACTAATGATTGTAAAGTGACTGTACTTTCCTATGTTGTTATAGTGTTGCCTTATCTAGCTGTCTGTATTTTTCAGCATTTTACTCCTCCCTGACCCATTCTCCCTCACAATAATTAGCCATAGAGGATGGAACACACTTTTGTTGTGCTTACCACCTTCAGTGAAGACAGTAACCATTTAATGTCTATATGTAAAACATGTTAGTATAGGCATAGTGTGTTAATTTGCCAATTTTTGATGAATAGTTTTTTTGTGAGTGGGGGCTTGATCTGTGACTTAATTGGTATAGGAACTATCAGTGAGGAATGACCCACTACAAATGTAGACCACAAGATTAAGAGACTTGCCCAGGGTCACCCAGTCAATATTGTCAGAAATGAAACTTGAACTTGGGTCTTATTGATTTCAAATTAAACCTTCTATCAACTGTTGCACTGCCTCATGAGGAACTGCCTGAACGCATAGACTTTATTTACTATGGCATGGAAGAAAAAAAATACATGTGAAAAGTAGTGTATACATATGTTGGTTGGTTGTTGTCCTTTGTCTTCAAAGAGGATCAAAATGACATCACCATTGTAAAATGAAATTTCAGTATGTCTGATCAGATGAATACGAGCTCGGAATGCTCTACCACAGGTTGGGTACGGATAGTCCGTTTGAATATTTGGGGTAGACATCCTAAATATCTGCATCATGCATATGTGGTACACATATGTGCCACTATAGAAAAAGAAAAAAAAACCCAGATGCATCGTCCTTTTGCAATGTTAGTAACATGGTCAAAAGAAATCAAGTTATGGTGTAGACCAGAAAGTGACAGTAAGATATTTTGCCAAATTCCAGACAATTGAATTCTTTTGTGGGTTTTCAAAATTTTGTATGTGTTCATGGAAAATGTGGTGTACATGAAAGGAGCAGCTAGGTGGTACAGTGGATAAAGCACCAGTGCAGGAGTCAGGAGGACTTGAGTTCAAGTCTCACCTCAGACACTTGACACTCACTAGCTATGTGACCTTGGGCAAGTCACTTAACCCCAATTGCTTCATCCTGGGTCATCTCCAGTCATCCTGATGAATATCTGGTCACTGGATTCAGATGGCTCTGGAGGAGAAGTGAGGCTGGTGACCTACATAGCCCTCCCTCACTCAAAACAAAGTCAAGTGCAAGTCATGTCATTATTTCTCTGATGGCATGGTCTTCTTCAGCAATGAAGGATGAACACGAGTGTACATGAAATAATATTGAGAATATATTGGCAGGGCAGAGTCAAGGTACTGGATTAGAAATAGCAAGCTAGTGGAACTCTATACATTCCCCTTCAAACAACTTTAAAATGATACCTCAAGTAAAATTTTGGAGAGGCAGAGTCAAGGAAAAGTCAGTGCGAGACCTTTTTTTTCTGGTCTAAGAAAACTTAGGAGGTCAGCAAGAGAGGTCTGTGACACAAGGGTAGAATCCTGTCCAGAGCACACAAGGTGGCAGTAGTAGTGGTGGGCCTGGAGGTGACAACAAACATCAGTGACAACAGGTCAGAAAGAGATTACAGGGGATTCTTTGCTGGCACTGGGAATAGCTGTTACTGATCAGCAACTCTCTTGCCCATACATAATTCAGGGTCATAGTGCTAGGGCAGAAAAGAGTACAAGGGAGCAGAGGAGTATTAGTACTTGTGGCTGCAGGGCAGCAGGGTCCCTTCCTGAGTAAATACCAGAGCTCAGATCAGGAGAGCAGTGACTGCACCTCTCCTTGGATCATACCACTTTGGAAGCAGTGAAAACTTTCAGACTCCCAGAACTATCTCTGAAAATAGCAGCACAAAAAATGTAAAGCATGGGACAATACCTCCCAACCTCAGGTAACACAGTTCAACTTCAACATAACATTCAAAGTGAAGAAATAGTCTGGAAAAATGAGCGAACAATTAAAAAAAAAGAACTTAATCATAAAAAGCTACTATGGTGAGAGAAAGACCATGACACAATATCAGAAGAAGACAATAATGTGAAAAGAGCTAAAAGCCAAGCCTCAAAGAAAATTGTTAATTGGACACAAGACCAACAAGAATTCCCAAAAGAGTTAAAGAAAGAGATGAGTTGTAGAAGAAAAATTGGGAAAAGGAATGAGAGTGGTGCAAGAAAATTATGAAAAAAAGAATTAACAGCTTGGTAAAAGAGGCACAAAAAATAATGAAGAAAATTACACCATAAACAAACAATTAACCTAGTGGTAAAAGCACAAAAGTCCACTAAAGAAAAGAAGACTCTTTAAAAAGCAGAATCAGCAAAATGGAAAAAGAGGCATAAAAGCTCACTGATTAAAGTAATGCCTTAAAAATGAAAATTGGGCAAATGGATATTAATGACTCCATGAGGTATCAAGAAACAGTAAAACAACCTCAAATGAGGGAAAAAATAAAAGAAAATGTGAAATATCTCATTGGAAAAATAACTGACCTGGAAAATAGATTGAGGAGAGATAATTCAAGAATTATTGGACTGTCTGAAAACCGTAATCAAAAAAGAGCTTAGACATCATAGTTCAAGAAATTATCAAGGATCTGGAGAGCAATTTGGAACTATGCCCAAAGGGCTATAAAAATATGCATACCCTTTGACCCAGCAATATCACTTTTAGAACTGTATCCCGAAGAGATCATAAAAATGGGAAAAGGATCCACATGTACAAAAATATTTGCAGCAGTTCTTTTGGTGGTGGCTAAGAACTGGAAATTGAGGGAATGCCCACCATTTGGGGAATGAATGAACAAGTTGTGGTATATGAATGTAATGGAATATACTGCTGTGCTATAAGAAATGATGAACAGTCAAGACTTCAGAAAAACCTGGAAAGACTTATAGGAACTGATGCTGAGTGAAATGAGCAGAACCAGGAGAATATTATACACAGTAAGAGCCACAGTGTGTGAGGACTGTTTCTGATAGACTTAGCCCTTCATAGCAAGGCAAGGACCTAAAATATTTCCAAAGGACTCTTGATGTAAAATGCCATCCATATCCAGAGAAAGAACTATGGAATCGGAACACGTAATGAAGCAACAATTTTCTCTTTTGTTTTGTTTTGTTTTTTCTCATAGTCTCTCCAATTTGTTTTAATTCTTCTATGCAACATGACTAATGTGAAAATGTGTTTAATAAGAATGTACATAAAGAATATAAGATTGCATGCTGTCTTGGGGAGGAAGGGAGAGAAAAGTTAAAACATAGAAGCGATTGTTGAAAACAAATTAATAAAAAAATAAAAGAATAAGAAAAATAAGGAAATTATCATGGAAAACTGCCCCTAATATCTTAGATCCAGAGGGTGGAATAGAAATTGAAAGAATCTGTGGATTACCTTCTGATAGAGATTCTAAACTGAAAACTCCCAGAAATATAGCCAAATTCTACAGCTCTCAGATCATGGAGAAATTATTGCAAGTCGCCAGAGAGAAACAATTCAAATATTGTGGGGCCACAGTTAAACTCATACAAGATTTAGTAGCTACAACATAAAAGGAGTGGAAGCCTTAGAATATGCTATTCTAGAAGGCAAAGGAGCTAAGATTTACAACCAATTATAACTTACCCTGTAAAACTGAGTATAATCCTTCAGGGAATAGGAGGGATATTTAATGAAAAAGAGGACTTACAAGCATTTCTGATGAAAATACCACAGCTAAATAAATTCAAAAGATGCAAGAGAAGCACAAAAAAAGGTAAACATGAAAGCACAATTGTAAGGGATGTAATAAAGTTAAATTGTTTACATTCCTACATTGGAAGATGATATATGTAACTCCTAAGAACTTTATCATTATTAGGTTATGAATGAGAGTCAATTATGATGGAGTGATCTAAAAAAAATGAAGAGGTGAGTAAGAGGGATACACTAGGAAAAGGGGAAAGGCAGACATAGAATGGGGAAAGTTTTCTTACATAAAAGTGACATGAAATGAAGAGTTTTTTATAGAGGATGGGAAAATGGGGAAGAGGGGTTAGTTGGCAATACTTGAACCTCACTTTCATTGGAATTAGTTAAAAGAGGGAAACATGCTCAGTTATGGAAAGAAATAGATCTTACTCAATAGGGAAATAGGAGGGAAAGGAGGATGAAAGAGAGAGAGGGGGTGATTATAAAAGGGAGGAGAGATTAAGGGAGGCAGTGGTTAGAAGCAAAATAGACTTTTGAAGAAGGACAGATCTGAGAGAGAGAAGAAGAAACAGAAGTAAATGAGATAGAGGGAAATACACAGTTAAAAATCATAACTGTGAATGTGAATAGGATGAGCTCAACCATAAAATGGAAGCAGATAGTAGAATGTATTATAAGTGAGAATCTAACAATAGGTTTTTTTTTTCAATAAGAGTCACACATAGAGTTATAATAAAGGTCTGAGGGGAGCAGAAACTAATATGTTTTATATGAAATAAAAAGGCAGTGGTAGCAATCATGATCTCAGATAAAGCAAAAGGAAACATAGATTTAATTAAAAGAGATAATTGGGGAAACTATATTTTGCTAAAAGATACTATAGACAATGAAGCAATATTTAAAAAATGATAACAATTTTCTCTGATAATTTGTCAAAATATATTGAGTTAGAACTGAATAAAATTTATAAAAATAAGACCCATTCCAAAATTGATAAATGGTCAAGGGATATGAATAGGTAGTTTTCAGGAGAAGAAATCGAAACTATAGTCAACAAAAAATGATGTTCTAAATCACTATTGATTAGAGAAATGCAAATTAAAACAACTCTGACCTACCACCTTACACCTATCAGACTGTCTAATATGATTGAATTGGAAAATGTTAAATGTTGGAGAAGATGTGGGAAAATTTGGGCACCAATGCATTGTTGGTGGAGGTATGAACTGATCCAACCGTTTTGGAGAGCAATTGGAAACTGTGCCCAAAGAGTTATAAAACTGTGCATGCACTTTGACCCAGCAATACCACTACTAGGTCTGTATCCCAAAGATATCATAAAAAGTGGAATTAGACCTACGCACATACATACACACACAAATGCATACATACATATACATACACACACACACACACACACACACACACACACACACATATATATATCTCAACTCTTTTTGTGTTGGCAAAGAATTGGAATTTGAGGAGATGGCCATCACTTGGGGAATGGCTAAACAAGTTATGACCTATGATTGTGATGGTACAATTGTACTATAAGAAATGATGAGGAGGGTGGTTTCAGAAAACCATGGCAAGTCCAAATGAACTGATACAAAGTGAAGTATGAAAAACTAGATCATTGTTTCTAGTAACAGCAATGATGTAATGATGATCAACTGTCAAAGATTTGGTTACTGTCATCGATGATCCAAGACAACTTTAAAGGACTCACGATGACAAAATGCTGTCCACCTCCAGAGAGAAGAATGATGAACTCTAAGTACAAATTTAAGTATGTTTTTTTTTACTTTCTAATTTTTCGTTTGCAATATGACTAATATGGAAAATCTGTATCCCATGATTTCACATATATATTTGATATCATATTGCTTGCCTTCTAAGAGGATGTGGGACTGATGGATGGGAAGGAGAGAATCTGGAACTCAAAATTTAAAAAGAAAAGAATGTGATAAATAATAGTGAAAATGTATTAGAAAACTTGCCTAGTTCTCCTAGCGCCTGACAAAGTATCTTTGAGTGCTAGACTTGGAATCAGGCAGACCTGGATTCAAGTTCTGCCTTTGACATGTACATAGTGGTTGTGTGATCTTGGGTAAGTCATTTAATGTAGTCTTGGTTTTCTTTGTAAAATGAGGAAAATATTAGCACCTACCTCACAAGATTGTTGTGAAGATCAAATGAGAAGAATGAATGAAGGAAAAGCATTTATTAGGCATTTTTATTTCAAGTGCTGTGTAAAAGTGCTGGGGATTCAGAAACAAAACCAAAGATAATTACTACTCTTAATAGCCAGTCAATAAATGTCTATTGAGTGATTATTATATTCCAGGTGCTGTTCCAAGTGCTGGGGATAAAGATTCCAAAAAGAAAGACAGTCCCTGTCCCCCTGAAAGTTAAAATCTGATGAGGGAAGATGATATACAAAAGGAAGTTGAAAAAAGGTTATAAAAGCGGGGAGAAGGTATGGCAAATTTAAAGGAGCGCAGGTGAGTGGGAAATGAGGTGTGAATACCAAGGCTGATGTGATCTTACAGAACAGTGAGGTTCCTGGTGAGGGGCGGGACATGATTGATAAGTTCAAAATTTCTCTTTCTCTGTGTATCTATCTATCATCTATCTATCTATCTATCTATCTATCTATCTATCTATCTATCTATCTATCTATCTATCTATCTGTCCTTCTATCTCTCACACACATACACACATATGATATATTATTTCCTTAATGGTAGGGACTATGAACTTTTTTTTTTTAACATCCCCAACACACACACACACACACACACACACACACACACACACACACACACGCACACACACATACACATTGCATTGAAAATCTTAAAGTGCTATACAGATATCAGCTATATTATTACAACTTAAAAAAACCCAACAACAATCCCTTTCTAGGGATTCATTTTACAAAGCAAACAATTCTTGGAAGCTATATATAATTGGCTTTTTGTTAAGGAAGTTTGCTTAAAGTAAGGTATACCTGTATGCTTTCTTTTTCTCTTTAAAGTCTATTAAAGTCCTTATTTCATAAATATTCTGTTGCAAAGTTGATAGGTTCAATAAAAATGTTAGGAAATTATCTGCACCTTTGAAGAAAAGTTAAGGAAACATTAAAACCATGAAGTTTCATTAAAAATGTATTAGATTGGAAAATGTAATAAAAATGCCTAAATGGAGGTTCTCTCCCTACCTCCCTTCCTCTATTGTTGAAACTGAAAAAAAAAAAAAAAGAATCCATTCACTCTCTTGGTAGAAAATGTAATTACTGAAAGTAATAAACAGACTACAAGGCATAAACTCTTTTAAAAATGAGGGAATAATTTTATGAAATTAAAAACCAAAGGGATAAGATGTATTCTTTTTGGCAGAATAGGAAAGGGAGACAGCCATCATTGTGATTTGGGAATATTATTTAAACAAAAGCCAGAGTATCAGACAGGAATATTTTTTAAAAGCTGAGAATGATAACTTTCCACTTTCAAACTGAATGTCTAAATAATTTTCTAGTCATAAAAGATAGGCACATTATTATGCTTATGCAAATGACTACAGCTGAATCTCTTGAATGATATTCTGACTATTCAGAGATTAAATTTCCCTACCTCCCAAATAATTTTTTTCCTGGCTCCTTTTTGCTTTAATATTGGAATTTACTGAGTTTAGTGCACCAGTGAAAAATGTTAGACTAGATAATTCCCATGAATCACAAGTGATTGTTGGATCACACTGATAGTCTCACTTAAAAGTGAATAATACACACTTTATACCCATCATAAGCTAAGGTCAAAATTATACCTAAAAGAGAAGTGAAAATCCTGTTTTATGACAATGACAACAGGGAAAGGTCATGATGGATGCAATATGAAGGGACTGAAAATAGGAGTTGGTTTTGCCATCATGCCACTGCTAGCCAAAAGTTAACTGTAATTCTTCCATTCTTTTTTTCCATGGTAGCAATTGAGGATGACATAGGGAAAGAGTGGGCAAAATCTGGAAAAGCAGGGAATCATAACTCATAATTTAGAACTGGAAGTCCTTGGAGTTCATCTGTTATAATCCCCTTATTTTTAGATTGGGAAAACCAAGACTTGGAATGGGAAAATGACTTGCTCAAAGTAATAGTGAATTTTGGAACTAAGATTCAAACCAAGGCCTTCTGACTACAAATGTAGTGTTTCCATTAATCTTCCCAGTATGTCATAGACCAGAAACCCTAGAAAGTAAACTTGCTTATAATAAAGCATACATTCAATTGCATCCCTCTTCAGTTGATTAAATGCATAAAAAATAATGTGTCAGTGCTGGAACCATTTTCCCCAGAGTTACTCTAATAGTTTAATTGATAGTCTAATACCCTAACTAATTGAGTTAGGACACTATTGTTCCTTATATTACCTGCTTTCCTGTTTCACAGGGACTAGAGGATGGTCAGGGAAAAGCTGGCATTCCATTTAAGGATGGATCGACAAGAGCCTGGACATCAGAGAATTTGCAGAGACAAGATATTAGAGATCAAGTATAGGAGGTGCTATCACATGGATGAGGTATTATTACTCTTGTTCTGTCCTAGAGGACAGAATGAGCAGGAATGAGTGGAAATTGCAGAGAGGAAGATTTAAACTTGATGGAAGAACAAACTTTAAAATAGTTAGAGCTCTCTAGACATAGAGTCTTGAAGCAAGGGGCTGAGAGAAGACAATATGAATTTCTACTTCATTTATGAAATAGAAAAAGTTGTAAAAAAGGTCAAAGATGAATGTTAATTATTGTTAATCACAGGGCATCTACTTTGTATCAAATTTTTAGCTATCATGAAAAGCACTGCTATAAATATTTTTGAATGTATGGCGACTTTTTCTTAACCATTGCTTCCTTGAGGTATAAGCCCAGTAATGGAGCCTCTGGTTCAAAGAGTATGGATATTTTAGTCACTTTATCCACAAAATTCCAAAATGCTTTCTAAAGTGGTTATATCATAGCATAGTTCTACCCACAATGTATTAATGTGCCTATCTTTCAACAACATCTCTGTCATTGACTGTTTCCAATGTCTTTCTCCCTCCAGTTTTCTGGGTGTGAAGTGAAACCTCAGGATTTTAAAAATTTGGATTTCTCTAATTATTAGTAATTCAGAACATTTTTTATATGGTTTTAAATACTTTTCAGTTCTTTTTTGGAGACCTATTTATTCAAATCCTTTGACTATCTTTCAGCAAATGGCTTTACATATATATATATATATATATATATATATATATATATATATATATATATATATATAATATACACACATCACATAGATACATAGACACACAGACACATATAAATGAATACCAAATCCTTATCAGAGAAATTTAATACAAAATTTTTCCTTATTTGACTACTTTCCTTCTTATTCTAGATATGTTAATGTTATCTGTGTAGAAGCTTTTCAGTTTCAAGTAATCAAAGTTATTTATTTCATCTTTTGTAATTACCTCTATCTCTTATTTTGTTAAAAGTGCATTTTCGAGCCAAGATGGCTGAGTGAGAGCAATGACTTACCTAAGCTCTTAGACAAATGCCTTCAGATACCTCTAAACATAGAATCTGACCAAATTTTGGAGGTGCAGAATCCAATAGGATACAGATTGTGGCACATTCACAGTCCAGGACAGACTGGAAGGTCAACGGGAAGGATCTGTTTCTTGGGGGTGAGCCCACAGCACACAATGCAGTGCATCCCGTAGCAGCATGGCTAAACGGGAAAACCCTGGGGCAGCTGCCGACAACAGCAGCATGGCAGAAAGGCAGAGTGGCAGCCCAGGGCAGGAGACCAGCAGAGTTGAATGAGTGACAGCTTCTAAGCACCAGATATCAGCCGCAGCAGCTCCTAAGACTTTCACTTTGAAGACTAAATGTCTGTAAGTCATCTACTTGAACTTCTGAGAGCCACAATGGCAGAGTGAACAGTAAATGCTTGCTCCCCCCTCTTGTTGGCCTTGAAAGAACCATAAAATAATTCCCCAGAAAAATCCTGGATCAGTGGGAACAGTGGCAAACAGTCTCATAACACCTGAGGCTAGGAAAATAGCTAAGGAGGATTCCTTTTAGTCTTTTAGAGGTGAATTGGAAGGAGAGAAGCCCCAGGATAGTGAAAACTTGCACTAGGACCCAGGAGAGCCTCATCCCTAGGAGGGGTAGAAACTTGCACTGCATCCAGGCATGCCTCAGCACTCCAGGGGAAATGGGAAGATAATAAGGCACAGGGATCACCAACCCCTGAGCTTGCCTTTGCCTCAGCTCAGCTGCAGAGATCTCCTGTGACCAGACCACTCCTCTTCTACATTTAACAAGCTAGCCCCAGAGCTGATCGGGGAAACACACACACAAAAAGTTAAATTAGCTCCTGCCTTTAGCTTTTTCACACCAGTCAGCTCAACACCAAGTTCTGCAGCTTCTAACTGAAAGAACCAGAAGCCACAACATACAATCACCATCATGAGCAAGAAAAAGCAAAGAAAGGGTGAAAAAAACCATAGAATCTTTCTATGGGACAAAGACCAAAACACAAATACCAAAGAGATCAGTAGTGAGACTGTACTCCCATCTGAAACTTCAGAAGGGACTATGAACTGCTCACATGCACAAACAGCTCTCCTGGAATAGCTGAAGAAGGAAAGAGAAGAGAAACTGGCCAATGATTTTAAAAGCATGAAAAAAGAATTCAATGAAGAGAACATCTCTTTAAAAAGGAAAATTGAACAAATGGAAAAGGAAGTTCAAAAAATAACTGGAGAAAATAAGTCCTTAAAAGGAATAATTGGACAGATGGAAAAGGAGATGCAAAAGTTAACTGAAGAAAGCAATTTGATAAAAATCAGAATTGGGCAAGTAGAAACTAATGACTCTATAAGACATCAAGAATCAGTCAAACAAAATCTAAAGAATGAAAAGATAGAAGAAAATGTAAAATATCTAATTGGAAAAACAACTGATCTGGAAAATAGATCCAGGAGAGAAAATCTAAGAATTATTGGCCTACCAGAGAAGGTTGATGAAAAAAAGTCTGGACAATATCTTCCAAGAAATCATCAAGGAAAACTGCCCAGAAGTGCTAGATTCAGAGGGCAAAATAGTCATCCAAAGAATCTATCATTCACCTCCTGAAAGGGATCCCAAACTAAAAACCCCCAAAAATATTGTTGCCAAATTCCAGAACTACCGAATGAAGGAGAAAATAGTACAGGCAGCCAGAAAGAAACCATTCAAGTATTGAGGAACTACAGTCAGGATCACACAGGACCTTTCAGGTTCTACATTAAAAGATCAAAGGAATTGGAATCCAATATTTGGTAAGGCAAAGAAGCTGGGACTACAACCAAGGATCAATTACTCAGCAAAGTTCAGCATAACATTTCAGGCAAGGAGATGGTCATTCAACAAAATAAGGGATTTCCAGACCTTCCTGACAAAAAGGCCAGAACTCAATAGAAAAATCGATCTTCAAATGCAAGTCTCAAAAGAGGCATAAAAAGGTAAACAGGGGAAAAAAAACCCAAACTTGTTACTCAATTTGGGCAAACTGTTTACCTCCCTGTAAGGGAAGATGATACCTGTTAATCTTGAGAACTGTACCTTTATTATGAAATATAAAAGGGATATACATAGAGGGAATGGATATGAAGTAAATGATGTGATGATAAAAATATGATGTACTCATGCAAAGGGATTGTAACAGAAGATGTGAAAAGGAGGAAGCAGAAAATGGTAAATTACATCACAGGAAGAAGTACAAAATTATAGTAGAGGGCAAAGAGGGGAGGGAGATGATCATTGTTTGAGAGGTACTCTCATCTGATTTGGTTCAAAGAGGGAACAATAAACTTAAGCATACAATTCTAATTAACTGTATAGACAGTAGGAGAGAAGGGGAAAGAAAGGGGAGGGGAAGCTAAAAGGGAGGGAAGAAATAGTAAAGGTAAAGGGGAGTAAAAGGGAGGGGGGCTAAAAGAAGGAAGGGAAGATTGTGGGAGGTGGTGGTGAAAAGTGAAAACTATTGAGGAGGGGAAGGGAGATGGGAGAACTAAAAGCACAAATGGTGGGAAAGAAGATGGAGGGGAATACACAGATTGTAATCATAACTGTGAATGTGAATGGAATGAACTCTCCCATAAAATGGAGAGATATAGCAGAATGGATTAAAAGCCATAATCCAACAAATGTTGTTTACAAAAAACACATTTGAAATGAGGGGATGCACACAGGGTAAAGGTATAAGGTTGGACCAGAATATATTGTGCTTCAGCTGATGTAAGAAAAGCACAGGGGTAGCAATCCTAATCTCAGACAAAGCAAAAGCAGAAATAGATCTAATCAAAAGAGAAAAGGAAAGAAACTATACCACACTAAAAGGCACCATAGACAATGAAGCAATATCATTACTAAACATGTATGCTCCAAGTGGTATAACATCCAGATTCTTAGAGGAGAGGTTGAGGGAACTGAAGGAAGAAACTGACAGCAAAACTATACTAGTGGGGGCCCTCAACCTCCCCCTCTCTGAACTTGATAAATCTAACCTCAAAATAAACAAGAAAGAGATTAAGGAGGTAAATAAAACTCTGGATAGGGTAGATATGATAGATCTCTGGAGAAAAACGAATGGGAATAGAAAGGAAAATACCTTTTTATCAGCGGTACATGGCACATATACAAAAACTGACCATGTTCTAGAGCATAAAACCCTCATAATCCTGTGCAGAAAGGCAGAGTTAGTCAATGCATCCTTCTCAGATCATAATGCAATAAAAATTATATGTAATAAAAGGCCATGGAAAGATAAACCAAAAATTAATTGGAAACTAAATAATCTAATCCTAAAGAAGGATTATAGAACAAATCATAGAAACAATCAACAGCTTCATTCAAGAGAATGACAATAATGAGACATCCTACCAAATCTTATGGGATACTGCAAAAACAGTTCTTAGGAGAAGTTTTACATCTTTGAATGCCTACATGAATAAAATAGAGAGAGAGAGGAGATCAATGACTTGGGCATGCAGCTGAAAAATCTAGAAAAAGAACAGATTGAAAATCTCCAAGTAAATACCATATTAGAAATACTGAAAACCGAAGGAGAGATTAATAAAGTTGAAATTAGGAAAACTTATTGAACTAATAATTAAAACTAATAGGTGGTTTTATGAAAAAACTAATAAAATTGATAAACTTTTGGTCAATTTGATTAAAAAAAAGAAAGAAGAAAACCAAATTACTAATATCAAAAATGAAAGGGATGAACTCATCTCCAATGAGGAGGAAATTAAAACAATAATTAGAAATTACTTTGCCCAACTTTATGCCCATAAATTTGACAATCTAAATGAGATGGATGAATATTTTAAAAAATACAAATTGCCCAGATTAACAGACAATGAAGTTGAATACTTAAACAACCCCATCTCAGAAAAAGAAATTGAATAAGCCATCAATGAATTCCCTAGGGAAAAATCTCCAGGGCCAAATGGATTTACAAGTGAATTTTACCAAACATTTAAAGAACAGTTAATTCCAATTAATTTCAAAAATTTTTTGAAATTTTTGAATTTTTGAAAATGGGAAGGAGTCCTCCCAAATTCTTTTTATGATACAAATATGGTTTTGATACCTAAACCAGGAAGAGACAAAAGAGAGAAAGAAAATTATAGATCAATTTCTTTAATGAATATAGATGCAAAAATTTTAAATAAGATTTTAGCAAAATGAATATAGCATCTTATCATGAGAATAATACATTATGATCAGGTAGGATTCATACCAGGAATTCAAAGCTGGTTCAATATTAGGAAAACTATTAGCATTATCAATCACATTAACATGAGAAACCACATGATTATCTCAATAGATGCAGAAAAAGCTTTTGACAAAATACAACACCCATTCCTGTTAAAAATGTTGGAGAACATAGGTATAAAGGGAACTTTCAATGAAATAATAAGCAACATCTACCTAAAACCTTCAGCAAGCATTATATGCAGTGGAGATAAGCTAGATGCATTTCCATTAAGATCAGGGGTGAAACGAGGATGTCCATTATCACCACTATTACTCAATATGGTACTAGAGATGTTAGCTGTAGCAATTAGACAAGATAAAGAAACTGAAGGAATTAGAACAGGCAAAGAAGAAACTAAGTTTTCACTCTTTGCAGATGATATGATATACTTAGAGAATCCCAGAGATTCAAGTAAAAAACTACTTGAAATAATAAACAACTTTGGAAAAGTTGCAGGTTACAAAATAATCCCACACAAATCTTCTGCATTCCTGTATATTAGTAACAAAGTCCAACAGCAAGAGAGAGAAAGAGAAATCCCATTTAAAGCTAGGGCAGACACTATAAAATATTTGGGAGTTTACCTGCCAAAACAAACCCAGGAACTATATGAACACAATTACAAGCCATTGTTAGTGGAGCTGTGAGCTCATCCAACCATAGTTCTGGGTTGGAACTATGCCCAAAGGGCTACAAAAATGTGTTTACCCTTTGACACAGCAATATTGCTTCTAGGACTGTATCCCCAAGAGGTCATAAAAATGGGAAAGGGTCCCACATGTACAAAAATATTTATAGCAGCACTCTTTGTAGTGGCCAAAAACTGGAAATCAAGGGGATGCCCATCAAGGGGAATAGTTGAATAAATTATGTTATATGGATGTAATGGAATACTATTGTGCTATAAGAAATGAACAAGAAGACTTCAGAGAGGCCTGGAAAGACTTATATGATCTGATGCTGAATGAAAGGAGCAGAACCAGGAGAACTTTGTGCGCAGCAACGACCACAGTGTGCGAGAGTTTTTTTCTGGTAGACTTGGAACTTCTTAGCAATGCAAGGACTTAAAAAAAAATTCCCAATGATCTTCTCAGGCAAAGTGCCCTCCACATCCAGAGAAAGAACTATGGAAGTCAATTGCAGAATGTTGCAGATCGTTTTTTTTTGTGTGTATTATGTTTTGGTTTGTTAGATAATTTTTCCCATTCATTTTGGTTCTCCTACACAGTATGACTATAGTGAAAATGTATTTAATAGGAATGTATGTGTAGATCCTATATAGAATTGTATGCTGTCTTGGGGAGGGAGGGGGAAGGTGTGGAGTAGGTAAGGGAAAAAAAAATCTAAGTTATATGGTAGTGATTGTGGAACACTACAAATAAATAAAATTAATAAAAAAAGTAAAAGCACGTTTTCTACCCATAGCTATGAGAGGTATAATCTGTTTCTCTTACAATTTTTTATAATAATATCAGCTTTAATATTAAGGTCATATATCTGTATAGAATATATTTTTAAATATGGTGTAAGTTGATGGTCTAAGCCTAATTTCTGCCAGACTGCTTTCAAGTTTTTCTAGCTGGTTTTAAAAAATCAAATAGGGTGTTTTTCCTAGGTAATTTATGCTTTTTGGTTTATTAACTTTATAAAAGTTCTATTGTTTTTGGATTCCTCTTGTCTAGTTTGTGCCATTAATCTCTCTATTCTTTAACCACCACAAGGTAGTTTTGACAGGTGATGCTTTATATTGTTTATCATGTTTGATGTCTCAAAGATGATCCCCCCTTCATCCTTGTTTCTTTTCATCATTTCCCTTGATATTCCAGACGTTTATTTTTTCCAAATGAATTTTGTTATTATTTTATCACGTTCTGTAAAGTATTGTTTTGATAATTTAATTGGTGTAGCATTAAAAATGTCAATTAATTTTGGTGTGGAACATGAAGTTCAGGTATTTGCAGCTCTGGTGCTATAGGGCTGTGGCCCCTGCCAGGTTTTTGTTCCTGGAGGGCTGAGGCTCCACTGACTCTTTGTTGCAGCACAAGCAAATTTCTGCTTCCTGGAGCTGATGTCTTCATGGTGCTGAAAAGAGTGAGGGGGCCTCAGGTGTAAAGACAGATTTTATTGTAAGCCTGTGTCATGTCCTTGGATCTGTTCATGCATCCTAGGTGCCTTTGCATGGGAGGTGGGGGAAGGATAATGAGTGAGATCAGGGTCAGTAAGCGTCAGTTCAGAATTTTGGGGGTTTTTATTTATTTTTGCCTTGTTTTAGATTCTGTGTGTCCCAGACCAGGGAGACAACTGGAGTTGCTTTATCTTTGGTGCATAATTACTGTTTGCTGGGGATCAGAGAAAAAAAAAATCTAGTCTCCTTCTTGTTGCTCACATGATCTGGAAATTCCTTAGTAAACTTTGCTTTTATTGGTATTCCTAGAATTTAGCACAATGTCTGGCACATAGTCCTTAGTGAATGCTTGATGACTGAAAGGAGGTTTTGCTATGATGAGGGTGGGAATGGAGTTGAGGTGGAGGTGAGGAGGGAATCTTGTTTGACTTCAGGCAAGGTGGGTATAGTTCAGTGAGATTTCTTGAAATTTAACAAGAAAAATGTATCCTGCAAGGGTCAAGAGTATACTTGAGATGAGAAATACCATCCTGAAAAGAGTTTTTTCTCCCTTTATTATCCTCATTATAAACCTCAAAAATACAGGAGGCTTGAATATAGTTGCCACTTTAACCTGAACCATCTCATTATGACTTCAGTGCTAGAATATTTGTTCTGGATGGGTTTTTGTTCTTTAGTAAAGCACACTAATGCTGTGTTTAATTGGTTCAGCTCTCATCCTTAACAGTAATTCTTTCTGAACACCAGGGTGTAGTGCCTGATTTTTGCAAAGGTTAATCTATAGGTGTAATGAGAGATAAAGATTAAACATCACTGACATTCTGCTTTCACATCCATTGTGGCTAAAATATTTATACTTGAACAGAAATCAATTTAAGAAGCAGGTGTTTCTTTGCAATTTGTCTCTTTAATCAGCAGTTTTAATTAACACATGCTTCCCCTTGATGAATTATTTTCAAATACACCATGGAGTAGTAATTTGCAAGATAGCCACCTAGAAAATTTTTCTTTCTGGTTTTCTTTTGGGGGAGGGTAGGGAGTAGAGGGGGGAGATTAGTTTCTAAACTGAAAAAAAAATGTTAGGAGTAACCATAAACCTGTGATTTGCCGATGTTGTTTATTTTCTGTGTGTGTGTGTGTGTGTGTGTGTGTGTGTGTGCGTGAGAGAGAGAAAGAAAGAGAGAGAGAGAGAGAGAGAGAGAGAGAGAGAGAAAGAGAGAGAGAGAGAGAGGGAGAGGGAGAGGGAGAGGGAGAGGGAAAACATGGTATTAGGAGTCAAGAGATTTGTTGCAGTTTCATGACTGATTTATAATCTATAACTAGAAGCAAGTCACTTTAATGTTCTATCTCTTTTTTATTTGTAAGATGAGAATACCTTTTTCTTGTCTACTTAATAGAGGTATTACGATTATGATATTTTTCTGAAATCTCACATGTCAGTGAGGATGAATTAGATTTTTTCTCTGAGTTGTTTTGAGCTTCTTTGAGAAAGGTCTAGAGAAAGGCAAATTGTTATATAATATTGTTATCCCACAAACTCTGAGAAATTTCTAAGGCAGAAGTCAACTACTTACCTGTCATTGATGGCTGATGCTTTTTTGCCACTCCCAGAATGGGAATATAACTGTCATTTTGTTTATTTTTCCTGAAGTGCCTCTTCTTTTGAAAACATTGACTCTTTGCTTTCTTCTTCAAAGCACTAACATTTCCTGCTCCCTCCCCCCTCCATTTTAGAGTGGGAGGTGAAAACAAATCTAAATTAACTATTGAAAGGAAGTAAGGAAGTTGCTGGGGAGCTCCATTTCAAATCCCCAGTTGGAAAATTTAGTCATTTTAGTTATTAAAAAGAAAAACATTTATTTTTAGTTTTCAACATTCACTTCCATATAATTTTGAGGTCCACATTTTCTCCCCATTTCTCCCCTCTCCCCACCCCAAGATGGCATAGATTCTACATGATATATGTTCTACATATACATTCATATTGAACTTATTTTCATAGAAGTCATGTTGTAAAGAAGAATTAGAAACAATGGGAGAAACCACAAGAAAGAAGAAACATACACAAAAAAGAGAGAGCAAATAATATGGCTTGAACTGCATTCAGTCTATAGTTCTTTTTCAGGATGTGGATAACAGTTGCCATCATGAATCCACTGGAGTTATTTTGGATCCTTGAGTTGCTAAGAAGAGATAATTCTATCAAAGGTAGTCATCACATATTGTGACTGTTACTGCATACAATGTTGTCCGGGTTCTGCTCACTTCTCTGAGCATCAGTTCATTCAGATCTTTCCAGGTTTTTCTGAAGTCAGCCTGTTCATCATTTCATATTGCACAATAGTATGCCATTATATTAATATACCGCAACTTTTTCAGCCATTCCCCATTGATGGGCATCCCCTCAATTTTCAATACTTGACTACCACAAATTTTGTACATGTGGGTCCTTTTCCCATTTGTATGATCTCTTTGGAATATAGACCTAGAAGTGGTATTGCTGAATCCAGAGGTATGCATATTTTTATAGCTGTTTGGGCATTGTTCCAAATTGCTCTCCAGAATGGTTGGATCAGTTCATAACTTCACAACTCCACCAACAATCATTAGTGTTCCAACTCTCCCACATTCTCCATCATTTATCATTTTCCTCTTTTGTCATGTTAGCCAATGTTGGGATTGGAAGCTCAATTCCGTGTGGACGGTCTCGGGCGGGTAAAAGTGGGACTTCTAAATCTTAGAGTCTTACGAGGCCCTCCATGAACAGCGGGGGTTTGAGAAGGTCAGACTGAGCTAGCTCGGCTAGCTCGGGTATTTCCGCCTCTCCCCGGGAGATACGTGATGGGTGGAGTCTCCCTGCCCTCGAGATTGTCCCGGATTGGAGTACACCTAGTTACCTAACAGCACGGTATTGAGATGCAAACTGTGCGGCTGAAGGTTAAGTAGGATTGAGGAAGCCTGAAAGCTCTCTCTTAGCACGTGTGGAGCCAAAGAGGACAGTAGGCTCCGCTTCTTTTCTTTCCTCTCTCCCCTCCCCCTCTCTCCCCGCTTGTACTTCTACTTCCAATCCCTTAAGCTTAGCCTCCTTAGGAAATCTCCCCCTCTTCCTCCTAAGGAAGACCCCCCTGCACTTGTAACCGAAACCCTGTAATAAAGCTCAACCCCTGTTCGACTCTGGAACGTCCTTTCTCTCATACGTTTATCCGGTTTGGCCAACCGAAGACCTGGGACAGGTAAGAAAGACTCGGGTAGCCCAATACAGGCCTCTAGGCCTGGCAAGCCAATCTGAAAGTTATGATGTGGTGCCTCAGAATTGTTTTGATTTGCTTCTCTGCAATCAATAGTGAGCTAGGGCATTTTTTCATATGACTGTAGATAACTTCAATTTCTTCCTCTGAAAACTTCCTGTTCATTTCCTTTGACCATTTATCAATTGGGGAATGACTTGTATTGTTGTACATTTGACTCAGTTCTCTATATATTTTAGAAATGAGGCCTTTATCAGAGACACTGGTTGTAAAAATTCTTTCCCAGTTTTCTGCTTCCCTTCTAATCTTGGTTGTATTGGCTTTGTGTAAAAACTTTTCAATTTAATGTAATCAAAATTATCCATTTTGCATTTCATAATGTTCTCTATCTCTTGTTTGGGCATAAATTCTTCTGTTCTCTGTAAATATGACAAGTAAACTATTTCTTGCTCTCCTAGTTTGCTTATAATATCAGCCTTTATATCTAAATTGTATATTCATTTGGAGTTTATTTTGGTATGCAGTGTAAGATGTTGTTCTTTGTCTAGTTTCTGCTATACTATTTTCTAATTTTTACAGCAGTTTTTGTCAAATAATGAGTTCTTATCCCAGAAGGTGAAGTCTTTGGGCTTATCATCATTTCTCAGATGTCATGGTCCTCTTTGAAAAAGAAGGACAAACACAACAAAAACTGTAGTCATTGACAACTGTCTTGTGTATCTAACCTATTCCACTGATCTACCACTCTATTACTTAACTAGTACCAAGTAGTTTTGATGATTGTTGCTTTATAATGCCATTTAAGATCTGCTATGGTCAGATCACCTTCCCTAGCATTTCTTTTCATTAATTCCCTGATATTCTGAATTTTTGTTCTTCCAGATGAATTTTATTATATTTTTCTAGTTCTATAAAATAATTTTTTGGTAATTTGGTATGGCACTGAATAAGCAAATTAATGTAGCTAGAATTGTCATTTTTATTACATTAGCTCAGCCTACCCATAAGCAACTGATGTTTTTCCAATTATTTATCTCTGTGTTGAACAGTATTTTGTAATTGTGTTCATATAGTTTCTGGGTTTGCCTTGGCAGATAGACTCTTGAATATTTTATATTGTCTACAGTTATTTTAAATGGAATTTCCCTATCTCTTGTTGTTGGGCTTTGTTAGTAATATGTAGAAATGCGGATGATTTATGTGGATTTATTTTATATACTGCAACTTTGTTAAAGTTGATTATTACTTCAAGTAGTTTTTTGCTTGATTCTCTAGGATTCTCTAAGTATATCATCATATCATCTTCAAAGAGTGATAGCTTTGCTTCTTCTTTGCCTGTTCTTATTCCTTCAATTTCTTTTTCTTCTCTTATTTTTTTATTTTATTTTTTTATGAAGTGAGAAGGGGTTATAAAAGTACTTTCAAGTTCTAAGGGTTCTCTCTCATTGAAGAGGCCTATTCATTGAATGGGTGTTATCTCACTCTAAGTGAGTTCCCGAGTAGACCTTGGCCTAAAGGGGCCAAAGTCTCCCATTGCATCCTGGGTCACCTCCAGTTATCTTGATGAATATCTGGTCACTGAACTGAGATGGCTTGGGAGGAGAAGTGAGGCTGGTGACCTTGAACAGCCCTCCCTCACTCAAAACAAAGTCAAGTGCAAGTCATGTCATTATTTCTCTGATGGCATGGTCTTCTTCGGCAATGAAGGATGAATGCAACAGCAATAACAATTCTTTTTCTAAAAATTAATTTTTTTTTCAGTTTTCTATAATCAATTCACTAAATTTTATATTTTTTTCCTCTCTCTCCTCCTTCTCTCCCTCCTCCCTCCCTTCTCCCACCTCAAGACAGTATGCAATCTTATATGAGTTCTACGCATTCATTCTTACAAAATACATTTCACCTTAGTCATGTTGCATAGAAGAATAAAAATGAATGAAAGGAACCATGAAAAGAATCAAACCAAACCTAAACATAACATAAGAGAAAATTGCAGAATAAAGCAATTCAATTTCATATTTCTTCTCTGGATGTGGAAGGCATTTTGCCTCAAGAGTCCATTGGGAACTTTTTAGGTCCTAAGTCTACCAGCAAAACTCTTCACACACTTTGGTTGTTACTGTGTACAAAGTTCTCCTGGTTTTGCTCCTTTCACTCAGCATCAGTTCACATAAGTCCTTCCAGGCCTCTCTGAAGTCATTCTGTTCATCATTTCTTATAGTACAAAAGTATCCCATTACATTCATATACCACAACCTGTTCAGCCATTCCTCAATTGATGGGCATCCCCTTGATTTCCAGTTCTTGGCTACCACAAAGAGAGCCACTATAAATATTTTTGTACATGTGGGGCCCTCCCCCATTTTTATGATCTCTTTGGTATACAGTCCTAGAAGTGATATTGCTGGGTCAAAGGATAAGCACATTTTTGTAGCCCTTTGGGCACAATTTCAAATTGCTCTCCAGAATGATTGTATCAACTCACAGCTCCACCAACAATGAATTAGTGTTCCAACTCTCCCACATCTTCTCCAAAATTTATCATCTTCCTGTTTTGTCATGTTAGCCAATCTGACAGGTGTGATGTGGTACCTCAGAGTTGTTTTGATTTACATCTCTCTAATCAATAGTGATTTAGAGCATTTTTTCATATGACTAGAGATAGCTTTAATTTCTTCCTCTGAAAACTCCTGTTCATATCCTTCGACCTTTTATCAATTGGGGAATGACTTGTATTCTTGTACATTTGACTCAGTTCTCTCTATATTTTAGAAACGAGGCCTTTATCATAGATACTAGCTGCAAATATTCTTTCCCAGTTTTCTGCTTTCCTTCTAATCTTGGTTGCATTGCGTTTGTTTGTGCAAAATCTTTTCAATTTAATGTAATCAAAATTATCCATTTTGCACTTCATAATGTTCTCTATCTCTTGTTGGGTCATAAATTTCTCCATTCTCCATAGATCTGACAAATAACACTCCTCCTTGCTCCCCTAATTTGTTTGTAATATCAGTCTTTTAAACTAGATCATGTATCCATTTAAACTTTATTCTTGTGCATGGTGTCAGACATTGATCTATGCCCGGTTTCCACCACACTGTTATTCAGTTTTCCCAGCCATTGTTGTCAAACAGTGAGTTCTTATCCCAGAAGCTGGGTCCTTGGGTTTATCAAACAGTAGATTGCTACATTCATTGACTTTTGTGTGTTGAGTACCTAACATATTCCATTGGTCTATCCCTCTATTTCTTAGCTAGTACCAAGTGCTCTTGATGACTGATGCTTTATAATACAATTTGAGATCTGGTAGGGCTATGCCACCTTCCCTAGCATTTCTTTTCATTAGTTTCCTTGATATTCTGGAACTTTTGTTCTTCTAGATGAATTTTGCTGTTTTTCTTCTAGCTCTAGAAAATAATTATCTGGTAGTTTGATTGGTATGGCACTGAATAAGTAAATTAATTTAGGTGGAATTGTCGACCTAAATTAATTTAAGTCAGATTTTAATTATATTAACTCAATCTACCCATGAGTAACTGATGTTCTTCCACTTACTTAGACCTGACTTTGTTTATGTGAAAAGCGTTTTGTAATTGTGGTTCATATAGTCCCTGGGTTTGTTTTGGCTGGTAGATTCCCAGATATTTTATACAGTCTACCATAGCTTTAAATGGGATTTCTCTTTCTATCTCTTATTGTTGGGCTTTGTTAGTAATATATAGGAATGCAGATGATTTACGTGGATTTATTTTATACCCTGCAACTTTGTTAAAATTGTTTATTATTTCAAGTAATTTTTTACTTGATTCTTTAGGATTCTCTAAGTATATCACCATATAATCTGCAAAGTGATAGCTTTCTTCTTCTTTGCCTATTTTAATTCCTTCAATTTCTTTTTCTTCTCTTTTTTTTTGTGAAGTGAGATGGGGTTATAAAAGTACTTTCAAGTTCGAAGGGTTCTCTCTCTCACTAATTCTTTTTCCTCTTATCCTTTTTCATGACACTACAGGTATCCTATGCAAGATCTTTAACTCTACTTCATTCTGGTTCTCATGTCTGGAATGCTCTTTCTCCCAAACTCAGACTCTTATGATCCCTGGCATCTCTTATGACCTTCTGTGGTAGGTCTTTTCTCACTCCTACAGCAGCCATCACTTCCTCTCTTAAGATTTCATTTACTCTGTAGTTGTCTCATATGTATTTATTTATCCAGGTTGTGTCCACCAATGGAAAAAAGGTCTTTGAAGCAGGAAATGTTTTTTGTTCATTGTTTACATTCTCTGTGCTTAACACGGTAACCAGCACAAAATAAGCACTTAGTAAATTAGAGATGATATGTTTATTTACCTGCCTGCCATAATTTCAGGAGTACTTGGAAAAGCCTCTGTTCCCCTCACATATATCACTCTTGTCCAGCTTGCTGATACATTAAAAAGATAATGATGGTTGATGCAAAGTACTTTGTAAGTTTATTTTACTGGATTCTCAAAAACCCTTGGGGATCGGTAGCAATGATATAATTATACTGTACTACTCATTTTACAGAAATGCCTTGGGACAGAAGTAGCCTTGAGATCTCAATGGTTATAAGCTCTGGCAAGTTGTACAGTGTTGGAATGGCTTTGAAAATGGGTGCACTTGGAATAAGTCCAATACAAGCCAGTTTAACAAAGTACTGTGAAAGACTTGTCGTCAGTAGGCTGGCTATTGGTAATGAAATCTTTGTCAACCTATGGAATGAAGAAAGTACCAAAACAGTCCTTATTTCAGCCCTTTCTATCTCCTTTCTCTTTCTGTCATGACAGTGGTAGAGGGACAAGAAAGGGAATAGAAGTTTGTCTCTAAACTTTAAAAATTTCCGTGTTAGTACTATAAATGAGACCACAGTCCAATGACGAATGAGTGGCCACTGTGCTAGAGGAAGTAAATCATAACAGTCTTGGCATTCTTACTATTAGTAACATGTGAAGCCTGAAGGAATTGCAGCTAAATGGAAGACTTGGTCACAGGTAACTTCTTAGAGAGGCAAAGAATGGAATTGGCAGAGTTTGTTCCATCTTCCAAATGAAAATTCTTCAAATACTAGAAGATGGATATTTTTTTCTTCTTTTTTCATTTTTTCAAATTAAACATCCCAATTCTCTTAAATGATCCATTTATGGTATAGTCTCCATCATTTTTATGATCTGGTTCACCTCCTCTGGACTAACTCTAGCTTAACTAATACACTTCCTAAAACATGGCGCAGGATCATACACAATTCTGTAGGTATTGACTGAACAAATGCAATGGTCCATCCCTTCTCAACTCAGTTGATAACTTATAGGGTGGCCCCAAATTTCTTCACCCTGTCTGGATGTGATTGTAGTGAACCATCATTTCAATTTGAAAGACAGTAGTTAGCCTTTTAGCATCCTATTAGTGAGATTGATTGATTGAGATATGCTATTTGGTTAAGGTATCAAGGCTAAAATAGTGTGGGTTAGTTTCAACTCCACCCTTACATATGTACAATGTGAAAGCTGATGTCTGTTTTAGGAGGAAAGGCAAAAGGGCTGGAAGAGACCATCTTCTCTCCAGTTATCAAGGAGAGTAAAGTGCTCCTTCTTCTAAATTGTTATCATTGCCATTCCGTCATTTCAGCCATGTCTAACCCTTTGTGATCACATTTGGGGTTTTCTTGGCAAAGATACGGGAGTGGTTTGCCATTTCCTTCTCCATCTCCTTTTATAGATGAGGAAACTGAGGTAAACAGTGTTAAGTGACTTTCCCAGAGTCACACAGTGTCTGAAGCTGGATTTGAACTCAGGACTTCCTGATTCCAGGCCTAGCACTCTATCCACTGTGGCACCTACCTGCCTGTTCTAAATTATCAGCCTCAGTTAGTTCACATTTAAAGTACACTATCTTTTTTGCACTGCTATGCCATAGAGCTTTCACTATGCTAAAATCTCTAGGTCCTTTTCAGATGAAATATTGGTATACCTCATTCCCCCATATACTTGTAAAGCCAATTTTTTTGAAACCATGTGTAGAACTTAATGTTTTTCTTAATGGGTTTTGCCTCATTAGATTTTTATCCTTTCCTCTAACCTGTTGAGTTCTTTTTGGAACCTAATTCTGTTGTCCAGAATATTCCTTATCTCTCCCAGTTTTTGTAATTTCCAAATTTGATAAACATGTTCTTTATACTTTTTCCAAGTCACTGATAAAATATTTTAAATATTTACCGGGTCAAGGACAGATCCTTAGCCCTTTCCACTGGAAACATGCCTTTTCTGATCTGTTAATGACTTCTCTTTGGGTTTGGAGGTAAAATAGTTCTGAATCCACCCAGTTACTATCCTCTGATCCACATCTTTCCATTGTATAATAATAATAATAATAATATTAATAATAATTAGCATTTGCATAGAGTTTAAGGTTTACAAAATGCTTTACAAATATTGTCTCATTTTTATCTTCAAAACAATTCTGGAAGGTAGATACTGTTAATCTCATTTTACAGTGACTTTTGTAGAGTAAAATGGTTAGTAAATGTCTGAAGTGAATTTGAACTCAGGTCTTCCTGACTACAGGTCCCACATTCTATCCACTATATCACTTATCTATGGCAAATATCTTTCACATCTACAAGGAAAACAAAAACTTTATCAAATATTTTCCTTATTGTTTTCATCTACCAGTCTAGCAATCCAGGGAAAGAAGTAAATGAGTTTTTTTGATCTAATTTGCCCTTGGCGAAGCCAAACTGGCCTTTTGTGGTCATTAAATGGTCACTCACAAAATGTATCTGAAAAGGTATTTTGGACTTTTACTAGAAATAGAAATCAAACTCATTGCTGTACAGTTCACTGTATCTACCTTCTTTCTTCTTTTGAAAATAAGGACATTTACCATGTGGTAAGCTGATCTATTTATTAACTGGGATATAAGATCTACGTGAGTAGTTGTCTTGCTTTCTCCCTCTTCTGTACTTCAGGTAAATACACACACACACACACACACACACATATATAATTTTTTTGTTTATTTATTGATTGATTGATTTTTAACAAGCCTTTATTATTTGCCCTCAGTTTCTGGCCATGAGCTCATCATCCCTGAATTTTAAACTATGTTCTAATTATCCATATTCCCTTGTCAGTTACCATTCAATTAGTTAGCTGTTTACTTCTCAGATATTTCTTTCTTTTTCTGAATCCCTTGTCTTCAATTAGCAGTAGGAGGACAATATCACTGGCGTCCCTAACGTCTTTGGGATTTTACCCAGGATTTCACAATTTCCATGTTTTCTAGGTTCCTACTGGTATCATTTATCTCCATATAAATTACTCAGAATGGGTAGTAGTTGTCAGGTTTAATGAGTCTTGAGATGTTCTCTGTCACATTCCAATACCTTCCTAGGGAAGATAGCAATCTTTTCTATTTTTTTGTGTGTGAGATTGATAAATTGCTTCCTTGGTATCCCTTGACAGGGAGTGATTAACCCCTACTACTTGTCACTTTTTAACTTGTCACGATGAGATGACCTCCTACTGGATATCACCTGTAGAGCCAAATCATTGTTGTTCGTAGTCTAAGAAACTGCCTTCTCCTGAGATGGTCTAAGTCTGACCTATATAGGAAAAACCTCATTATTATTACTTAGTTACAGATGTCCTGTGGTCCTTCTTTTTCCCATCTTTTGCTGGGTCACAACTTCCCACTGTCCAACTTTGTGATGTAGATAAAAATTCCCTGTGTCTTTCCACATGTTTTTTCTTCTTTGTTACTTCCTTGAAATACTTCTTAAACTCCTCCAAAGAACACTATTCTCCTTGATAACATGGAGAATAGAAAGATGGCCTCTTCTGCCCTTTTGACTTTTCTCCTAAAAGTGAGACCAACTTTCATATGTAAGGGTGGAATTGAAACCAACCTATCCTATTTTAGCCTTGATAACTAACCAGATAGCATGTATCAATACATCAATCTTACTCATAAGATTTAGACTAAATGATAAAAGTCCTTTGAATTGAAATGATGGTGTACCATAATTATGTTTAGATAAACCAAGGAAACTTGGGGTCACCCTTGGTATCATTCATAAGTTACCAAGTGAATTGAGAATGGATGGATTATAGAAACTAGAGAAAGTATGGTTTTCCAAAGCACCCCTGAGGAGGCACTGCCTGGGAAGAAGGAAAAGTTTTGACTTTGGTCCTGACCACGTCTTCTTCCTTTCTAGTCCCCATTGCTTGGAAGAGGTCTTTGCCATCTTCAAAGGGTATAGAAGGTTTTAGATTTCTCATCTTCCCAGCAGCATCCTTGTAGCATCCCTGGATTAGCTGGAAGTAGAATCTAAATCAGGAACCAAGGGAAGATGGACACAGATTCACTGTGCTCCAGGGGAACTTCTTGCATACCTCACCAATGGGAAAAAAGAACTTCCAGTGATCAGGACCTATGAGTTATCCATGATTCCACTCTCCTCTGGACTCTATATGGACTTTTGGGAATGTGCATTCCTGAACTGTGGGGAGATATTTAGTTTTAACCTTTCTCAATGTGCCACATTAATAAATAAATCTTCCCCCAAATTACTTAAGGCTAGCTATCTCTACTAATATTTTTTGGGGTACAACAGACTCTTTAAGACTGGAGTCAGTGGTATAAGAAAGGTACCTCAGAGTGCTTTATGACCACCAGAATCTTGAGGGAGGAGAGATGCAGCCAAGATCTGTCTTGTTTGTGGAAGGTGAGATTTGGATAAGGGTCTTCAGAGATTATATGGGCTATACATACAGGCATTTTTGTTACAGGAAGAAAAAAAATAAGTACTCTGCAGGTCACTATAAAATTCTTCTTACCCTTAATGCTTACTTGGAGCTAGAGTCTTAGTCCTTTGTATTTTTTGATTAATTTCATAGTCTTCATGCCAGGGACTTAGTCTTATGGTCAGATTTTTCTCTTGGTTAAATTCTGTGGTTTATCTTGGTAAACTGCTCTATGCTTCCTTGAAAATCTGGCTCTTTCTCCCCACTGCTTGTGTAAGGGAGATTTAATTGATTTATGGCAAGTTTTTTTTTTTTTTTCTTACAAAATCTTATCTGACATCTCATCTTGGAGTGGTAGTAACTCTGAGTTCTCAAAGACAATCAGAAATATCATTTCATAGAATATTTTTTCCTCTTATATTGCAATGGTCCTTATAAATATTTGCAAAAATACCACCAAGAAAATAACTGCTGTTTATTGAAAACTGCAGGGGATAAAACAGGTAAAGATATCCTATTTTTAAAAAAAATCCCTCCAGATTAAAGCAGCAGATCTTATGGTACTTGGAGGATTCAGAGATTAGGTATACGGGCTGGGGTTGGCAAAAATATAGTCTAGTAATAAGGAATGAAAGAGGCCAAAGAATTGTAGACTATTCAGAAATCTCATATCTATACATCATGAATACTCTCTTAAGTAAAGAATCTGAAAGCTTTGGACATGATGAATACCAAACAACATTTAAAAGAGTAAAATGATTATATTTTAATAAATAGTAAATCACTTCTTACTAAAGTGGGAATCAGTTACTACATTACAATCAGATCACCAAATTAACAGAAGAAAGATTAAAATGAGAAAATAAACATGGCATGCAATTAAAACAATTTCTAACTGGCTACTTAAATGAGCTATTGATTATAAAATATGGAAAATGGTTAGAGGAAAGAACTTCAACACCAATTACAGTGATTTCATAGAAAACCTTAACTGTTGTCAATCAATTTCTATAATAAAGTTAAACCAACCTTAGTCAGCAAACATTTGATTTGCTTGCCAAATGGAGACATATGGCAGTGAAGAGTAGCAGTGGATTAGAATATAAATTCATTTGTAAAATCTTATGAAGAAGAATGATGGATGACGGGGTAGCATGGTCTTATAAGACAACACATAGAGGAAGAAAAAAATGTTTTAAAAAATCTTTGCAAGAGACCAAACTTAGCACAGTATTTCTGAAGACATTTTAGAATGAAGCTAGAAGAAAGACACCAAACAGATGAAATGACAGAGATTTTTATAACAATGTCTTTTAACCATTGAGGTTATTAGAACCAACACATTTGGACATGCTCATTGAGGAAGTGGAAATGAGACCAAAGAAATCAGAAGGGGGAAAATGTAGAGATTGATTTTTTAGGTATCTGAAGGAAAGAAAGATACCAAAGGTGAAACAAAAAATCCACCAAAACTTTGGTGATATTATTAACCAAGAAAGTACAGAAGAACACCAGTAACTGCTGACTATAGAACATTTGTTTTTGTTAGAATAATCTATACATATATCAAAGAGATCAGTAACCATTGTTGACATTTAATTGGTTTTCTTTCTTTTTTGATGAAGCCCAACACTCATAGCCCTTCAAAGAATAGGTTTATGACATGACATATACTAGATTTTTACTAAAGTCAAAATTTTAAAACAAAACAAATAAATACGAATGAAATGCCCTATTGCTTTACTGACATCTCCTTTCTTTGAAGATCTTTGGAATGAAAAAGTCATGTTTTGTTCTTTTTTTTTTTTTTTGGTTTGGAAATTTCTTTAATATCTAGAAACATAAAAGCTTAGAACTTGACTTTTATTTCTGAGAAGGCAGAAATCCTTATCCTCTGCCATGTGATTAGTGTATCACTTAAAATATTTCGATAATTCCATTTTGAAAAATTTTATTTATTTTTAATTTATGGAATAAAACAAGCAGTTCCATAGCATATGATTGCATATAAAATCACAAATATATTATGTACAACTTTCTATTCCTTTTAAATATGATAAAGTTATGATGTAAATTTTTTTCTTTTTTTTCTCTTCTCCCTCCCTCACCCTAGAGGTGACTAACATTAGACACAAATATGTATATGTATATGTATATATATATATGTAAAATCATTCTATACATCTACTTATCAGAACTTTTTCTGGATGCAGATAGCATCTTCCTTCATATGTCCTTTGTGGTTAATTTGGGTATTTATAACATTCAAAATTCCCTGCAATTTCCAGTCTTCGCCATCACAGAGCTACTATAAATATTTTAGAACATATAAGTTCTTTTCCTTTTCTCCTAATCATCTTTAGAAATGGACCTAGAAGTGCTATTGCTGGGTCAAAGGGTACAGGCAGTTTAATAACTCTCTGGTTGTAATTTCAGATTGCTCTGGGTACCAAATGGTTGGATCAGTTCACAATTCCACCAACAATGAATTAGTGTTCCAATTAGTGTCCCACATTCCCTATGTTTGTCATTTTCCCATGTAATCATTTTAGCCATATATTTTTAATTTGCATTTCTTTAATCAATAATGATCAGAGCATTTTTTATTACTATAAATTATTTTGATTTCTTTATCTAAAAATTGCCTGTTCATATCCTTTGTTCATTAATCAATTGGGAAATGACTCATATTCTTATAGGATTTACAAAGTTCTTTATATATTTGAGATATAAGACCTTTATCTGAGAAATTGTCTATAAAAAATTTCCCCAATTTCTTGCTTTCCTTTTGATCTTGGCTACATTTTGCCTTATTTGTATAAAGCCTTTTAAATTTAATGTAATTGAAATTATCCATTTTATGTCTCTCTCTGCTTTCTACCTCTTGTTTATTCATAAACTGTTTGCCTATTCATAAGTTTGATAAGTAACATATACCTTGTTTTTGTAATTTTCTTTTAATATCTCTCTTTACATCTAGGTCATGTGTCCATTTTGACTTGATGGTAAATGGTCTAAGATAATGGTCTATGTTCATTTTCTGCCCTACAGTTTTCCAGTTTTCCCAACAATTTTTTAACCAAATAATGGATTTTTATCCCAAAATCTTAAGTCTTTACTCCTGCCAAATATAAGGTTATTATGCTTAATTGTTGATACAAATTGTATGTCTACTCTGTTCCACTGATATTAATGTAGTCTAAGATCTGGTACCGCTAAGCCTCCTAGATTTATGTTTTTTCATTAGTTCTTAAATATTCTTAACTTTTTGTTTTAACAAATGAATTTTTGAAATATTTTAAATTATTTGATATTATTATTTGATTACTGTCACCAATATTATTTAATATTGTATTGGGAACCCTATCAATAGCAATCAGAGAAGGAAAAGAAATAGAAGGAATCAGAATAGGAAATGAGGTAATAAAAGTATCTCTTTTTGCAGACAATATGATGATATACTTTGGGAAAATCCCAAAGACTCAACTGAAATGTTAGTTGAAACAATTATTTTAGCAGAGTAGCAGAACATAAAGTAAATCCACATACACCATCAGCATTCCTATGTATCACAAACAAAATCCTGTAAGAGATAGTAAGAGATATCCAACTTAAAATAACTCTAGACAGTGTAAAAAACCTGGAAGCACCCCTGACAAAACAAACCCAGGAATTATATAAACAAAATTATTTTTAAAAAAACTTCTTTTTTAAACAAATAAAATCAGATTTAAATAATTGGAGAAATATTAATTGTTCATGAGTAGGCAGGCCTATATAACGAAAATGACAATTTTACCTAAACTAATTTATATGTTCGATGTCATCCCAATTAGATTACCAAAAATTTATTTTAATGAGTTAGAAAAAATAATCACCTATTTTCTAAGGAAATTGTTTTTTTCCAGTTTTTTGGGAAAAGTTTTGATTCTATATCTGGAATACACGTGTTGAACCTCACTTTCTTGTCTCATATTAACTTGTGATAGGTAAAATAAATTGGCTTTGTAGGACGTGCCCATGAGACCTGAGAATAAGACATCAAAGTTAATTATTCTTCTTGAAATCTTACTGCATAACATTCTAGAAATTTCCATCATCTATTAGATATAAGTACCTTAGACTAGTTCATGTCTCAGTGTTAAAAGCCACATAATTCGGCATGAGTATGTTTTCTCTTTGTGTAAATGTAACTTTAATATATATATATAAATATAGTTTATGCTATATTATTGATCAAACACTAGCCTATATTGACCTATTAACGGTATTATAAAATGTAAACAGGATTTAAAACAAAGGAAGCAAATGAAGAACAACTGGCTGTATTTTGACTAATGAGAACTCTGCGCTCTAAAGAGTCTTGAATGGACACTTTCTGGAATTTGAGAGACTTGTCATCCTCTGTGCAGAATACTGAAAGCCATTTGCCTGATTTTTATTTTTTTGGAATCCTGGGTGCTTGAGGGTGTAGGTGTTCAGAGTTTGCCAAAGGAGTTTTTAATGAGTTGCTAACTCTAATTGCTTATAGCTAGGACAATATCTATTCCTGTCTTCCAGACTGTTTCCCCTCATTTTAAACCCTTGGGTTTCTTTCCATGATCTCAGCAGGAGAGTTCCTTTCATATTCTCTCTCCCTATGGCTTAAATGAGGACTGAAAACTCGGAGGGCAACTTGATGACCAGGTACCATGCACTGTCAGAATCATTTTATGATGCTTTTTCTTTAAAGGCTATTATAGTCACTCTCTTTCTGGTCTGACGTTACATTCTGAGTTACATTTACTCCCAATTCTGAAGCGCAGATTATGAAATTCATTCTTCTTAGTTTCTTGCACCTTTATAAGGTTAATAACAACAGTTTACATTTATACAGCCCTTTGAAGTTCATTATATATTATCCTTACAACAACCCATAAGATAGTTTGAAGCAGTATTTTTATTCTAATTTTACAGATGAGGACACTGAGGCTTAGGAAACTTAAATGAGTTTCCCAGAATAAATAGCTAATAAGCATCATAGATAGGATTTGATGTGTCTCCTGTAAACCAAATCAAGTGCTTTGTAGAGAATACTGTCCCTCATAATAATGACTTCCTCATTTTCACTATGCAGCATTTCCTACTCAAACTAACTTCTTATGTTTTCTTTCTGTTTCAAAGATGCAATCTTAAATTTTGTTTTAATTTAAAACCAAATAGAACAGTTTTGCAGAAAATAGTTTTCGAACTTTTCATAATAACTCTGCTTGACTGTCAATCATTACAGAAGTTTTACTCACTTCTTGGAGACCTCAATTTAGTGAAGGTAAGGTCATGTCATGTAGAAGAAATGGCAGTTTCTCATGAGTTTCAATAGACCCCTCATTTTCACTATTTTTTAAAAACATATTGTTGAAACATATCTTTAGAAATTCAGTTCCTTTTATTCTTTCTTTCATTTTGATCTGATTTGTTTGCACTATCCAAGTTCACATTCTTCTAGATTGAAGACAGAAATAACATACAATTTCCTCATCTTTAAATCATTCTCCAGGTGAGTTGACTTGCAAGGGTTATAGGGGAAATGACAAAGAACTGAGGACCTTGCTTAAAGCAATTTTGGATACTGTGATGATTTTTGCAGTGACCTGGATAGAGAATATGATTTTTTCTTCTGCCTTAGTGAAAGAAGGACAGTTCAAAGTGTTCAAAGGGTAGCTTGATCTCCCTGGCCTCTCTTGTAAGAAGAGGTTTAGAAAGAAAGAATGAAGTTTGCTTTAAGAAATTAGAATCTAGGGAATTGATAAAGGATTAGTAAACTATAGATTATTTAGCTGCTAAAAAAACTTGATCATTTGATGACAAAATTCAGTGCTTAGACTTCATAACAAGAGCTGCTGCTGTCTTAACTGTCCTCTAAAAATAAGTTTTAGAATCACCCTGCTATACATAGCTACACGTATGTTGTAGGTATCTTCATTAGTCCTTTTTAACATGCAATAGGCTTGAGTGGGTTTGAAAATTTGAGGCCAGTTAATTTGATTGAAAATATTGGCCCTGTTTAACATGGATGTGGCTTCACCATCGTTGATGTGTGGAATAATTGTTGTATGGGACAAGGATGTTGGCGTTAGAGTTAGGGAGACCTGCTTCTTGTACTCATTAGCTGTGAGACACTGGACAATCAATTAATCTCTTTTAGCCTTAGTTTCCTCAGCAAGAAAATGGGAATTATTGCTTTTATGATCCATGTCTCAGTGAATAAAAATCACGTTTCCATATGAATACCCTCTCCCCGAAAACATACATAAAAAGTATCAGAATTTATATTTTTAACTTATTGTTTTAAGGTTAAGTTTAATTTACTTTGAGGTTAAGTTTAATTTAGCAAACCTGTTTATGTTCTGCTATTTAATTATTCTAGCTGTGTGATCTAACTTAACCTTTTAATGCTGCAGGTACTCTAAGAATCCAAGTAATTGGAATGTCATGCATCAGGGGTTTATATTCCCTTTCCCCTCCCCACAAAAAGGTTGTATACAAAGGGTATTTTCTAATTTATTATTTTCTAATAATAAATTTCAAAATAATAAATTTATAATAATTTTCTAATAATTTTCTAATTTAATATTTTCTAATTCAGAGCACTGTGGATGTTGAAATATTTGGCTAAATATCACTGTACACCTTTGAAAAGATAATATGGTAATGAATGATAACATTTCCAGTTGTCATTTAAGATCATTTTTATCTTTATGACATATCTGTCTCATTAAGGTTTTCTAAATGATGAGAAGAGTTGAAACCAACTTATTCCTTCTGCTATCTAAAGTATTTGGTCTTGGTTAAGTAAATTATGATATGCTGCCCAAGTTGTCAAGGAAACAGGATTAAAAAAACCCTGTTTTTTTTTGTAAAATATAAAAGTGGTACTTGAAAAATACCGTTAAGCATTTTCAGGGAGGGAGACAGCTTAATAATGAATCTTTATTTAAGTCCAAGTGTCTGATTCCCATTGATGGCAGAGAATTGATCGCTCTGCAGTGTTGTTGCCCTATTGAACAGAAGCCCGTACTGTCAGACATGAGCTTGACATTTAACAGCTATACAATAATGGTAGAGAAATGGACAGTAAGAAATGGACAACTCTCTGGAGTGTTGGTTGTGTGTGTGTGTGTGTGTGTGTGTTTGTGTGTGAGTGTGAGTCCATCTCAAAAGATATAGCATCAACAGGAACTTCTCCTAACCTATTGTGAGGAAAAAAAGAAGGGAGTGGGTGGACAAGCTGGGGCAGAGAATTTCACAGGATAGCTCTTAGCTGTATTAAGGGTATATCAAAGTAGCTATTTTTTCACCAAAAAAAATTTTTTTAACTATAATCCACAACCATCTGATTTGTGCTTTGCTAAAAGTTAATAATTCAAACAAATCAAGAGGTGTTATCCTGAAACGTGATATTTTTCTTTCTTTTTAATGTAGTCGATCTAATTTAAACTGTTAAGGAGATGGATTTATGGCATTTTGTTTTTATTTATTTTTCAATTTATGTAGTATTTTGTCTTCTGCCACATGTAAAAAAACTTTTAATGCTCATTTTTAAAGCTTTGAGTTTCAAATTCTCTCCCTTTCTTTCTCGCTTCTCCCAACCCCCCCTAAGAAGGCAAATAATTCACTATCAGTTGTACAGGTGTAACCATGAAAAACATTTCCATATTAATCATGTTGAGAAAGAAAACAGACCCCCCCCCCCCAAAAAAAAACACCTTAAGAACAATAAAGTAAAAAAAAAGGTATACTTCAATCTGTATTCAGAGATTATCAGTTTTTTCTCTGGGTGTGGATAGAATTTTTCATCATAAGTCCTTCAGAGTTGTCTTGGATCATTGTATTGCTGAGAATAGCTATGTCATTCACAACTGATCATCTTACAATACTGCTCTTGCTTTGTACAAAGTGTATTTCACTTTGCATCCACTCATGTAAGTCCAGGTTTTTCCAAGAGTTTCCTGCGAATCATTTCTTATAGCACAATGGTATTCCATCATAATGACATACCACAATTTGTTCAGTCATTCCCCAATTGATGAATATTCCCTCAATTTCCAATTCTTTGCCACCAGAAAAGGGCTGCTATAAATATTTTTCTCCATATAGAACCTTTTGAAAAAATCTCTTTTGGGTTACAGATTTAGTAGTGGTATTGCTAGGTCAAAGGGTATGCATGGTTTTATAGCCCTTTGGGTCTAGTTTCAAATTGCTTTACAGAATGATCGAATCAGTTCACAAATCCACCAACAATGCATTAATGTCTAATTTTTTCCAACATTGTCATTTACCTTTTCTGTCCTATTAGCCAATCTAATGTATACAAGGTAGTACTTCAAAATTGTTTACTTTGCATTTCTGTAATCAATAGTGAGTTAAAACATTTTTTTATATGGCTATAGATAGCTTTGATTACTTCATCTGAAAAGTGTTCATACTGTTTGATTTAAATTTGACTCAGTTCTATTTGAGAAATGAGGTCTTTATCAGAGAAGTTTGCTTTAAAATTTTTTCCTCAGTTACTGTTGCTAACTATTTCCTGCCATCCTATTTCCCCCTTGTTTATTCTATTCTCTTTCTCCTTATATCCTGTCCCTCTTCATAAGTGTTTTCCTTCTGACTACTGCCTCCCCCAATCTGTCCTCCCTTCTAGCACCCCTCCTCCTTCTTTTATCCCCATCCCCTCCTATTTTTCTGTAGGGTAAGATAAATTTCTATCCTCAATTGAGTGTGTATGTTATTCCTTCTTTGAGCTAATTCTGATGAGAGTAAGGTTCACTCACTCCCCTTCCCCTCTTCCATCTTCCTTTCCTCTGTAAAAGCTTTCTCTTGCCTCTTTCTTTGAGATAATTTACCCCATTTTACCTCTCTTTTCTCCTTTTTCCAGCACATTCCTCTCTTATTACTTAATCTTATTTTTTTAGATGTCATCCCTTCATACTCAACTCATACCTGTGCCCTCTGTCTATATATACTCCTTCTAACTAATAAGAATACTCTTATGAATTACAAGTATCATCTTTCCAGGCAGGAATGTAAACAGTTTAACTTTATTAAGTCCCTTATAATTTCCATTTTCTGCTTACCATTTTATGCTTTTCTTGAGTCTTGTATTTGGAAGTCAAATTTTTCTATTCAGCTCTAGACTTTTCATTAAGAATGCTTGAAAATCCTTTATTTCATTGAATATCCATTTTTTCCTTGAAGGATTATACTCAGTTTTGCTGGGTAGGTGATTCTTGGTTGTAATCCCAGCTCCTTTTTTCCCCTAGAATATCATATTCCAAGTCCTCTGTTCCTTAAATGTAGAAGCTACTAAATCTTGTGTTATCCCGAGTGACTCCATGATACTTGAATTATTTCTTTCTGATTGCATGCAATATTTTCTCCTAGAATTTTCTCTGGAATTTGGCTATAATATTTCTAGGAGTTGTCATTTTTGGATCTCCTTAGGGTGGTAATTGGTGGATTCTTTCAATTTCTATTTTACTGTCTGGTTCTAAAATACCAAGGCAGTTTTCCTTGATAATTTCTTGAAAGATGCTGTCTGGCCCTTTTTTTGATCATGGCTTTCAGGTGGTTTAATAATTTTAAAATTATCTCTCCTGGGTGTGTTTTTAGGTCAATTGTCTTTCCAAAGGAATATTTCACATTGTCTTCTATTTTTTCATTCTTGTAGTTTTGTTTTATTGTTTCTTGATTTCTCATAAAGTCATTAGCTTCCATTTGCTCAATTCTAATTTTTAAGAAATTATTTTCTTCAGTGGGCTTTTAAGTACCTCTTCTTCCATTTGGCCAATTCTACTTTTTAAGGAGTTTTTTCTTCAGTGAATGTTTGTGCCTCTTTTTCTATTTGGCTAGCTCTGCTTTTTTTATGGCATTTTTTTCCTTATTGTTTTTGTACCTCTTTTACCATTTGGCCTAGTCTGTTTTTTAAGGTGTTGTTTTATTTTTTTATATCTCATTTACTAACCTGTTGACTCATTTTTCATGATTTTTGTGCATCACTCATTTCTCTTCCCAATTTTTCCTCTACCTTTCTTGATTTTCAAAATCCTTTTTGAGCTCCTCCATGTCTTGAGATCAATTCATACTTTTCTTGGAGGCTTTGGATGTAGGAGCTTTGACTTTGTTATCTTTTTCTGAGTGTGTGTTTTGATCTTTCTTGTCACCATAGTAACTTTTTATGGTCATAATTTTTTTCCTATTTTTTCTTATTTTCCCAACCTATGTCTTGATTTTTAACTCTTTGTTAAAATAGGGCTCTGTAGGGCACAGTGTCCCAAGCTTTAGCAGCTTTGTACAGATGTTTTGAGAAATATTTCTAGGGACCTTTAAGTTTTCAGTTTTTCCAAGATGATGTAAGGAGATGTATGTTAACTCCTGACCTGTGATCTGGTCTATGAATAACCATAACTACTCTTTTCTTCCCTGGCCCTGTTATGAGGGTCCCTGCTCCACTGTAGCTGTAAGCTCTGGTGTGTCAGAGTTCCTTTTTGCCCTCTGACTGCCACCTGGGACTATTACCTGGATCCAAGTACATGACCTGGATCCAAGTATGGGCAAAGCGACAGAGTCCTGCCTCAGGGCTAGCAAAGATGTCCCTGTAATCTCCTTCTGACAGCTGTTTGACGCCATTACCGTCTGTGAGCTGAGAGCTCTGGAAGAATCCACTGCTGCTTCTGATTCAGTCACTCCAATGGTCTGATCTTTGCTTGCTAGGGATTAGTTTGTTCTGGTGTTGCCTACTCTGGACTGTGCTCCACTCTCATCCAGGTGTGACAGACTTTTCCTGTCAACCCTCTAAGTTGTCTTTGAAAGTTATTCCACTTCATCCTTTTGTGGGTTCTGTTGCACCAGGAATCTTTTTATGGCATTATTTAAAGATTTTTGGAGGTGTTTTGGAGGGGAGCTCAAGTGAGTTGATTCCTTTTCTTGGCCATCTTGGTTCTCCCAGATTTATGACATTTTGGTTTTAACTGATTATGCATTTGTTACAAGAACAAGAAAGCATTCATTCAGCTTTCTTTTTAGGATGCTGAGAAAATAAGTCATGGCAAGCAGAAGTTGTTTTTGTTGCTTTCTTGTTAATTTTACTTTTGTCTTAATTTAATGGACAGTGTTTATTTTCTGTTATAGACAACACTTCATGTATAATCTTTGGATTTTTTATGCTGTGATTTTAAAGGAAAAAAGTAACTGAATCAAACTATTCAATAAAATATGTCACTAATTAAAAAAAAAACTTGGATGCTGTATTAAAACTGTGGGTAAAAGATGAAGATATTTTATGTTCTTTCCACCTGCTCTATAGGCCCCAGCTTGCTGGACTGATTGAAAATCATAAGGAACTTTTAAAAACCACCCTGCTCAAGCTTTTAGAGGGAAACTGGACTCCTAAGTGGGTGCAGATAGTGCCCAAATACTCTGTACTCCAGATAACAGCCCCCATGGTCCTTGAGACTCCACCTTTCCACCTACAGTTCATATCCTGGTCCTTTCTTCACTGTGTAAGACATGGCAGATGCCCTCAAGTGACATCTTGAGGGAACCCTGGACCTCCTGATCCTCATCTCTAAAGCAAACTTATACCTTTTTCCCCTTGCAGTGGTAGGGGACCAAAGGGTGTAGGAGGGTGAAGTAGTATGGGTGCCTGACAAGGGAGTGATTATGCAGTGGAATTCTTCTGAAGGAAGATAGATACCCACAGTACCAGTGGCTAGACCACCTCAGACTACCAAGTTCACTACACTGACAGGTGGGACAATGAGAGCAACCCTGAGCACTGATGACATGATTGTTTCCCATGTCCACAGGGAAGGATGAGTCAGCCATTAGATCAGGAAACTCCCTCACACAACAATACCAAGTAATAGTCTAAGGTTCCACCAGGGGCACTGAGCCTGTGTCAGAAGAAATGCATGTGTGTCCTCCACCCTGGGGAGTCAGTAAGCACCACAGAGAGTGGTGCCATGGAAACCACTTCACTGATGGTACAGGTCACTCATGGACTCATAGCTCTCTTCATCATCTGCAATCCCCCTCCTTCACCATCCTGAAGATCACAACCAATGGATCCAAGGGATAATGACTCCTGGAAAGGTACCCATCACCCCACTGGCTGTGGACAACAAGGTACCCTTCACACTCTGTTCAGAGGATCTGGAGGCCCTCACCATCTCTATATACTGGACTCCTCCACTGTGCTCCTGGCCATCACCTCTTTGACTGCCTGCTCGCCTTCAGCACTAGCCTGGACCCTCACTGAGACTGGTATCACATGCTGACCTGGGCCACACCCTGGTGCCTACCCACAGAAAGTTCATCATGCTTCATGTGGCAGTACGACTGGTGCCCCCAAGGGAAGAAGGAAACTCCTCAGAGGTGATCCTGCTGATCCTGCTGATCACTGGCATCTTTGGAGGTCAAGCCTCATAGGAGTTGTTGGAGGGGCAGGAGCTGCTGGAAGGGCAGGAGCGGTTGGAGGTACAGCAGCTAAAAGTGCAACGGCAGGAGGAACAGCAGTGTGGGGTAGAGCAACTGGGGATACAGCAGTGGGAAGCTCACTGAGTGGTCAAATGAGAAATTTGGGGATCCCTCAGCAATCCTGAGAGCCCCAACTGAACCAGAAGTCCTCTAGGTATAGGGCCAAGGGAACAGCTAGAACCCAGAGTCAAGTCTCAAGATCTAATAAAATCTTTGAGACCAGCCTCCAAGGGGCTGGCCAGGGTACCGTCCTTCTAGGATCCCAAACACTGGTAAATACAGCCCTCACAGCTTTGTCTATTCCTTTACTCATCTCAACCTCAGAAACATAAGGATACTCAGTGAAGCCTGCTGGGCCTATTTTGCCTGAACTGACCTGTCTTGGCCAATTAGCTCAACCCTCTATACAGATGCAGTGTGGGGACCATCTTGATCCATGCATCTGCCCCTACATCCTGGCCACCTTCATGTAACCAGGAGAATTTGACAGGCACCCCACAGTGCTAGCCCAGGTATGTGAAACTCCAAATTGTGTCAGTCTCTTGCAATTTGCTGAACTTGTCTTAGCAACAATGTCCTAAAAAGGCTAGGTTGCTCCCCACACCCCCAACAAAGAGCAATATTCACATAGCTATAGCTAAAGCAACTGTCTCTGCACAGACCCTCACCCCATAGTGGATGTGCTTAACCCACCAGAATTTTGGAGTACACAATTCACCACCACAGCTCACTCATACATACCTAACCTCACTAAAGCTTTACAACCAAATGAAGGAAAAAATACCTTTTAGTTTCCAGCCAGCCATTACCCCTGGACTGCTTCAGCCCAATAGCACAGGATTCTGTGACATTTCTGACAACACCAATGTGTGTCACAAATTGCTGAGGTACTGCTTCCACAGATGAAGATGTGTGTCCCCAACAGTCACACTTGGTCTGAGTCAGCAGACTTCAGCACCACAATTAGACCCAATTGGTTGTGCTGGAAGAGACATGTTGGGTGTGTACGTTACCAGTTCTCCAGTATCTTGTCTACATGCACATTCCAATACCTTTCTTGCCTAATTTGATGTCCATCCTAGTCACCATGGAGATGGACCTCACCTTCTACAGGGATGCCTCAAGAACATCTACCAGACCCCTGGGCATTTTGCACCATGACTGATGTACCATGGGACATGACCTGATAGACCTGTGAGCCCTTAATTGGACTCATAACTGGGGGAATTGCAGAGGGATAGATCCATAGGAAGCCAAAAGAAGTACAGATAGCTATTATACAGCAATTAAAGGATCAAATTGAGGACACTGCCAGAGCACTTGGCAAATTGGCTGAAGGAAAATGGGAACTATGGTGAGGGACCACTGGGGGACTGTCTGTTAACCAGCCAGAGAAGAATTTGTGGTTTTGTAAACTCATCCAATTCATGCAGATTGTCCCCTAAGGAGAAATAGCCCTCATCATGAACCATATGAGAAACTAAGTAAAAACTGTTGATGTCATCATCACAGATGGCAAAAACGTCTTGTCAGGGCCTATGAGTATTTTCACTGGTCTTTTCTCCTGGATTTTTCCAGGCAAATTGGCAAAATTCCTGAGAGGATCCTTTGAAGTTATCGCATTTGCTATGGTTTAGTTTAGATCACACTGCAGAAATGGTATTATATGATGATGGTCAAGAGACCAGGGGGTGGATTGTGTTAAAATTGTGTCTTCTTCTGATCCCCCCAATCAATCTTCTCCTTGTAGTCAATATAGTGATTTTTATTTATTTTATTTTTTGAGTCCCTCAGGGTTAAGTGACTCATCTAGGTCACATAGCTAGGAAGTGTCTGAGGCCAGATTCGAGGTCAGGTCCTCCTAATGCTAGGGCTGGGGTTCTATCCACTGCACCACATCACTGCCCCAATATGGTGAATTTTAGATGGAAATAAGATTTTAAAGGGGTACCTGGAAGTCACTTACAAACTATCCTAAAGAAATGAAAGGAGCATAATTCACAAATTGTATCATATATTAACTAAAATTCACATCTTGGTGACATGATGAATCAGGGGAAACCATCTAGGTTCTGCTTTTCAAAATTCCAGTCTTATGATATGTAAATTCCAGACAAAATGCAGACTTCTACATCTCCAGTCCAACAGAACATCCGAAAGGTGCTGATAATTTTGAGATCATGACTGAAGTTTTACTGATAAGTTCGAGATAATTTGGATTGTTAATAAACAAACCTCAAGATGGTACAGATAAGAGTTGGCCTCTTTCCCAAAAAAGCCCTGTAAAGTTGAGACCTCAAAATCTCACACCCCAAGTATTCTTACATCTTCATTGGGTCCATGTTGCCTAGTGCTCTCAACTCTAATCCATGGTTATAGGAACAATATTCTCTGCCTCTCCCCTCCCCATCCTTTTCCCCATGCTGTTTTCTTTCACCATTCCATCCCCATCCTCACACCACCATCTGCTTCTGTACTACTTTTCACTGCTTGTCTCTGCCTTTATGGGCTTTTTGCCTCCATACCCTCTGTGTTTAATTAAAGTGTGATTGCTGCCCTGTTTCCCCGCTGCCAATTGTGGTCTTTCCTGGCAAATAGTCAAAGAGCCAGCATGCCTGCACCTATTTCATAATTTCATAAATTAATTATCAATTCAAATGCAAGGTATGAAGCTGTGCAATGAATTGATTGTTCAAGGCTATAAGAAAAGTAGGAAAAAAATGGAACAGTTAGGTATTTAAAAGAACTCAGTTTATCTAATTAACACAGTGATAGAAGAATCATCCAATGTGAGTACTAGAAGGAAACTTATAGCTTATCTATTTGTTCTCTTTATAGTGATTTCTATGAACATGCTTCCATTGTGATGGTAAAGTATGAAAGTTCATACTTTGTATTGAAACACTATCCTCTACACAAGACACTAGTGAATGATACTAGGCATAGCCAAAGGAGGAGTAAAATCCTACTCTTAGAATTTCACTCTGCAGATTCCAGAGGCTTTTTGATCTCTAAGGGCCATATCTCTATCTGAAGAATCTTGCCCTTCCTTTAAGGCCTAGGTCCACCATATCCTAACCTATTAGACCTACCTTAAGGTCCCCTACATACCCTTTACCAGAACCGATCCTTCTTTCTTTTGAAATTTGATGCCTCTCACATGTGTTGACACTTTTGTTTGCACTGCATTTATTTTGTACCTGTATCTTACTGTAATGTAAGCTGTGATATGAGTGGAGACTAGATCTCATTCATCTTTGTATTCAGTCCAGAGTCTAGCAAATGATCTTATACATGATAGACCCTTAATACATGAATGAATGATTACAAAGTAAGTAACCCCTTGCTCTGACCCAGAACCCTAAACAATTAGAAAAGAATTTATGAGTCAACCTGGAGTAGCAGAGACAGGCAGCTGGATTATAGTTGATAGAGAATCAGCCTCTGAATCAGGAAGATCTGTGTACAAGCATGACTTGTGATATAATGGCCAACTCTAGGCCAACCCCTTAATCTCTTGTCACCAACACAACTCTCTGAGATCATTAGACTATAAGCTCTTTGCAGAGAGGGACTATCTTTTGCCTCTTTTTGTATCCCCAGTGCCTAGCACATAGCATCTGGCACATAGTAGGTATTAAAAAACGTTTATCTAATTGAATTATAAATTGCAGAATCTATTGATAGATGAAGTTTCCTCAAAGGAAACTCCCAACACTGATGGAATCACAGGTGTGGTGGGGGAAAAAAAGGTTGTTTATGGTTTATCTTCTAATATGATACCTAGTTTGAGACTACAGGCTCTTCAGAAATATGAAATATGACACAAGATGGAAGATAACATCAGTAGAGAAGCAAAGGGATTCTTGCTTGGGGAGGCAGGAATTTGCTTACTTCACAAATTGACTGAAAAAGATTTTGTGGGATGGTGAAGAACAGAGAGAAGTGAGTCAAGCAATCCTGAAAAGAAACTTTTTCACAGTTTTGTGTGACTTGAAATCAATAGACTGAACTTGAAATTTTTCTAGTTGTGGTAATAGATTTGCACAAGAATCCTCTTATGATCTCACTTGCAAGATGGGTTTAGAGTTGTAATCCTTGCTCATGAATGAATGGGAATGAAACTGACTGGTTCACATGACAGTATACCCTGACCTTGACTTAGGTAATAAGCATTTTTTTTGAAGGGGAAAGCAGCAAAATAATATATATTTACTCCTCGGGAGAAAAATGAAAAATTTGGCTAACATAAAAGATACAGAATCATAAAACTTGAGATCTGGAAGGGAATTTTGAAATCATCTAGCTTAAGCAATGCTTAATTATTATTTTGCTTTCAGATCTAAAGTAATTTTATGAATTAAAGAACATATGATTTGGTTTACTTATAAAACTTTGGCCTTGTGCTTTTAGCAGCACAGATACTCCCTTCACCGATACAGTCCACAGTTTTTTTTTTTACAACTTACTATGTAATCTAATGAGTTGCTATGGGCAAAAATATTCATCACTTTGTATGAAGGAATAGAGGAATGAAGGAATGAAAAATTTGAGCATCTTGTTAGGCACTGAGAATACGAGTACAAAACAAAGATAGTCCCTGCCTTCCTGAAGCTTATATTCTAATAGAAGAAGATAACTCACATGGGGAATGGTGAGTAGGGAAAGGTCTTTTGGTCTAGGCGCATAGGTGGGGAACCTGTGGTCTTGAGGCCATGTTACCCTCTAGGTCTTCAAATTGACTGAATCCAAACTTCACAGAATAAATCCCCTTAATAAAAGGCTTTGTTCTATAAAACTTGGATTCAGTCAAAAGGCCACATCCAAGAACCTAGAAGGCCACATGTGGCCTGGAGGCTGCAGGTTTCCCACTCCTGGTAGGGGAAGTCACAAGCACGGTGAACAGAGCAACAAGGTATTTATTTTATACTCTCTTTCCAGAATTAGTGGTAGCAATCATTTGATCTCTGTTCCCCAAGCAAGAGATGGATGGGGGTGAAAAAAGGTTGCTCTTGAGACTGGAGCTGGTCCAGGTTGGAGAGTTTAGCGCCAATTGCAGTGAGACAAAAGAGATCATAGAACAAGAGCTATAAGAGATCTCAGGAGCCATTGAGCCCAACTTCCTCATCATACACATGAAGAAATTGAAGGTAAGAGAAGTTGTAACTTGCCCACAAAGTCACTGAGGGAGTAAGCAGCAGAGGTAGTATTTGAACCCAGGTCCCCTTAGAGACCAGAAGTAGTTCCCTTTACCATTGTACCACAAGGGATGACTGGTTGTAGGAGTAGTTTGTATGGTGGCCAACTTTCTGGGTATGAGTCTCTCTGAAATTAGTTGAACTGATCCTCACAAAATAGGCACATAGTCCTTCATCAGGACTGTACTGCAGCTGAAGTCCCCTTAGCCTTGAGGGACCTTGACAGAGCTTGCAATTATCTGATATAGTCTTACCCCTTTACCATAGTGGGGCATCTCATAATAGGACTTAAATATGAGCTCATTATGTATAGAATTTGTTTTTACCTTCTTAGTACTTGTATTCCCAGCACTTAAGGTAGTGCCTTCCATAAAGGAGTCATTTAATAAATTCTTATTGAATGATTAATATTAAATTTAATTATGCATTTTAGACAATTTTTTGTTGACCTTTTCAAAAAGTGTAGGACCAAACTATATAACTGCGAGGAATCTAGGAACCCTTTTATGAGAAGCAGCCAAACATTTCAGAACAGAAGTTGGCAATAGTCCAGAAAAACAGAGAACTAGCATGATTTCCTTGTACTGTCCAGTGCCAGGGAAATTGGCAGAAAGCATTAACTTTTAGAAAAGGAGCACCATCCTCCTGGTCCTTAAGGTTTCCAACCTTGTTGCCAACCTCTTTTCTTCATTGTTGTTCTTCACATTTATGTAATCAGTTGCCAAATCTTGTCATTTCTGACTCCATGATACCTTTCCCATATAAGTTTTTATTTTTTCTCAGACAACATTTAGACCTTCATTGTCTCTCATCTGGATTACAGAATAGCTTCCAATTTGGTATCCCTATTTCAAATCTGTTCAAGTTTCTCCTTATTTGAATTCATTTTCCACCCAACTACCAAAGCAATTTTCCTAAAAGGCAAGACAATATCATCCATGTCACCTTTCTCCCTTTTCCTGTTTGCCCCCTTTCCATCCTCTGCTCAAGAAATTCCATTGGCTATTTGGTCCATGATCAAATAGACCCTCCCATAGCAGCCATTTCATACTCTTAAAAACCTGTTCCCAAACAACCCTTCCACTCTGATTATACATCCTTCTGCTCCATCAGGATTAGTCTAATCGTTGCGACCCTTACAAATCAGACCTTAATATCTTTCTAGGGTTATGAAATCCAAATACTTTCTGAGATTGAGACAAGCTTCTGGTACTATTTATATCTTTGTTAATTTCTTGCTTTGACAAAAGTATTTCCAAGTAGAAACCATTTTGTTTTACATGCTTCAGAAGGCATAGCAATATGGAATAGGGAATACGCAAGAGCCGTTAGTGGTTGTATTATGCAGAGGCCTTGTGATTATTCTTTAGAAGAGAGATAATTGACAGGATGCCAGACTACCTGCTTGGACCTGAGAACATAAATACCTTTCAAATAACAACCTATAATGTTGTTGCTTATTTGTAATCCAGCCTAATTCAGATACATCCTTCATATTTCTACCTGTAAGTAAATGATTTCCATTGCCAGGATTCACTCCATCACTTGAGTTTGAGCCAGGAGGGCAGAAATGTGTCCACCAACTCTGTTTAATTAGTGCTGCTGCCCAATAATCACTGTTACAAAATTTTTGGAATGTGAAATTTGAGGAAGGACATATTAGTGTTCTGTCCCTTCTGAGGAAGGACTCATATATACCAGCTGTTAGGCAAACCTCTAGGCAAGGGAGTGTAGGCAATCTTTGTTTAGAGAGGAAAGGTGGGAGAGGGGAGGGGGTTTGATTTGTAGGGAGAGACCATGGAATTCCACAATATAGACACCAGCTTGTCTGAGGAACTTTGAAATCTAGTGATCTGAAATGATTGTTAAGAGTGGTTGCTGGAATAGAGATTCAGGGACTGGGGAGTCTGAACTAGATTAGGAAGCTTGAGAATGCCTGGGAGGCAAATTTTCAACTTGATTCCTTCAGATCTGACATCTCTCAGTTCCTGGTGATGACAGAGTGTAAGAAATGACAACATAGACCCAGGCAGGGTCAACCAAACCTCCTCCTGTCTTAGCAACTCCTTTTAGGTCTTCAACATATGCACTATCTCTTTCCTTAAAACTCTTTCCAGGTCCCAAAGCTGTGACTTAGTGATAACATTGGTAGAAGGTCTTTACCAAATTTGGACCACATATGTTGTGTTCTGGCCCCTATGTACTCTTTTGGGTCTTCCTACCTTGGTCAATCTACTAGATTTTAAACACCTCTATGTGTCAAGAATATCCTTAATGATGAATCCTTCCAATCTACAATAACATCTTAGCAAAGATGGGTGAAATATGGCATAGCTATGGAATAAAGACAAAAATCTGAGTTGGCATGCTAAAGGATTGACTAGCTGTGTGATGAGATATAGGCTCCAGTCTTTCTACCAGTTTTCAGGAACTTTTCCTGGTGAGAAAGGTGTGGGAAAAGAGCTAGACCTGGTTTCCTACATGAAAGTATTCCCTAAGACTTGCCAGGGTCAGATCTACCTTTTTTGTACGATACTTTAGTGGTATGTAGAATGTGAATAAACTAGGTTATGTAGCATACAAAATGAGTTCAAGAGGAAAAACAACTTTTAAACACAAATTTTCAAAAACAGAGATAAAATTCAAATCCAGAACTAATGAGTCCCTAGTTCCAACCCTTTCTACACTGGCTGGTTTTCCATGCTCTCAGTGAAACCTCATCAACTGTTGGTGAAAATTAAGAGTAAAATAACCAACTTGTTTCAGTTGGTCAACTGAATCTTCAACTCTTGGACAGCTGATTCTTGCTAATAATATTTTTGTCAGAGAGTACAGGATTGATGTATATTATTACCCAGATAATTTTTCATTGAAGTATTATATAGAGCATGATATATTAGGTATATATTTTTGTAGGTCAAAACAATTTCAAGTAGCTATTAAACCAAACATATCTTGAGTGTGAAAAAGCTATTTTGAAGAATAGGTAATATTAAATATTTACCTGTATCAGAAAAAATAATTCTAACACATGCAGCATAATTTAATATTCTAAAATTGTTTTTTCAGTTTGCCCAATATTTACTGTATTTTTAATGAAAAAAAGTCATTTTTTAATGTAAACATTAAACTGTGCCTCTGGTTTTTTTTTAACTACACAGACTTCTTGACAAATTTCTCAAATTCTGAGCACAAAATAGTATTGCAATCTGCTATTTAGCCTTTGGTACCTTAGGGTTGTTATAAATATGTAATAATATATACATAATGTAAATGCTGCCCAAAGATCACCAAGGTCAAATATTTTTCTGTACTTACTTTTTACTGCATTTACTTCCTATTGGTGCAATTAAACACAGAGGGTATGGAGGCAAAAAGATTCTTTTATCCAGCTTTGCAACAGGTATAACATTGTAGCTAATTTAAATGTTCACTTTTTAATAAATCTGAATTTGTTGAAAAATACTACAACCAAAAGGAAAACAACTGTTAGTAGGAATCATACTTTGTATAGAAGGGCTTGTTTTGAATAGACAAAGACTTGAGTTATTATAGAACTCAGACAAGTCTCTGAATTATTATTTTAAGTAATAATTGTCATGTCAAAAGATGTAGTGCCAAAGGTTTCAGGGAACCGTTGCTGGTCTTCCATAGAAAGGAGTGCTTTGCACTTCATCATGGATTCCATCTTGTGGGGATCTCTATATACTTATCTTTATTCTATTATGTGCTTCAGGAACTTCATCTGTTCCTTCTAAAATTGGCATTTCTTCAATATGGTAAATAGATGGTATTCATATAAATGATGGTTCTGACCAAATGGACATCTTAGGTGGGATTCTGAGAAGAGATAAAGTTATCATTAAAATGAACCTTCATGACCTGGTTCAATAAGTCTCAAAAAACTGAATTCATGCATTTCTGCAAAACTGTTGTATTTTGCACAATCCAGATGCAATCCAATGTTCATATAGGGTGTATTAGAGCTGGAAGGCCATGTTATATTTATTGTCCCTTCATGTCAGGAACTGAACTGTAAGGTTCTTAGAAGTTCAATTTGGTGACGCTAATGGACCCTGCCAACTGGTCCTTCAGGTTCTGCGTAGCAAGGGTAGGGAATTTTGGTTCCAGGTAAGAGCATCCTAAGTCCTAATGCTATGGCAGAGCCTTAGTTCTCCATTTTTCTTTCTTAATGACTAGCCCTAGGATTCTTTCATTTGAAAGGCCAGATGCACAAACTCCTGCTTCTAATAATAGCTAGCATTCATATAGTGCTTTAAGACTTGCAAAGCCCTTTGTATATATTATGTAATTTGTTCCTCACGGCAGCCTTGGTTGGTAGATGCTTTTATTATCCCCATTTTACAGTTGAGGAAACTGATACAGAGGTTAAGACAGAGATAAGTGACTTGCCCAGGTGGACAGAAATTGTGACTTGCCCAGAGTCACATAGCTAATAAATGAGGCCAAATTTGAGGCCAAATTTGAATTCAGATCCTCATGAAAGAATGGAGTCCTCTGCCCCCAAACACCCTATGCCAGTTGGAGATTTATTGATTTATTTATTTCAGAATGCTAGCCTGAGTTCATTTAACTGTTTTTTAATCCCATGCATACTCTCAGCTAATAATCCCTTGATTATATGGCATATTTTGAAATGCCCTGCCTATATTCCTACATGATCATTTGCTGTGAAAGGTAGCTCAGCATATGGCATAGTGAGAGACAGAATGACAGATCACTGGACTTGGAGTCAGGAAGACCTTGAAATTCTGCCTCCGATAATTATCAACGGTGAAACACGGAGCAAGTAAGTCACTTAATCCTTCTGTGCTCCAGTTTCCTAATCTGTAAAATGAGACCCTTCCCTTCCTTCACTGAAAGAGTGAAGGACTATGAACATGGAATATTGCATATTGTCAGGTGTGGTTGAGGTGTCAACTAGTTTTGCTATACTGTTTCTTTTTTCTTTATTTTAAAATCTTTGTTATAAAGGATAGCTTAATTAATTGCATTAACAAATGAAACAGAATTGCATTTCAATGCAACTAATATTTAAATTAAATTTAAATTGCATGTGTAAGTGCATCCTTCTAATAGAATGCAAACTTTTTTCAGCACAAGGATCATATTTCATCTTGTATTTGCATTCTCAGTGACTAGCACACAGCAGGTGCTTAATAAGTGTTTGTTGAGTGAATCAAAGGAAAGGTAGTATGTACGTATGTATATATATATTATATATATGTATATACATATATATATCTGTATGTATATATATTTGCATCTCAGCAGAAATAAGGTACAGTCACTGAATGAAGTCTGCATGGCTGTTCTAAAAGTTTTGTGATCTTGCTCAGCAACTGTATATCACTGCAATCAAATCCAAATTCTTGTAATCCAGTTGTTTCCTGAGTGCTCAGAAAGAGTAGGGCTTTACAAAGCCCTTCCCCCCAGGGAAGAATCATGGGCATTACTCAAGAAGTTTGGGTGGAATGTGAGCCAACCTTCTACATATAGCAATAAATAGGATTTTATCTATTTAGAAACTTTCAGATACCATCAATTTCAAGGAGCCATTCCCTTTCCTCCTACTCATCTGCACAGATGGGGACAGAAAGGTATGTGAAATCTGCAGTGTTTTGAGAAGAGAATGAAGAAAAATGTCATATAGTAGGCTAGTAAGAATCTCAGAAGAGAGCCATGAATTATAGGAATTTTAGAAATAAATGTTCTATTATTTTTCTGGTTGTTGTTTTTTAGGATGACCCGAAGATTACTTCAAATTGGTAACTTCTTTTAAGGTCTCAGTATAAGAGGGAAGGTAGGAGGAAGAGAGAGACAGAGACATAGAGACAAAGACACAGAGACAGAGACAGAAAGAGTGGCAGATGGGGTGATGCCTCATAACATGGTGCAGTGAGAAGAATGTTGGAAGTTACTATCAGAAGACATGAATTTGACACATTCTGGTTGAGTGGTTTTAATTTAATGTCTCTGAGACTCAGTTTCCTTAATTGAAAAAGCATTAACTAGTGCACAGGGCTATTGTGAAGAAACTTTGCAAACCTTAAAGAACTATAAAATGTGAGATATTTTTGTTATGAAAGCTATTAAATTAAGGAATTTATTGGAGGAGGAATCTTTCAGAGGTGAAATTCTGAGTGACCTGATAGAAGCATCAGTGGTTTTGGTTGACTGCTTAGTAGTTTTGTAGGATCCAAGTTTTATATAATAACATAAAGGACTGATTCTGAGGCTCTTATTCTTCAAATAATTCCAAGAGCTCTCAAAAATTCTTACAGCTGCATGATGTTTTTAGTGTAGGCAGAACCATGTCTAGAAGTATGAGTCCCAAGGCAAATTACATTGTATGATATCACCACTCCATAACATCTGGTAAAAATAAATAGTAGAGGCAGCACTGTTCAACAGAGGTAATAATATTAGGAAATATTAGAAACAATGTCAGTAGGTACAATTATTGTAAAGAAAAAGCAGTAGCCAAAGGGGAGGTGGTTTCTCAGAAGGGCAAAGATGTACTTTTTATATAAGAGTTTGCTATCCTGAATAATACACAGTAACAACCTTCTGATTCTTAAACATCTTGGGGCTCAGCATGATTACTCCGGATGACATTTTATGTTCTGGGCTACACCTCTGTAATTACCATGGCATAATAAAAAGAACATAATTCTTAGTTTTAGGAAGACTTTGAGTTTGGTTTGAGTTCCTCTTCCATCCATATGTGACTTTGGCTAGGTCACATTAACAAGTCTGACATGCCTCAATATGGAAGGGTCAGTGTTCTTGTAGTAGTCTTTAGCAATGTCAAATAAGACGTTCAGTGGGCTGAACTCTAGGGAATTGATAGGGGAGGCAAATAGAAAGTTCTGTTGCCATTTAGGGAAAAACAATCCTTTAAGAAGAAAGAGGAGAAGACTAACTCATGTAGCAATGGGGACAGAGGGAGGCATGGATCATATCAGAGTTATGGGGAAAGGCTGGTTGATCAACTCATGCTATCACATAGAGAGATTTAACGGAAACTAGCAAGTATTTCAGTATCTCTTGACCCCTATACCTAATTTTCATCTGTATAAAATCTTTATGAAAATCTCTCCCTCTCCTACTCTCCCTCTCTTTCTCCTCTCTCTCTCTTTCTCTGTCTCTTTCTTTCTCTCTCTCTCCCTCTCTCTCTTCCTCTCTCTCTCCCTCTCTCTCCCTTCCTCTCTCTCTTTCTCTCCCTTTCTCTCTCCTCTCTCTCTCTTTCTCTCTCTTTCACTCTCTCCCTCCCCCTTTCTCTCTCTCCTTCCCTGCCTTCCTCTCTCTCTCTCACTTTCTCCCTCTCTCTTTCTCTCTCTCTCCCCCTCCCTCCCTCTTTCTCTCTCTCCCTTTCTCTCTCTTTCTCCCCCTCTCTCTTTCTCTTTTTCTTCTGTCTCTTTCTCTCTCCCCCTCTCTCTTTTTCTCTCTCTCTCCCTCTCTCTCCCTTTCTCTCTCTGTCTTTCTCTCCCCCCCCCCCTCCCTCCTGTTCTCTCTCTTTCTAACTAGCTTTGGTTAGATTGATGAGCATTTTGTTCCATTCCTAGTATTTCCCCTGGAGCTGTCACGCAGCAAACACCCTATCGACTGTTCCTTGGTCCTTTCTATTAATACAGTGTTGATGGAGCTCTGCATTGGTCCAACAATTTGAGAAACCATTTGGCAATGATACAAGAAAAGTGACTAAAATATTCATACGCTTTGACTTATTAATGCCATTTTTGGATGTATGCATTAATTTTAGAGGTAGCCCTAATGCCAAGCAGTTTTACAGCTGTTGTATTACTTTTTTTTTTAAAGCTTAAGGTTTGCTAAAAATCTTCCTCTTCTAGAGTTTGAGCTCTTTGAATATGTTTCATAGGATGGATATGGAATATCGATTCTTGACTTATGCCCCTGTGCTCAGATAAGTCTCCTGTTTATGTTTTCAAAAGTTTTGTCATGATTAACATTCCTCACTGATCCCCACTCCCCTATAAATGCTGTCTTCCCCAATTAAATTATGCTCCTCAAGAGTTGGAGTTCTCTTATCTTTTCTAAGTTTTTTGTCTCTAGTGTTTAGCACAGAGTCTGGCAATAATAAACTTTTATTAAAGCTTTTAAATTAATCAGCCATCAACAAGCAACTTTAAAGAGAATGTCACCATGCAAGCTGAATTTCAGTGGAAAGAAGTTTATTGAATTTTATTGTGGGCAAACTTCTGGAAAAATCAAGGTGTGGTCATCAAAAATATCCTTGAAAGGGGAGGGGTAGGCAATCAAGTACTTCTGTAGTTAGATTTGAAGATTACTGGTCCTTTCATTGTACTAATTATAAAAAAAGAAGAGACCCAGGAAGGAAAAGAGTCTTACCCAAGGTCACATAGTTAGTTGGTGTCAGAGCTGGGATTAGAGCCCAAGTCTCTGAGCTCATATCAAGTATTCCTTCTATTCTATCACTGCTCTAATTTTCAGAGAGTGAAATTGCTACATACAGACTTTTTTTTAAACTGAATCTGAAAGTATTAGTAAAAAAAAAACCTGTAGTCAGTTACATATATGTGTACACACACATATATAAGTTTGTGTATATGTATATACATATATGCGAATGTTAGGCAGGGTTCTTCCACATTTCTCTTCTACACCTCCATCATAACACTGTGCCAAGTTCTAGACGAAAATACTTGCTTCTGTAGAGCTGACAGGCCACTCTCTCTAGTGATAGGTAGGGAGAAGTAGGATCAATAGTTATAGTGGGTAAGAAATACTTTCATCACATGTAGATTAGGCTCTTGGCTCTTGTACTAAAGAAATTGATCTGGGCAGAAAGAGAATCTTTATTCCCTGCTTAATAAAGGAAAAGTGAATATGCAATGAAGAATTGGAAAAAATACTGCCATTTATCTTGAAGTGAAGCAAATATAACCTGAAAATAAATTCTTTATGGTTCAAAAGACAAAGTTTTAAAGGTAGAGTTGGAATATAAACAAAATGTCGTTTAAAAGATGAGATTCATGATAGGAGAGTGCCTTGGATAAATAATCTCTGTAAGTGAATTTGGAGGGATGATTGCATTTCTGTGATGTAAGCCAAAGAAAAAAGGAAGAATATTTTTATACATAAAGGTAATTATCCCCATTTCAGTAAGCAGAATATTATCTGCTCTTTGAAGTAAAAATATAAGGTCTATATCTTAAAAACAGGGGCAGTTAGCCTTGAATTTGTTGTACTCATTAGTATACAGCCACTGAAATCAATTTCTATTCATGAATACCCAGAATGGGACTTATAAGTAATAATAAACTAAAGAGATTTTTATCTGGTGGTCAGAAGCAGTATTCTTGAATATAAAAAATGTACTGCTTTAATTTTTAATTCTTCTCCAAATTTGTAGTGACCTTAATTATTACAATTTGGATAATTCTAGGCTGCTTTCATTCAAATTTACTCTAGCATGTAACATGAGCTTGCTGCTTTTCCAGACTCACTTGAGATAATATGAGGGAAACATTCAACAAACATTCAATTAAAATGCACCTACTCTGTGTCAGATGTTTAGGGTCAAAGGCATGAAGATCTACCCAGCTCCTTTTTTTTCTTCTCACTGTTGAGCTTTGTTGCAATTTTTAAAACCATTTGAATAACTTTCTAAATCTAAGGTAAATAATGATTTGAAAAGTTCTATGAAAGTCCATGTGGTTTTACATGTCTATGAGATGTGCCATAGCTCTCTAGAGCACTGATTTTGATCATTTTGATAAAGGAGTTACATTAGGATATCTCTGGGTCACTTTGTGACTATAGGATTGAATTGTTTTCACTTTGAAATATTTTTACAGTGAGAATTCTCCATCTGTGTCTCAGTCCCCTTAGGCTTCCATTTCACTGAATGATTAAGTGAATGAAGGAGTGAAAAAACATTTATTAAAGAAACACTTACTATGTGCTAGTCATGCTAAACATTGGGGGCATGAATATTAAAAAAAAGGAGACAGTTCCAGTTCACAAGGAACTTACATTCTAATAGGAGAAAATAGCACTTATAAGTGGGTGGGGACCAAGGAGGGATGCTCTGTTTTGGGGAGGAGGAAACAAAAAGGTGAGAGGCATATAGGGGTGATGGCAGGTAGATTTTGAGGATGTCTGGGTACATATAAATGAGAAGTGAAAATTAAGTATGATCTGGTGTCTACCTGTCTAATAGATATAGTGGACTGAGTCATCAATCAGCTAGAATGGATCCTGAGGCCCAAAGATGAATCAACATATTTCTCCAGATATTAGGCATGCATTCATTAAGATGTTGTATGTGGGTCCAGATCTTAGGTCTAGTATGGAGAATGCTGGTGTAGGTGGGGGAGGAGAACTGGTCAGTAGTGGCAAATACATGGTGAGATGGCCTGGGTGGATGGTTGGATGGGATGGGAAACTGAAACTATTAGATTACAAATGCTAATGAATGAATGCTCTTAGTAGCCATAATATGAAAGGTATAATGAGGGGAAACGGTCAGTGATGAAAAGGTAATCAAAGAGTGGAGTGCTTAGTGTGGGAGGGTGCATGGTTGGGGAGACAAGGGTGGGATATGCAGACTATCTAGAAGCATTTAATTGTCTGAACCTCTATGAAAGTTTTTCTTTTTTCCAAAACAGATAATCCATATGTAAAACAATCTATTTTATGGTCACTAGAACTAGAAGAGAACCTTAATAATAGCCAAAATTATCACCATTGCTGGCATTTATAGAATTCTTTAAGTTTGGTACAGCACTTTATGTGTTATCTTATCTGATCCTCACAACAACATGTTTCAATATACTTACATTCATTAAACATCTCTTTGTTTTGGGGAAATAGAAAGTAAAAAGTGAATGTGACATATAGGGGTGATGGTAAGCAGAGGATGAGGTGGCTTGGGTGGGTGGGTAGATAGTGATGGGAAACTGAAATATTGCTTGTTTCTGGGACCAGCCGATAGATACAGTGACTGAGTGACTCAGTTATCATGGTCTCGATCATCAATCAGCTAGACTGAGCCTGAGGACCTAGAGAGAGGAGTGGACAGACTTCTCCAGAGATTAGAGCATAGAATCATATCTAGAAAACTGTAATCAATGTAGATGTCACACACACATGCGTATACTTGTTTATGTGTGTCTGTCTATCTATCTATCTATTGGCAATCAATTGGGATTAAGTAACCAGGGTTACTTGGGTCACACAGCTAGTAGTCTGAGGTGAGACTTGAATTCATGTCCTCCTAGCTCCAGGGATGGTGCTTTATCCACTACACCACCTAGTTGCCCCTAGATATCATATTTCTTTTTTTAATTTAATTTTTTAAAATTTAATTTATTATAAAACAAGCATTTTCATAACACAGCAGAACAGAAAAAATATAGAAAAAATAGATGATTGTACATGAAACTGGAAATCTATTATGTACAACTTGCTATTCCTTTAAAATATATAATAAAGTTATCATGTAACTTTCTTTTTTTTCCCTCTTTTTTCTTCCTTCTCCCCTTCCCTCTGGCTATCATTAGCAACAAGAATACAAACACACACACACACACACATATATGTACACATCTTTATATATGTATATACATGTTTATATATGTATACACATTATGTAAAACATACTTCTTTTTATCAGTTCCATCTCTGGATGCAAATAGTATCTTCTTTCATATGTCTTTTGCGGTTAATTTGGGTATTTATAATAGCCAAAATGACTTAGTCACTCAAAGTGTTCCAAAACAATACTGCTGTTACTGTATACAATATTCTCTTGGTACCGTTCATTTGGCTCTTCTGTTGTCCTGACTAAGATTCTTGAGTTCTTCATGGGCCATGACCTAAAGGATGTTAACTAACCTATTTATTTATTTTTTTCGATTTTTTATTTTTTATTAATTTATTTAACTTTTAACATTCATTTTCAGAAAATTTTGGGTTCCACATTTTCTCCCCTTTTGTCCCCTCCCCCCACCCCAAAACACCGAGCGTTCTAATTGCCCCTGTCTGCCAATCTGCCCTCCCTCCCTCCCCACCCCTTCCCTTTGGAAGGCAAGCAATTCAATATAGACCAGATCTGTGTAGTTTTGCAAATGACTTCCATAATAGTAGTGTTGTGTAAGAACTAATTATATTTCCCTCCATCCTATCCTGTCCCCCATTACTTCTGTTCTCTCTTTTGATCCTGACCCTCCCCATGAGTGTTGACCTCAAATTGCTCCCTCCTTCCCGTGCCCTCCCTTCCATCATCCCCCCCACCCTGCTGATCCCCTTCACCCCCACTTTCCTGTATTGTAAGATAGGTTTTCATACCAAAATGACTGTGCATTTTATTCCTTCCTTTAGTGGAATGTGACAGGAGTAAACTTCATGTTTTTCTCTCACCTCCCCTCTTTTTCCCTCCACTAAAAAGTCTTTTGCTTGCCTCTTTTATGAGAGATAATTTGCCCCATTCAATTTCTCCCTTTCTCCTCCCAATATATTTCTCTCTCACTGCTTGATTTCATTTTTTTTTTATTTTAAGATATGATCCCCTCCTCTTTAGTTCACTCTGTGCACTCTGTCTCGATGTGTGTGTGCGTGTGCGTGTGCATGTGTGTGTGTTATCCCACCCTGTACCCAGATGCTGAATAGTTTCAAGAGTTACAAATATTGTCTTTCCATGTAGGAATGTAAACAGTTCAACTTTTGTAAAGTCCCTTATGACTTCTCTTTGCTATTTACTTTTTCATGCTTCTCTTCATTCTTGTGTTTGAAAAGTCAAATTTTCTTTTCAGCTCTGGTCTTTTCATCAAGAATGCTTGAAAGTCCTCTATTTCATTGAAAGACCAATTTTTCCCCTGAAGTATTATATTCAGTTTTGCTGGGTAGGTGATTCTTGGTTTTAGTCCTAGTTCCTTTGACTTCTGGAATATCCTATTCCATTCCCTTCGATCCCTTAATGTGGAAGCTGCTAGATCTTGTGTTATCCTGATTGTATTTCCACAATACTTGAATTGTTTCTTTCTAGCTGCTTGCAATATTTTCTCCTTGATCTGGGAACTCTGGAATTTGGGCACAATGTTCCTAGGAGTTTCTCTTTTTGGATCTCTTTCAGGTGGTGATCTGTGGATTCCTTGAATACTTATTTTGCCCTCTGGTTCTAGAATCTCAGGACAGTTTTCCTTGATAATTTCATGAAAGATGATGTCTAGGCTCTTTTTTTTGATCCTGGCTTTCAGGTAGGCCCATAATTTTTAAATTGTCTCTCCTGGATCTATTCTCCAGGTCAGTTGTTTTTCCAATGAGATATTTCACATTATCTTCCACTTTTTCATTCTTTTGGTTTTGTTTTGTGATTTCTTGGTTTCTCATAAAGTCATTAGCCTCCATCTGTTCCATTCTAATTTTGAAAGAATTATTTTCTTCAGTGAGCTTTTGAATCTCCTTTTCCATTTGGCTAATTCTGCTTTTGAAAGCATTCTTCTCCTCATTGGCTTCTTGAACCTCTTTTGCCAATCGAGTTAGCCTATTTTTCAAGGTGTTATTTTCTTCAGCATTTTTTTGGGTCTCCTTTAGCAGGGTGTTTACTTGTTTTTCATGCTTTGCTTGCATGTCACTCATTTCTCTTCCCAGTTTTTCCTTCACCTCTCTAACCTGATTTGCAAAATCCTTTTTGAGCTCTTCCATGGACTGAGCCCATTGAGTGGGCTGGGATACAGAAGCCTTGACTTCTGTGTCTTTGCCTGATGGTAAGCACTGTTCTTCCTCATCAGAAAGGAAGGGAGGAAATGCCTGTTCACCAAGAAAGTAACCTTCTATAGTCTTATTTCTTTTCCCTTTTCTGGACATTTTCCCAGCCAGTGACTTGACTTCTGAATATTCTCTTCACACCCACTTCGCCTCTGGATCCTCCCAGCCAGCGCTTGGGGTCTGAGATTCAAATGCTGCTTCCCAGCCTCAGGGCTTTGGGCGGGGGAGGGCTGCTATTCAGTGTGAGATTAGGTTCAGCTGCTCAGGTTGGGGCAGGGCCACCTCTCAGGCTCAGTTCCCTCAGGGGGTTTATGCAGAGACCTTCAACAATGAATCCTGGCTCCTGCCTGCTTGGGGAGCCCTGGTCTGCTCCCGTCTCTGCTGTTGCCTCCCGAGGGGGCCTGAGTTAAGGGGGCACCCCACTCCCCTCTCGACCCGCCAAAGAGACCCTCTCACCGACCCCTGTCACCTGTGGGTGGAGGGACCCGTGTGGCCGCTGGAGATTCTGTCCCTGAAGCCCACTTGGATCTTTTCCTCTTGGTGCCGCGGCCGCGGCAGGGCTGTACTCAGCTCCCAGTCCCGGCGCCCATTCTGCGGCGCGAAGGACCTTTTGCGAGAGGTTTGCAGGTCTCTCTGGAACAGAAATCTCCCTTGCTCCAATGTTCTATGGCCTCTGGGTGCAGAATTCGCCGTGAGTTACTTTTTTGTAGATGTTCTATGAGTTGTGGGTTCGGAGGTATGTGTGTGTGCGTCTTTCTACTCCGCCATCTTGGCTCCGCCCCTAACTAACCTATTTGTCTTCCACTAGAGACTTTCCAGATTGAATATCCTTCTTGAAATGTGACATTGACAACTGGACAATAGAAGGCTTAGGGCAGAGACATATTTAAATAATTCAAGTTATCTCATGGAAGAGGGATTAAGTTTGCTGTGATTGTCTTCAAGGGAAAGAACTAGGAGCAATGGTGTGGAAGTCCCAAAGGGGCTTGCTTAGGCTTAATGCAACAAAAATTGCTTAATAATCAGTTTCCTACAAGTGGAATTGGAGGTAGTAGACTCCTCCTCACTAGAGGTCTTTAAATCAAATTTGGATAGTTTTTTGTCAGGCAGATTGTAGAAGGGGTTCTTGTTCATGCATGGGTTCAAAAAATGTTCTCAGAGGCCCCTTCTAACTTGAAAATTGTGTAATTTTGTTGAACACTACTCTCTCCTTGAGTCTTTGCTATTAATGGAAGGAAAGTGCAGCTAGTTTTTAGTCTTTTCATTTTATTGTGGGAAACTTGAGGCTTGAAGTACCACTCCCACTCCTGATAAAAATTTTATCTGTTACAGAAATAGCAGATCAAAACACTTTCACATTTTGAAATCTCAGGTGTTTGTCAAAGTGCCTTAAGAACTTAGAACAAAAATTCTAATTGAGAGAAAAAAAAGTTTTTATAAAAAAGAAAATTATATTTTTAGCCTATAGTTCTATTGTAAGTCTTACTTGAATTCAATTTACTCTTTGTGGTATAGTTTGAGGGATAAAAAACCAGGCTTAGGTGTCAATACAATGTTAACATACCATGGTATTTGGCTTATTATTTTTAAAAAATTATTTTTCTTTGCTTATCATCTGTTCTTTACTTTGTGCTTGGGGTTAGCCTAGGATGACTGTGTCTTATGTTTCATTGTGTGGGTCCTACTTCCTTTTTGAAGTGCTAAAATGAATGAGAAAAATAATCAATTAAAAATTTGTTTATCACACTCTGTTAAACTAGTACTGTGTTGGAGTACATAAGGGAAGAATGTAAAATACAATCAGATGACTAGAATCATATGATGAATTAAATTTGTCCTGGGATGCTAAAGCAATGGAAGGGTTGACAAAGAAGATGACTTTTGTGCAGCACGAGCATGATGTCTTTAAATAAACTGTAACTGAAAATGAAATATGAACAGAGTGGCATGCCAACAACTCAATGAAAGGAAGACAGCTGCATTACAGAATTGCAGTTCCGCTTCATGAAACTTGTAAAAACAATCTTTCTGTATATAATGTAGAAATCAGAGACACTACAAAACGATTAGAGGAATTGTAAAGGATGCGACAATAGCAATACAGGCAAGCAATGAGACGTATTCTCTTCACGGTTCACAGAATATGATGGGGCTGAGTGTCAACTTATAATTTTGCGAATGTGGAGAAGTGAGTGGCCATATTACTCTTAAGTATATTGATGTCTATGTATGCCCTCTTGAGTGGGGGAAAATTGAGTAGCTTTGGGAAGAGAATAACTAGGGTTAAACTTGAGTGTTCTAGCATGATTCTCCCCTGAGCTGACGCTGCTATGCACCTGGCAGTGTGACTAAGACTCTTGTATTTCTGATTGTCACAAAGCATGCCTGGAGGTGATAACCAGGGACTTTCTAGAATAAGTAGGTAGACCCCCACATATACCAGAGAATATAGGAATGGGTCAGAAGGAGATTCTTTTTACTCTGTGGTAAGGAGGGTGAATATTTAATGTCTTTTTTAATTATAGAAGGAAGAAAAACAATAAAACTGATGTTTCCCAAATCGTGATCATTCAAGATCAAAAAAGGAGGTAAGAGTCCTACTTGATTATGAAATGAACGTAGGTAGGTATGTAGTAAGGCTATAAGAATTTTATAGAGGTCATCCTAGAGAGCACATGATCATAGTTCCCCTGGAAACATCTGGGGAGTAGAGGACAAGTTGACTTATTCCTTAGACTTTTAGGGATAAATATCCTGACCGCTTCCAGTTATGTGGTAGTATAGCACTGAAAGGACTTTTTGGCACTTTAGCATGACATGATAAACCTTGAATGTTGCCTTGATTGTCCTCCTCCCCCTAACAGCAGAAAAAGGGGATAGAGTTTTTAAGTGATAAAAGCAGACCCTTTCACCTAGTGACTCCCTTGGCTGTGGCTTTCCAGGTGACAAAAGGTAATTTCATGGAGGTGTGAAGGACAGTCCTTTTCACCCTGATGTAATGGTGTCAGAGGCTCCCCGTGTTGAGTATGGGTCCAACTAAAGGTGCTTGCATCAAGGCCCTTGGCTGCCTCTTGCTTTTCTTTAGCATTAACCTTGTGAACACTGAAAGATCCCAGAAGGCTTGAGAGTGCTGATGAGAAAGAAGTAGCAATGTCTATTGGAATGGTTCTGGCTGCAGCATCAGCAGCAAGAATGGTCTGTTGTGAAGAAACGGTTAACTCTGGAGAGAGGGAACCGCTAGAAAGAAGATTATGATTCTCATTTGATTGGATTATGTTCAGTGAAGGGTGACTTGTAAGATGGCTAATTAGTAGCACTGCAATAGCTGTGTATGTACCAACAAGGCTGGAATTTTAGCCTCTAAATGATTATGCTACTAGTGATATTACTAGATTCTGGTGTAATCATTCTGCAATATATACTATGATTTCTTTATGCTTATCATTCCTTTCACTTTCTGAGAATAAACCTATTCCATATGTGATTTATATTTGCACATTAAATCCCCTCACCTCCCCCTTTAAAACCGTTTTGCTCTTTGGGAAATCTCTAGACTTTAATTAGCAATTTTTTTTCAGGAAGTCAAGGAAAGAATGATGAATCAATGAAAGTGAAAACTGGGGAGGTTATATCCCTTATATAGAAGTCAGATTTCTACTAGAGCTTCCCAATGGGAAGGCAGATAAAGGACAGAGATTGAGCCCGGTTGCCAGCCCTTATGGCCTTGATGTAGTTGTGCTGATGTAGTCACTGTACTATAGATGATAATTCTAGGAACAACAGCCCCAAATAATAAATAACTAAAAGTATAAGGGAAAATTGCAAAGTTGCTTTCTAATGTAAGAAATACTATAATTCACATTTAAGCTTGACAAAGAGTTCCATAATAACTCAGTGAGGTAGGTAATGCAAAAAGTATGTTTGTTATGTACTTATAGAAGAGTATTTTGAATTCTTTTAGGTTTTCTAAAGACATGAAGAACTTAGAGTGGACTCAGAAATGGATAGGAAAAATGAAGCAGAAAATGGGAACTAAAAGAAAGGGGTCATGGGATTATTTATCAAGAGCTGGAAGGGACCTCAGAGACCTTCTAGTCTCTTCATTTTATAGAAGAGGAAATTGACTCCCCAAAAGTTTAAATGACAGGCCATAAACAACAGTGGTGGGACCTGACTCCAGTTTCCCTTACACCCAACCCAGTATATTCCACTGTATTAGATTATTTCTCCTGTAAAGGGAAAGATAGAAAGTAACATAACAGAATTCAAATATAGAGGTTACAGTGATCTATTACTCTCCATTTATAGCAAATAGAAGAAGAATAAATGGTCTGATAAAAGGGAGGACCAAGTGTCTGGTAGTTAGGTCTCTTATTTTAGAGCAAGATACCACAAAAGACCATGGAATCTCTGTCCCTAAGCAGTGGGATGGACTAAGTAATCTCTTTCCAGTTCTTCATGACTATCTAAAGCTCTAGCTATATAACAAAAGAATGTGTCTATGTAAGTTTGGCCTAATTATATGTGGTGAAAATATCTTATTTGCCTAATTTTCCATAGCTCGTTGAGATAATCCTATCAGCAACCTCTTCAGGATATGGACTACAGTGAATCAGTTGGAATTGTATATTAAATGCAATTGATGTATTAATATTGTTACATATGATACATGTATTAAGTACAATTGAGATATCACCAAAGGTTCAATTCTGAGAACTGGAAATTTGACAATCAATGTGAGTTTTTCTCATGATAAAATTATAGGCAGTGAGACCTACTGAACACATTGCAAATGTACCATGAGCAATGAAACTAAGTTATTGTTTTTGTCAGAAAAAAGTGATATTTTTTCTGAGAAAACTCTGATAGTGTGATGCATTCTTAGGAAAGAGAAGGCCTATTGCCAAGAATATAAAACATAAACAATTGACAGGAAAATGGGTCTATCTTTTATGCTATGTACTAGTTTGACTTTATTCTGGTTTCAGGATTACTAATATCCCCTCCATTATACTACTTTCTAAAAAAAGATACTATTGATTAGAAGGAGAAATCAGGGGAAAAAAATCTTAAAATTGTTTCCTAAAAGGAGTTGGAAAATGGCTAAGGAATTTTACATCTAGTAAAATCCCACTTGTAAACCAAGATTTCTTGGAATTTTTCACTGTAATAACAAAGAAGAAACAGGAAGTTTAGTAGGCAGCTGCACTGCATCACATATATATCAATGTAAAGAATACATACCTTAGAAAGTAATTTTTTTTCTTATTACTTTCTTATCCTTGTCTCTTTGGTTTCTGAAGCATAAAAACAGGTTCTATGTTGACAATCATCATTTTTTTTTCCCATAATGGAAAAACACATGTAGGATTCTGGACCCAAGTACAAATAACTTCCTTGGGGAATACATTTCAATTTCTGCAGAAATTTTTGTTGTATAGTCTTTATCTTGAATATGATAACCAGGTTACTAATGGAGACAGACTTCTGGCCTGTTAGGCTGCTATTTAACATTTCTGTTGCCATTTGGGGATAAACTGGCATGGCTCAATTATACAATGTTTGTCAAAAAAGACTGCTATACACTTTGATTTCTCCATCTGCTTGCCCCAGTGGCATTACTTTTCAGATAAACAAAGTTTGAGGCATGAAGAAATGAGGATGTGAAAATTTGATCATCAATTTCACACACTTACCCTCTTCTTAAATTATCTTACTTATTTCTATGGAAGGATAGTCCATTAGGTTTTGAAAGAACCTTAGAGGCCATCTAGTTTACTAATATACTCTGGTTAACATGTACCATATGCCTTTTACAGGGTATTTAATTTAGATGCTTGCTTAATTCTCTTTTGGGGTGAGGAATGGGGATGATAGGATCCATACTAAAATGTTACTGTGTGGTACATAACAGGCAACAGAGACTTTAGAAGTAAAATGAGAGTTTAAAGGAGTGTGAGAGCTTAATCTATTTGCAGATTAATCTTATTCTATTTTATTATACTTTTAAGGTTAGGAGGGCTGTTGATCGATTCCTCTACTTATAAAGAAGATAAAGTAAGAAATAAATTTCAGTAAGATATAAACTTCTAAAGGCTAGGACGGAAGACTAAACCACACTGTAGAAAGCATTATTCTCATGATACTTATAAAACTATATAACTATCCTTGAGAGCCTTGTGTCTGGGGTTTGAAGCCCAGAGGGAATAAAAGCTTTCAGGCAACCTGTAATTGTTAACAATTAGCAGAAGCTTTCGTGTCTGGTGACCCTTACTCATCCATATTAAAGGAATGGTTTGAGCATCTCGTGATTTGGTCTATTTTGGGAGGCCATGTGAATATTGATTAGTCTTACCACAGAGGCAATGGGAGAGACACATTGCAACTTTTCCTGTGCTCCCTGGTTACCATATGCTGTGTGATTTTCTTTCTCATTAGTAGGCATTTAAAGTCTGATCTATGATAATTAAATGTAGATTAAAATGTGACAAGATTTAATATAGACCTCCATGCTTCCAAGGTAACTACAATTAGAGGAGCTTATATTCTGGACCCAGTTTTTTCTCATTGCATTACGATTTGTGATGTTTACTTCATCATTTAGCTAAAGGTGGCTGATTTATTCACTGCTTTTGAGGTGGGGAGACATGGCCTATCCTCCTAGAAAAGGCTGGCAGTTTTCCTTTTTGAACAGATGGTAAGTTATCCCAAAGAGAACCATTTATCCCCATGGCAATGTTATGATTGAGAAGGCATTTGTAGACTTGTTTTAAAGATGGTTGAGGTGTAAGAAGGCATAGGAAAGAGTATCTCCTGAAACCCCTTCACCAATCATGAAATGCTACTCAAACTTCTTCTCTTCCCACTGACAGTGATGAGAAAAGAAGCTAGAAATAATAAAGTGGAGAGAATCACTAGGAAGTAGGGAGAGGATAACTGCTGCCTGGAGAGCCATGCAGGCTGGAACCCCATGGATCCTTGTGTCTACTGTTGATCTAGACTAAGGGTGGGGAACCTGTAGTTTTGAGTCCACATGTGACCCTCTAGATCCTCAAGTGTGGCCCTTTGACTGAATCCAAACTTTGCAGAACAAAATGTGGCCTCGAGGCTGCAGGTTACCCTCTTCCTTTCCCTGCCCCCCTGACTTAAGTTGTTCTCTTTGAACCTCCCTCCATACCTTTCCGTATTTTTGCAGGATCAGTGTGAGAAGGCAAAGGTACTGGGGCCCTTTACCCACCCTATCTTATCTCCTGGCCTGTGCTGACCTAAGTTTATCAGGTCTGGAGGCACAATCTGCCCTCGGACAGGCCTAGATAGCAGAACCTGGGTTGTCTAGCTCCCCTGACTGAGATGAGTCTCAGGTCCTCTGTCCTCCAGCCTCAGGTCTTCCCATTACCAACCAGGCCACCAGAGTCTCATTAAGCCCACAAGTACTTCCTACTTTAGGGTTCACGTGCTGTCTTCAGCTGCTCAAAGATACAAAATTCCAAATCCTCCTTGATTCATGTCACTTCACCTTAGTCAAGTGTGCGAGGAATGCAAAGGTGAAACAACAATGAACAGGATGGAAAAAGTGGAAATGGATAACATATGTTTTAAGGAAATTATTATTATTTTTTTCTCCATTTATTTATTTATTTAACTTTTAACATTCATTTTCACAAAATTTTGGGTTCCAAATTTTCTCCCCTTTTGTCCCCTCCCCCCACCCCAAAACACCAAGCATTCGAATTGCCCCCATCACCAGTCTGCTCTCTCTTCTATCATCCCTCTCTGCCCTTGTCTCCATCTTCTCTTTTGTCCTGTAGGGCCAAATAACTTTCTATACCCCTTTACCTGTATTTCTTATTTCCTAGTGGCAAGAACAGTACTCGACAGTTGTTCCTAAAACTTTGAGTTCCAACTTCTTTTCCTCCCTCCCTCCCCACCTCTTCCCTTTGGAAGGGAAGCAATTCAATATAGGCCAAATCTGTGTAGTTTTGCAAATGACGTCCATAATAGTCGTGTTGTATAAGACTAACTATATTTCCCTCCAACCTATCCTGTCCCCCATTACTTCTATTCTCTCTTTTGATCCTGTCCCTCCCCATGAGTGTTGACCTCAAATTGCTCCCTCTTCCCCATGCCCTCCCTTCCATCATCCCCCCCCATCCTGCTTATCCCCTTATCCCCCACTTTCCTGTATTGTGAGATAGGTTTTCATTCCAAAATGAGTGTGCATTTTATTCCTTCCTTTAGTGGAATGTGATGAGAGTAAACTTCATGTTTTTCTCTCACCTCCCCTCTTTATCCCTCCACTAATAAGTCTTTTGCTTGCCTCTTTTATGAGAGATAATTTGCCCCATTCCATTTTTCCCTTTCTCTTCCCAATATATTTCTCTCTCACTGCTTGATTTCATCTTTTAAAGATATGATCCCATCCTCTTCAATTCACTCTGTGCACTCTGTCTCTATGTGTGTGTGCATGTGTGCATGTGTGTGTGTGTGTGTGTGTGTGCATGTGTGTGTGTGTAATCCCACCCAGTACCCAGATACTGAAATGTTTCAAGAGTTACAAATATTGTCTTTCCATGTAGGAATGTAAACAGTTCAGCTTTAGTAAAGTTCCTTATGACTTCTCTTTGCTATTTACTTTTTCATGCTTCTCTTCATTCTTGTGTTTGAAAGTCAAATTTTCTTTTCAGCTCTGGTCTTTTCATCAAGAATGCTTGAAAGTCCTTTATTTCATTGAAAGACCAATTTTTCCCCTGAAGTATTATACTCAGTTTTGCTGGGTAGGTGATTCTTGGTTTTAGTCCTAGTTCCTTTGACTTCTGGAATATCCTATTCCACGCCCTTCGATCCCTTAATGTGGAAGCTGCTAGATCTTGTGTTATCCTGATTGTATTTCCACAATACTTGAATTGTTTCTTTCTAGCTGCTTGCAATATTTTCTCCTTGATCTGGGAACTCTGGAATTTGGCCACAATGTTCCTAAGAGTTTCTCTTTTTGGATCTCTTTCAGGTGGTGATCTGTGGATTCCTTGAATACTTATTTTGCCCTCTGGTTCTAGAATCTCAGGGCAGTTTTCCCTGATAATTTCATGAAAGATGATGTCTAGGCTCTTTTTTTTGATCCTGGCTTTCAGGTAGGCCCATAATTTTTAAATTGTCTCTCCTGGATCTATTTTCCAGGTCAGTTGTTTTTCCAATGAGATATTTCACATTATCTCCATTTTTTCATTCTTTTGGCTTTGTTTTGTGATTTCTTGGTTTCTCATAAAGTCATTAGCCTCCATCTGTTCCATTCTAATTTTGAAAAAACTATTTTCTTCAGTGAGCTTTTGAACTTCCTTTTCCATTTGGTTAATTCTGCTTTTGAAAGCATTCTTCTCCTCATTGGCTTTTTGAACCTCTTTTGCCAATTGAGTTAGTCTATTTTTCAAGGTGTTATTTTCTTCAGCATTTTTTTGGGTCTCCTTTAGCAGGGTGTTTACTTGTTTTTCATGCTTTGCTTGCATGTCACTCATTTCTCTTCCCAGTTTTTCCTTCACCTCTCTAACCTGATTTGCAAAATCCTTTTTGAGCTCTTCCATGGACTGAGCCCATTGAGTGGGCTGGGATACAGAAGCCTTGACTTCTGTGTCTTTGCCTGATGGTAAGCACTGTTCTTCCTCATCAGAAAGGAAGGGAGGAAATGCCTGTTCACCAAGAAAGTAACCTTCTATAGTCTTATTTCTTTTCCCTTTTCTGGACATTTTCCCAGCCAGTGACTTGACTTCTGAATATTCTCTTCACACCCACTTCGCCTCTGGATCCTCCCAGCCAGCGCTTGGGGTCTGAGATTCAAATGCTGCTTGCCAGCCTCAGGGCTTTGGGCAGGGGCAGGGCTGCTATTCAGTGTGAGATTAGGTTCAGCTGCTCAGGTGGGGGCAGGGCCACCTCTCAGGCTCAGTTCCCTCAAGGGGTTTATGCAGAGACCTTCAACAATGGATCCTGGCTCCTGCTTGCTTGGGGAGCCCTGGTCTGCTGCCGCCTCCGCTGCTGCCTCCCTAGGGGGCCTGAGTTATGGGGGCACCCCACTCCCCTCTCGACCTGCCAAAGAGACCCTCTCACTGACCCCCATCACCTGTGGGTGGGGGGACCTGTGTGGCCGCTGGAGATTCTGTCCCTGAAGCCTGCTTGGATCTGCTCCTTTCATTGCTGCGCCGCCAAGGCAGGGCTGGGCTCTGGTTCCAGAGTGCAAGGGACCTTTTGCGAGAGGTTTTCAGGCTCTCTGGAGCAGAAATCTCGTCTGCTCCGTTGTTCTGTGGCTTCTGCTGCTCCAGAATTCGCCGGGAGTTCTTTCTTTACAGATATTTTATGGGCAGTGGGTTCAGAGCTATGTGTATGTGCGTCTTTCTACTCCGCCATCTTGGCTCCGCCCCCTGTTTTAAGGAAATTAAAGCAAAGGCTCTGAAATAGTCTAGAGAACATAAGAGATGGAATAAAGAACAAGAAGATGACAAACAAGGTCTATGAACATCTATGGGGGCAGCAAGAAACAGAATCAACAAAATCAAGCAAAGATTAAGAGATAACAAAAATAAATGAAATTGAAATACAAACCCAGAAAGCAAAAAAACAGAAAAAAATAACTAAAGTATGAAGGATAAAATAAGAGATAGGCAAGACAGAGAAAGAGAACAAATATCATGCTAATTAGGCTTCCAGAAGTTATTGGGGAAAAAAGCTAGGTACTGTAATTAAGGACTAAATTAGTGAAAAATTTCCATAGTGACGTAGAGCAGACAACACTCTAAAAGCAGAGAAAATATACAAGACACTAAAAAGGAAAAATTCTGACCCTTACTTGGCAACACTCAGAATTGTAAAAATATGACATTACAAAATGGAAGAAAAAATTTTCAAGTATTGAGAAAGAAAAAATAAGCAACTTTTAAATAACAAGTAGAGTTGACATCAAACTTTTCAAAAATGACAAAGAAGAAATGTCAAAGTTGGTCTGAAATGTGCAAAAGTTTTAAAAATAGAACTAGATCTCCAAATTACTTACTCTACAAACAAGACTATATTGTTTGAAAACTGAAGAATTCACAATGTGAATGTGAGTTAGTTTTGCTTGGCTTCATTTATTTGTTGCAAGAGAGGTCATTTATTTTAGAGGTATGGAGTAGAGAATATCAATAGCGACACACAAAAAAAGAGTGTTGGTGAAATACTTAAAAATACATGAAAGAGAAAAGATAGAAATTCAGAAACAGTCACGGACAAGCAAGACAATATTGGTAGTACTATATTAAATTTAATATCTTAAAAAAGAAACAATTTATATGTAAAGAGATGGGTGATTTCATATACAATCCCTCTTTTCTGTTAATACATAAGCTATCATCTATATAGCACTTTAAGGTTCGAAAAGCACTTTACATTGTTCATTTCATGTGATCTTCAACTTTTTGTAAGAAACTGTTCATGTCTGTTGATATTTGTCAAGTGCATAGCATAAAATAAACATAACTCACTTCATAGACAAAGTAGACCTGAAAGAACTTATTAACTAAAATCCACATTCCGTAGAATTCTTACACACAGTGAAATTATGAATAATAAATGACTAACAAAATAAAAACATACTTGTTATCACTCGTCATAAATCTGCTTCTGCCTGGTGATTAAATAAAAATATAGATATAAGGATAAGGTATATAGTCTTTCTAAATGTGATAGAAATAACAAAACTGAATTTTGGGATAAAAGTATATTTTATTACTGTAGCTTTGTAATCTCTGGATGTCTTTATTCTCTCTTTCCTTGCAGTGATGAGTTGGGCCCCCAAAGTAGGAGGGTAACTACATATTTCTACCCCAGAGTTCTAGGGGTTATCTCTGAGAGTTTGGGGGTTACTTTCTAAGGCTATTGGCTCAAGTCCTCATTCTGGAGCGTTCTCCCTACTATCAATCACCAGGTATAGTTTTTCTCTCCCTTAAAGCATTGATTAACTTAGCGAGTAGTGCCCCTGTATTAGTTAATCAATTAGTATCAATTACAAAGGAATATTTATGGAGAAGATATATTAAGAACAGCAGTACACCCTGTCCACCCTACCTCACCCAGAATTGGGAAAATATTTTTCCTTGCACCACCTTAGGCATTGGGGAGAGTGGAAATGGAGAAAGAATTTAGCAACTAGTGATACTTAGAGAAGAAATCAGAAAAATGATTGCAGAGTATTTAAAATATAATGACACCAATATCATATATCAAAACTTTTGGGATGCAGTCATAGCTCCTTGTAGGGCCAAATTTATATTGCTAAATGGATAGGCATACGTATATGGTATGCTAAGTGTACTTGGAATGCCCAGTCACATCCCAATATCTTTTAAAAAATATATATTTTACATCTTACTTTTAAGATCTGTACGTCTTAAGTAAAGTTCATTTGTTAAATTACAAAATTAACTTTAGTTGCTTTAGTTTTTATAGTTTTATTGTCTGATGAACAAAAATGTCTTTTATGATTGAGTATTCAATAAAAGTTCACTTAAAAAAAGCAAAATAAAATTCCCTGAGTACACATTCTAATGAAATATTTTGTACGTGCCTATGGCCAAGTTCCTGCATTAAGAAATAAAAGGAAAAAAAATGGGCTTGAATTTAAAGACCATAGAAAAGGGACAAAACAATAACCCAAAGGAAAGTGATACAATAGAGATTATAAAAGAACAGAAATAGATTTAAAAAGTAAGGAGAAACTGAAGTAATAAATAAAACCTGTGGCTATTAAAAAAAAATCAAAACCTCCCAACAAGAATGAACCATTAACAAATGTAATTTTTCGAAAGGAGAGAGAGAATATAAATCAGAAAAATTACCAATGATTCAGTCTTATGTAAGTAGAAAGAATGAAATGATCCTACTCTCAAGAAGATGACATTCTAATGGGGGAAGATAAAAAGAATATATAAATTCTTATGGTACAAATTCAAAGTTAATAAATGCAAATATATACAAAGTAATTAAGTATAAGATAGTTTGGGAGGGAAGTTGCATTTGGACTGATCAGGAAAGGCTTCACGCAGAAAGTTATGTCTCTTTTTTTTTTTTCTAGCTTAGTATTTTATTTTCCCCAGTCACATGTAAAAACAATTTTTAACATTCATTTTTAAAACTTTTAGTTCCAAATTCTTTCCCTTCCTCCCTTCCCATCCTCCCTCATTGAGAAGGCAAGTAATTTGATATAGGTTATATGTGTGTAGTCATGCAAAACATATCCACAAGTCATGTTCTGAAAGAAAACTTAGACCAAAAAAACCCTCAAGAAAAATAAAGTTTAAGAAATATGCTTCAATTTGTATTCAGACAACATTGGTTCTTTCTCATCATAAGTCCCAGAAGGTTATGTCTTAAAGGAAGTTGTATCTTAAAGGAAGAGAGGGAATCGATTTCCTTGCATGTGGGATTGTTGGTGAAAAGGCACAGAGATACAAGATTCAGTATTAGGCGTGTGGAATAAATAGAAGGCCTAAATGGCTGGATCTCAGAATGCAGCAGGGGGAGCAATGGTCATTGAGGTTTGAATATAGTTTGGGGCCAGATGGTGAAGGACTTTAAAAGCTAAATAGAGGACTTTATAGTTTATCCTAGAGTCAAGAAGAAGCCCCTGGGAATGGTTAAGAAAAGGAGTCAAATGGCAAATCTACACTTGAGGAAAATTGCTTTGGTACTAGTGTGTAGAATGCATTAGAGTGGAGAGAGATGAGATATGAAAAGTAATTAGAAACTTCTTGAAATAAGGAAGTTGAAAAGTGGTGAGGGTCTGAACTAAAGTTGTAGTTAGGAGAGACGGAGTTAGATGATACAGATACTGCGGAGATGGAAACTGCAAGATATTGCAACTGATTGAAAATGTAGAATATGAGAGAAAGAGGAGTCCAGGTTAATGCTGAGGCTATGAACCTGGTAGACTGGCAGGATAGTTGAACCATTAGTAGAAATTGGGAAGTTTGGAAAAGGGAAATGTTTGGGGGGGAAAGTAAAATAATGAGTTCAGTTTTTGACATGTTAAATAGAAGATGTTTCTGAAATATCCAATTTGAAATGTCCACTTGGCAACTGATGACACAGGACTAAAGTGCAAGGGATAGACTGGGACTTGATATATAGGTTTTGGAGTCATCAGCATAGTTAACCTCTTGAGAGTTGAGGAAGTTACTGAGAGAGAGAGAGAGTATAGAGGGAAAATGAAGAGAGCCTAGGACAAAACCATAACCACCCACCGTTAGCAGTTTTGATATGAATAATGAGCCAGTAAATGAGACCAAGGAATAGTCAGAAATAGGGAGGAGAGTCAAGAGGGAGCAATATCATGAAAACTGAGAGAGGAGAGAATGGTCAACATGGTCAAATGCAGAAGATTTATTGAGAAGCATAAGGACTGAGAAAAGACCATCAGATCAAGAGATCATTGGTAACTGTAAAGAGAGTATCATTTAAGTGGTAATATCAGAAGGTCAAGAGAAAAAATACCTAGAAAAATCTAAGAGAAAAAAAAATGAGGGCACCAAGTATAGATGACTTTTTCAAGGAGCTTGGCTGATAAGAGCAGGACAAAGATAGGGCAATATCTAAAGACAATATCTAAGATCTACTGAAAGATTTTTTATTTTGAAGGATGAAGGAGACAAATTTGTTTGAAGGAAAAGGAAAGGGAAAGGTTGAAGTTTGAGAGAGAGTGTATGATGGAGGATGAAATCTCCTGGAGAACATTGGATATACTTATTGTATTGGGCTGGCTCTGATGCCAAGGGATCATAATAAATACATGATAATAATGTTATTAGAGAATTTTACATGTGGCTATATTCAAACAAATCAAAAAATTAAGGAAATGGACAATTATTTACAAAAATATGATGATAAGATTGAAACAATAGGAAATTAATAACTTAAATAGATCATCATTAGAGGAAGAAATCACATATATCAGTGATTTATCCTGAAAAAAATTCACCTCACCTAGGTTAACAGCATGATTCTTTCAAAATGTCTAATTAAAATAAAAAATAACTCACATTTATAGAGTACTTTAAGGTTTAAAAAGGTTTAAAATTATTTTATTTGATCATCACAAACCTGTGAGGTAGGTACTGTTATTGCTCCAATTTTACAAATGAAGAAACTGAGACAGAAAGCTTAAATGACAATTATTAAAGGTCTTGAAACTGTTTATCTTGATTTTAAAAATCTTTATATACATAAAAATAGAGGAAAATGAAATATCTGCTACCTTTTGTTAGGCAAATATGATATTAACTTTAAAACCAGGCTAAGTTATATATGTTATAGAAAGAAAATTGGATACTAATTTCCCTAATGAATATAAACTGTCCATATTTTTACAAGAGAGGGCTGTGGTAGTGGTGGTTACATGTTCCTGGGTAGTAATACATACACAAAAAAGGGAATACACACACATATACATAAAACAATTTTAAAATGTTCAGAAGGAAACTAGAAGAATAGAAGGGGAACAATTTAATAGAATAATTTGTTACTAACACTAAATTGAATATATTGCTATGCATAATATATTTCTTAAAAAACAAAGTAACAAAAACCATAGTTTCTTATATAATTCTTTTTTTGTATGTTCTTTCTATGTTGAAATGTATATATATATATACATATATATATATATACACACACACACATATTTGATGATTGCTAGGCTTATAATAAAAAAGAAATTAAAGCAAATAAAATGTTCAGTTAAATTTTAGTTAACAGAATAGAGCAATATATTTTTAAAATTATCTACCATGATCAGACAAGGCTTATTCCAGTCTTATATAAGACTGATTTCACATCAGAAAAACTATTAACATCATAAAACATCTAAACTAATAAACTAAAAATGCTATATGATTATGTTAATTGGCATAGAAAAACTTTGATAAATTTAGTCTTCCTCCATGGCAAGAATATTGAAAAAGGGTAGACCTAGAAAGATGTTCTTCCTCAACAAAATGAAAAGTGGTTACCTTAATCTGAGTCAATGTAATTAATATGCTGTGAAGAAACAGAAGTGTTCCTACGATAAAGAGAAGTGAGGCAAGAAGTCTTGCTTTTGCCACTTTTAGTGGATGGGATATTAGAAACAGTTAACAGTTCCAATGAGACAGAAAAGAAAAAGTATTAAATTCTAATAATTGTTGGAATTAACATGACATGAAATGGTCAAAATACGTTACTTGCAGAAGACATGATAGGGTCTATCGGAAAAATTATACCATACGTAAAGAGTTCTTGAAGACTCTAACAAAAGGACTTGTAAGAGTTATGAATTGCCACGTATGTTTTTAGCTTGATAGCACTCACCTTGGGCTCTCTATGTATTTATGGGAGAGTGTTATAGATTTCTGGGGAAATTTTTTTTGTACCTATTTCTAAAAGCAAATTAAGTCTGCCTGGATAATTGTTATTAACTCATAATCATGGAAGAAAACACATTGATGGTTATTTGTGAGCTATACCAATACCTCAGCAATAGCCCTAGATATCTGAAGGAATAAGTAGCAGGTATTCTTTGGGAATCTGAACTTCTATTCCCAGGGGTGATTAGAATAGTACCCCTAAAGAATTAATTGAGTCTTAGGCTAGAATTGATTTAATAGTTGTATGAGCTTAAATTTGAAATGTAAAAAGATAAATTCAAAGACATGTCTGTACCTTGTAAAGAAGTTGAATGATCAAAAGTGGTGGAATTAAAAAATATCTATATATTAGCTTTACAAAGATCAGGTCTGCTCATGGTGGCCCTTTAAAATGAGACCCACTCTCTAAGGAGTCAGATAAGCAGGGAATAACTCTGAAAGGTGTGACCTCTAGCAAGAGAGAAGAAAACCAGCTATGGAGAAATAATGCAAACCTTGAGAAGAAATTCCTCACTTTTCTTCCTCCCACCAATGTTCACTGTGTCTTGTAGTTGAATCAACTGCACAGAAGGAGGCACTACAACTTTCAGGGAGAAGGGTCAACCAGTTGAAAGATGTAGCAGGAGACATTTTTGAGAAGTATAACCTTTCTGAGAAAAGAAGAGAACTGAATCTGACCATTAGGAGTTGAACTACAAATGTACAAGCCTAAGAACTGAGCTATCCTACCTGCATAGCCCAGGTGCTGCACCAAGGGAGAGCAGTGTGAAAATACCATGAGAATGGAAAGGAGGCCCTACCATTCTAGAGGTGTGAGTTACCTAGACTACATGTATTCACAAACTGTTCTCTACTAGTGTACTCTATATGTATACCCACTTCTTCTACTATATGTGACTGTGGGAATGTATGCCAAAAGTGTATAAGGGAAATTCATCATTTTATATGGTCTCAGTAAATGATTTGGCTTTTATCTAATTGTGTTTTCTGGCTGACTATTAAAGATCAGTGTACTAGTGGAGGCTCATGAACTATTGCTTTAGGAGTACAGACCCATAGAGTAACTTGAATCTGGGGTAGTTGTTTCCTGAGAAACCAAATCTTGGAATGCTAGTTGGGGGAATAACCCAGAGGATATATACTGTTTTGAGGGTAATTCAACCTATCCACAAATGTCGAATGTCCTCTGTTTATTTAGGCTTGCCTTCCTTTGGGCCATTATAGTTTTATGATTGTACTTATACAGTTCTTGTGTATTGCTAAGTAGGTTAATGCCCAAATATTTAATTCTGTTATTATTCTAAAAGGAATTTCTTTTGAAATTATGTTTTCTTCATCATTATTACAAGTAAGTAAGAATGTAGTTGATTTTGTATACAGCAGTTTTGTTAAACTAATTAAACTAATTCTCTATTAGGTTTTTGTCTGTGGTAACAGAATGGAGAGGGAAAGAAGAATATACTGGGGGGGAGGGGAGAAGGGAGATGAGGGATAGGAAAAAATATTGCACAAAACTGATGCACAAGAAATCTCTATACAAACAAAGAGGAAATGTGGAGAGGACTACTTAATTAATTATTTTATTTCAACAGTGATTCTTAACCTGGGTCTATGGATAGATTTTTAGAGATTCTGTGAAACTGGATGGGAAAAACTACTAAATCTTAGAGGCAGCCCACCAATTTTTCATAATGTGGCCATTAAGGAAACCTCAAAATTGAAACAGGGAAAGGCAGGAAAAAAATATCATCAGGGTTATTGCCAGGAAGCCTTATGCATTGTGATCTTCAGGCTGTGGAAGAAAAAAGGAATCCATGATGGTCTTTTGGTAAACAGGAAACACAAGGATTCATTGGGACTCCTAGATCCACCTTCACTCCTTGCTAACTCCAAGCTAAATGAAGCCAATTGCTTCAGAACTGTCTCCTTGGTAAATGCCGAGGTTAGGCCTGTGATCACTCCTTATCCTGTAATGCCACTGCCTAGGCACAGATCCTCTTTTTTTGGTCATCCCTGGATCTTCGATCCAGAACTGGTTAGCAAGCAACAGAGCTGCTAATTGCCATCTCTTCCTTTACCTTGCACAAGATTGAGCTCTACTTTGCTGCATTTGGGAATCTAATTTTTGCCCTGGTGTATAGCACGTGCTTCATGTTGCCATTTTTGACTAGACACCAGCCCCAGAGTCAGTAGACTTCTTTTTCTGTCTCCTTATGTTGACCTGAGTTGGAAAAATAACTCGTTGTGATTTTTTTTCTTAGATTTCCTGATCAGTCCTTAGACTGGTGCTACATTTGAAAGTATTTATGTGGGGTGCCTTGGTTGTATGTCTTTCTAATACTTAGCCATCTTCTCCTATGACACTTTTGAAGACATAGAGAGTACAAAAGGATAAAATAAAAAAAAACAGGTAAATTTTAATTGGAGAAAGTAAGTCTTAGGACTGTTGTTAAGACTAAAGGGACTTTTTAGAAGATTTAGACACATATACAATACTCAAATCAATAAGCTCTTTTTATTTGGCATATCTAAAGGAAATCTACATAGTTTGAACAGAAACTTCCAAGGGAGCATGGGGTAAAAAAGTAGGAATAATAAAGGAAGAAATTAAGGCAGGACACACAATCCAAACTGAGGAAGCAACAAACACCTCCAGAACTGAAGGGAAACCTGCCAATCTCCCACAACAGGGCTAGGAATGAAACGATAAAACTGGTGCAGTTACTACATGGAAGTAATCCTATCAGTGCTATTGCCAGAAAGCCTTGTGCACTATGGTCTTCAGAACATGGAAGAAGTAGGGAGTTCATGATTGTCTTCTAATATGTTGTAACACAGAGATTCATTGGGACTCCTAGGTACACTTTCACTCCACGCACGACAATTCTGGAGTTAGGGCAGCTAAAGTGGTTTATAGTGAGGAAAGAGGACCCATTCAAGAGTTTCCTATTCTGAAGTCACGGGCATGGAAGTGCCAATTATTTAAGAAACTCTAAGTTTCCAGCTTGCAGTCTTTGAGGTATAAAAAATATAGATATATGTAGGGATCATAAAAGGGACAAGTTGATTGCATAGAGAAAGATACCCCCCACACCCCCTGCCTTCACCAATATCCTGTAGAAGGCATGGCTGTGACAAGTTTTAGGCAACTTGTCATAAGGCAATGAAGGAGGATGCCAGATTAGGAGTGAAAGACAGGGCGGATGTTGGAAGGGGGAAAATGTGTGGTAAAAGTGAAGAGAGAAAGTGAAACTGGTGACATCAAGACATTTGGCAGAATGTAAGTCAGCCATATTAAATAGAAGTTCTTAATTGTGTGTGTGTGTGTGTGTGTGTGTGTGTGTGTGAGAGAGAGAGAGAGAGAGAGAGAGAGAGAGAGAGAGAGAGAGAGAGAGAGAGAGAGAAACAGAGAGAAACAGAGACAGAGACAGAGAGAGAAAGAGAGAAACCTCTTTGATATATGATAATCCCTTTTCAAAAAAAACTTTGTTGACTAGGTTCACAATGGAAAGAGATGCTAATTTTAGTTCGTGGTTAGTAAAAGTTCAAACAATGCTCATCTCCCTCCCTTCTTTCCCTCTATTGTATATGTCTTTGTGCCTCTTCATGTGATGTAATTTACTTTTCTACCTCCTCCTTTTCTCTTCTCCCATCACATTCCTTTTTCACCACTTAATTAGGTTTTTTAGCATCACACCAAAATGAACTTAAACCCATCCCCTGTCTATGTATTTTTCTTCTAGATGATATGATAAAGTTACATTTCACAAGAGTTATAGGCATCCTCTTTCCATGTAGGGAAGCAAATAATTTGTCCTTATTTAAAAACATGTCTTTTTTTTCTTCCCTTTCCTGTTTACCTTGTCATGCCTCTCTTGAGTCTTATATTTGAAGATCAGATTTTCTGCGGAGCTCTGACCTTTTCATCAGGAAAGTCTGGAAGCCCCCTATTTCACGGAATGTCCATCTTCTTCCCAGAAAAATTATGCTCAATTTCACTGGGTCGTTGATCCTTGCCTGTAATCCAATCTCTTCTGTCTTATAGAACATCACATTCCAAGGCCTCTGATTTTTTAATGTAGCAGCTACAAGGTCCTGTGTAATCCTGACTGCAGTTCCCCAATATTTGGATTCTTTCTTTGTGGCTGCTTGCAGTATTTTCTACTTGATGAGATAATTCTGAAATTTGGCTACAATATTCCTTGGCATTTTCAATTTGGGATCTCCTTCAGGAGGTGATTGGTGAACTCTTTTGATGACTATTTTACCCTCTTATTTTAGGAACTCAGGGCAGTTTTCCTTGATGATTTATTAAAAGATGCTATCTAGGCTCTTTTTTTCATCATGACTCTCAGGAAGACCAATAATTCTTAAATTATCTCCCCTGGATCTATTTTCCAGGTCACTGGTTTTTCCAATGAGGTATTTTGTTTTCTTTTGTTTTTTATTCTTTAGATTTTTTTTGACTGATTCTTGATGTCTCATAGAGTTCTTAGCTTCCACTTGCTCAATTCTAATTTTTAACAATTGTTTTCTTCAGTTAACTTTTGTACCTCCTCCATTTGACCAATTCTACTTTTTAAGGAGTTGTTTTCTTCAGTGTACTCTTCCCCTCCCCTCCCCCATTTTGTCATTTGTATTTTTAAAGGAACTGCAATTTTTCTTCTACTTCACTTATTTGATTTTTAAAGCCTTCTTGAGCTCTTCCAAGAAGACTTTTTGGCCTTGAGGCCAGTTCATACTCCCCTTTGAAGTTTCAGATGTGGGTATATTGACCATGTTGTCCTCTCCTAAATTTGTGTTTTGATCTTCCCTGTGTAATGGTAATTTAAATTCATTAATTCCCATTCATTAATAGGCCCATGTGACCTGTGTGGGTCACATGGAAACCTGGAGTCACATGAAGCCTGAGGTAGGAGGAGTTTGCTGAATGAGTGGAGCACAAAGGATGGAACAGGAAGAGGCAAAGCTAGAGCAGAACTGAGAAGAAATTAGTGAGACAGCAGTCAGAACTGAAGGATGCAGGCAATGACTGTTCATGGATGCAGGATGACTGTGAGTGTGAGAAGGGCATTTTGTTTAAAGGAAGTCTGCTTGTGACATATTTAAGGGACCTGGTTTGTGGGAAGCCTAGTGGGGGAAGGCTTGGGGATAGTAGTATCCTCTGAATTGTTATTGTGTATAGATTTTTGTTATGATGATGGATTTGGCTTTATGGTGTAAGAATAAATGTTTTGGTTCTGTCTTCCATGTGGAGAGTCTGTTGTATTTCATGATTCAGAACTACGCTGGGATATTCATGGCTGCCATAGGCACTGTAAATATTGCATTGTTGCTACCCTGTCACTACGGTCATTGTTTTTCTTTCATGAGTCTTGCTCATGTTATTTGCCTTTTTTCCTGACTTTTAAATTTTATCTCTGCATCTGGGGCCCAGGAGGCACTGTCTAAGACTTTTTGTGCAGGGAGCAAGGGGCCTGGTTACTGGTTTTGTGTGTTGGGGCCTCAGGTGCTGGCAACTGGATGTTGTAGTGGTTTATCTGGTTCTGAGCTGGAGCTGATGGCTGGTATGTGCCTAGTGGTGGTGCTTGCCTGCTCCTCCACCCTGGGGCTCAGGATCTGGTCCACTGAGGTGGGGCTCACCACTGGTTAGCTGTGATGTCCCCCATCTTATACTGTTCCCCTTCAGTCACAGCAAGAGGGGTCTTTCCCATTAATCCCCCTAGCCTCCCAAGTTAAAAGACTGCTGTACCCCATCTTTCTCCTGGCTCCATTATTCCAGGATTTTTCCTGGAGCAATGTTCTCTGGGTTTTTCAAAATCTATAAGGGAGGGTGAGAGCAACTTATTGCTTACTTTGCCATCTTTGCTCCCAGAAGTTTAAATAGGTGACTTTCAAACATTCAGACTTGGGGCTAATAGTCCCAAGAGCAGCTGCTGCCCCTGCTGCAGACCCTGTGCAGAAGTACATTTCTCTATTACCCACTTCTGACAGGTTCCCCTCTTGCTGACCTTCTAAGTTATCTCTAAGGCATCTGTAGGCCGAGAAGTCTGGAAATTGCCACTGCTGCCAGTGATTAAATCCCACAAATCTGCTGTGGTCTTGCTATGATCAAGTCTGTGAGCTAGACTCCTCTCCTCTCCCAGCACAGTGCAATAAATCGTTTCTGTGGACCTTCCAGGTTGTCTTGGGCTGGAAACCTACCTCACTCTGTCTCTTTGTGGATTCTGCTGCTCTTTTTAGAAGTATTTGAAGGAGTTTGGGGAGAGCTCAGGTGAGTTCCTGCTTTCACTCGGTCATCTTGACTCTGCCCCTAGTTATTAGTAAAAATAAAGACGTAATTTTTTCTTTCCATTTTCAGAAAATCTCTAAAATCTATCCATGGACTCAGGTTAAGAATTCACGTTGAAATAAATTAGCTAAAAAAATTAGTTAAAAAATTGACTGAACTTTTCACTGTTCATCTTGATATTTTGACATTAAGGCCTAAAAGCAGGTCTTACAGTAGACAACCCATGAACTTTTGTTGAGAGGATGTGAAGCAGATACCAGCTGTCACTTGAGAGGTTATATAATTTCCTCCTTAGGGGTGACTAAAAAGAGAAGAGACACTTTAAGTGGCTTAGATGTGGAATTGACTGGAGGCATGGTCAGGGACCAGGTCATCTCTGAATTCTCTTTCCTGTCTACAATTTCATCACAATATTCTATTAAAAGAAGATTCAACTGTATTTATGTTTTAAATTAGTTTTACTTGACTAATTATTTTTCTCCAAAGGAAATCTTACACTTTTTATTCCATCACCCTCCCTAAATTTATAAACAGTACGATAAGACATCTTTTTCTATTCTTTTTGTACAAATGGTTGTTCAGCCCACTCCCACAATGACATTTCTAGGATATTTTCCAATCTTTTTTTCCCTCTTTAAAGCAGCTAACACCTTAAGCTACATCTTTAAAAGCATTGCATTTATTTGCAATTTGGTATTTGTACTCTATATTTTCAGTGCTACTAAAAGGTGTTTTGCCGAAAAGCAATATAGAGATTTCAGTTTTATCCGCTTCAACCTGTTTCCTCTCAGAGCTTACAATTCTGTTTCTTGCTTCCACTGTTATCAGGTCTGTGTTTTAAAGTATGACAATATGCCACAAATAAAGGGGTAGACAGAATTCAGTGCAGTTAGCCAATGTATTTAGAAAAAAAGATTGCAGAAAAACCCACATTTCTTTAGTGAGAAATCTAAGCCCAGATTGTCATTGGACCTTCAAAATCATTACTTTCAGAGACAGGCAAAAGTAGAAAAGATGTGGATTCTTCTCTGCTTAATCCCCTAATGAAACAATCATGGACAATCAATTTACAATTAAAGCCTTTGTGAACCTAAGATTTTATCAGGAATTATACAGAATAATATGTAGAACTATAGAATATGAAGTATAGAGATAACACAGACTTATAGGTTCAGGTAGATATATGTATTAAACATCATAATCAGGGAAAATATAAAAAACCCCAGAATTTTATATCTTTTTGCTATTTTTTTGTAAGAAGTATGCCAAAATTTTTTTGTATAAAAGTCAGTAATTAAAAAAAAGATTTATTACATGTTCAAAGCAGATTATTCTTCTTAGAGAAAAAGCTTCATTCAAATATGGTCATTTTGATGGTAAAGGAATTTCAAAATCTCAGCAAAAAACAAAGGAGGAAAAACAACTCATGACTAGACCTCCAAATAGTCCATTTCTACAAAATTTCAGAGGTAAAGAAACTCTTGCAGTCTTTTAGTCACCAGTTTAGAACTAGAAGGTATTTTGGAGGCTGAGTTTAACTTCCTCATTTTAGAAATGAGGACACTTAGCTACAGCTTTCTCAGGGTTGCACAGCTACTAAGCAATTGAGGCAGAGTTTGAACTCAAATCTTCCTAACTCTAGGTCAGGGAATCTATGTAGCTATGCTCCATATAGCTGCTAATGCTGAGGCCTGGGAAAGGCCTTAATTTAGAAAGAACAAGGTCATCCACTGCATCCTGGGTAATCACCAGTCATCCTAATCTATATCTTGCCTCCAGACTTTGATGATTCTGGAGGAGAGAGTGAGGCTGATGACTTTGCACAGCTCTGTCTCACTTAAATGCAATTCACTTGCAAGTCAAAATATCGACCCTTCTGATGTCATTGGTCCTCTTCTAGAACAAAGTATGAGCAACAAACAATGTGACATTGGAGGAGAGAGAGACTGATGACTCTGTGCAACCCTCCCTCACTTAAATCCAATTCACACGAGTCATCACCCATGTTGTCATTTATCCTCCTTGAAAACAAAGGACGAACACCACCACCACCACCAACACACCCCATCTAAAGCATGAGCCCTTTTTTGTTCTTTAAGATAATGATTTATCCAGATGCCACATAAAAAGCAGTTCAAGACGATGCAAGACAGTCCATTTTATTTTCATATATCTATAAACACCAGGCAATTCTACCTTATCTTATATCATAATTTGTCTTTATATAATTTCCACCTATTAGTCCCAGTTTTGGACACTATAATCACATAGAACAAATCAACCTCAACTTCCAAAGGACAGCCCTTCAATTATTGGAAGGCATTGGTTGTATATCTGCTCTGTCTTTCCCTTTTCCAGGTTAAAATTCCACAGTAATCAATTTCTTCTGACCTGCTGGCATTTATATCCCTTCCTCTCATTCTCTCTCTATATGGGGGATACTAATTCTCACTCAGAAGTACCAAACAATAGATTCATAAGTGCTTTACATCTCTAGGGGTTCAGGGTCTTTCTCCACCCCTTTTCTCCTATGTTGCCATTCCTTTACTCTACAAGCTCTAAATTCATTTTAATTCCTTTCACCTCCTTACATTCTTTTGTGTTTTGCAAATAACTAGCTTCAGAGTAAGGGAAAAACTATAATGCCTTCTTTTTTTTTAATTCAATTTTTGATTTATGGAATAAAACAAGCATTTCCATAACACAATATTATAAAAAAAGAAGACTGCACAAAACTGCAAATCTATTATGTGCAACTTGCTATTTCTTTTAAATATATAATAAAGTTATCATGGAAATTTCTTTTTTTTTCTCCCCCCAGAAGTAGCTACACACATACACGCACACATACACACACATAAAATTACTGTATACATACTTCTATTTCTCTAGATACAGATAGTATCTTTATTCACAAGTCCTTTATTTTTCATTTGAGTATTTATAATTGTCAAAATGACTTAGTCACTCAGTCTTTCTTAAGACAATATTACCGTTACTGAAAGCAATGTTCTCCTGGCTCTGCTCACCTCTTTTTTCAACCTTTCATGCAAGTCTCTCCATGCCTTTCTTTCATTATTTCTTATAGTATAGTAGTATTCCATCACAGTGATAAACCATAACTTGTTCAGCCATTCCCTAACTGATAATAATGCCTCTTAAATGTATGGTCAGTAACTACTGTCTTTGGCCTTTTACTAGTTTGAGGTGCCAGACTTACTTTTCCACTTTTCCTGATTATGGTAAAAAAGATCTTTTAAAATGCAAAAACTCCTGGTAGTGGTGGTGGTGGTGGTGAGGATAACTTCTTAAGTGTCACTAACACTTTTGTGTGAATTAGTTAATGGACAGTGTTTTTCCATGACAAGAGGGCAATGGACACCTGTCAGGGAGAAGAGGGATAGAATAATGGATAAAAAGCATGGAAAGGAAAGGTGTGGTGGTGACAAAATAAATGTCAACTACTTCACAATTTTGCCTGGGGCTGATTCTGTTCACATCTTTTTTATGATTTTATAGACTTCCATTATATTCTCCTCAACCTTTCTATTTCCAGGCTGAATAGTTCTAGGTGGTTTTTTTTTTAAAGTCTATCCTCTTATTTTATTTTACCCTAGAGTAAAGTACTAGCAGAAGGAATAATGCTATCTGAATCTTGAAAATCTTTAGGGGAGATTCCTTGAGCCAGATGGCTAACTACTTTTATTCAGATTATGTTTACTTTTTAAATAAAGATGAGTATTTCAATCTTTCTTACAGAATAAAATAATAAAGTTTATTCAAAATTAGTTCTTTCAAGTATTAAGTCCTCTGAAGAAAAACTATACATCTTAAAATAAAAAAACATCATTGTGCTTGTAAGTTTTAATTATATTTGTTATTATTTATATTAAGATAACTGAAGTAGAAAATTCAGAGCCCAGAAACAGAAGCATATAGGCAAGAAAAGGTGAATGGCTTTTGAATATTTTGTCAGTGGTCTTCTCTTGACTATCTAATGGTCAGTCAGTGGATGTCTATTAATACTTTGTGCCAGGACTGTGCTAAGTGCTGAAGATATAAGGAAAGGTAAATGACATGTTGCTGCTTTCAAGGATTCTGTAAGTTTCAGAGCAGTTATTTCAGTCTTTGTTCTTGTAATTAGTTGCACCTATTTTTAACATGGTGATGCTCTTGAGATACGTTTGAGCGTACCCAGTTTGCCTAACATGTAGCCCTCTGCATCCCCAACCATGTGGGAGAAGGTAGCCTCCTTTGATAAGCTGCCTGCATTTGTAAAGCAAGTGAGATAGGTGGGCATATTGGGGCATGTTCACAACAGCTCCTTAAGGGATGGCTCAGTGTTAGAACTGGGCATTCCCATAGAATCCCGGGTTACAAATTTATATCACTTATCACAGTTCAGTAACTGACAAGCAAAAGTTTAAGGAATTGATTGGCTTATTGGTTAATTGATGAGTATTTCCTTAAACAAGAGAGGTATATAGTGTCTAGGGTTGAGTGGGGCACCCATGATCTCTAGGCATGTGTCCCTTTAGGTCTTCAAGTGTGGCCTTTTGACTGAATGCAAGCTTCACAGACTAAATCCTTTAATAAAAAAATTTGTTCTATAAAACTTGGACTCAGTTAAAAGGCTACAACCAAGGATCTAGAAGGCCACATGTAACCTTGAGGCCGCAGGTTCTCCACCCCTGGCTTAGGCCACCAACTTATGGCTTACTCATCTGGGCCACTTAGCTTGGGGTAAAATGAAATAATAAGCGGAAAAAGGAAGGGAGAGCTTTATAAATAGGGGCATTCTCTGAGTCTGCAGAGGTGATTTAGAGTCCAACAGCACTAGTAAAAAGGCATAGCCTATCAGCAGTTTCCTGGATCTAGGTAGACCAAAGGAACTGGTATTAGGCAGGGATTTTGCTATGCTTGTCTTCCTGTTGAAGACCATCCCCAACTACAAATGTGTCCAATGTGAATTGGTCTCACTGCTTAAGGATGAAGTGAAAGGTAGTAAGAACAGTTCTCTACAGCAGCTTTTTAGAAGGAAGAATTCCTTTCCAGGTCACAGTAAGAACCCTTCCAACAATTCATCAAGTTGCTATGCAAGCTGACAGGCCTTCAGTCCTCAATTATCCCACAGGGCCCCTCTGTCTGGATGTTGCTTGTTTATTCATCCAATTTGATATAGTTATTTCATACCTCCTTAATATTAATATAGCACTTCTGTTAATTTTGATCATTCTTCTTGTAAGTTTTGTTCAGGGTCTGCATCATTTAGTTCTGACCTTTTTATTAATGAACTCAAATCCCCTTGACCTTGATAATCCTTTGGATGATAACTTATTCACAAAGGTATAGAATCTGAAACTTCCTGCCTACAAAGAAGACCTTCCTTGAGTCTGGATAACAGCAGATGACTTCTGAGGGTCTTTCCAGCTCTAGATATATGACCTTATGATCTAGTACTCTCTTAGGGGACTATCACTTGTAAAAAGTCAGTGCTTATTCATCCACAGGAATGTTTCTAATTATGGGAGGCAGTGTAGTATAGCAGAAAGAGCACCAGTTCTAGGTTCAAACCCTGCCTCTGAAACTTGCTACTCATGTGAATTTTGGCAAATTATAACCTCCCTGAACCTTAGTGTCCTCATCTGTAAAATGAGGGGGTTGATCTAGATTACTAATATTCATTCAAAATCCAGATCCACTATCCAAAGATCCAACCTTCCTAAAAGGCATAAAATGCAAAAAAACAAAACCGAAACAAAAAAAAACATCCGCAAACCAAAAGAAGTGATCAAAAGAACAAGGATCTCTGAAATGGAGAATTTGTTCTCTCACCTTTGGAGGTAAACAGGGTAAACAGCTCTAATTCATTGGCAGCACTATTAGGTAAATTTCCAGTGTGAGAATTTAAACCTCAGAAATCCTACAAGCACCAGAAATCAAGGCTTAATTTATTGTTTGGTTGATTTTCTAGACTTAAGAAAGTGTTTATAATACAGATTAAGCTTAAAAGTGTGTGTTCATTATATTTTTTTGCCTCAGAGAGCAGGGTTGTTAAATATTTACCAACATATCCCTCTATTCCTCTCTAAAACTGTTTAAACTTAGTAAAACTTCAGTAGAAGGCTCAGAGTATGAAATCATCCCTAGACTGGAGGCCTAGTGACTGCAGGCAACAATAATGATGATAATGATGAGGAAGATGACAACTAGCCTTCACATAGCACTTTAATGTTTGCATGGTGCTTTATATCCATGATCTCATTTGAACCTCACAATGCCCCTGAAGAGAAAGCATCTAGAGGCCATCCTTCCTTCCCACAGACAGGCTTTTGCTGCTGGAGAAAACTCTGACCTGAATAGAACATTGACTGAATGCTGCTGGGTCGTTGTTAATGCAGAAAATGAAGATACATTTGTCAATTACTTATAGCGGAGGCTGCAAGGCCCAGGGAAAAATCCTAACAGAATTATATTTATATATTAAAGGCTGCTATACTGAAACATATAATCTAGTTTTAATTTGTTATGCTGTGTGATTCAGTATTTAACAGCAGGACAGGGAAAAAAAGAAATGTTCATTATTTTTAGTACAATTTGTAAGCCATTCTTACGTAGCTGAGTTTCTCCTCCTGATGGTAACCAGGCAACAGGCACTACCAGAAACATGTGTTGCACCCACTGCCCTTTGTATAAATTTTTATTAAACCTTTAAAAAATATTTGTCTATAATTAGCATTTTCAGTGTTACCCAGATCATTTATTATCTAAACCCTAATACTTGGACTAAAATTAAAATAGTTTGATGAATATACTTTTAATTAACTGTTATTTTAGTTTGAATTTCATTTGGGTATTTGTTCTAGGCTCCTCTCCATTTGGAAAATGTAATTTTTACTTTTTTTTTTTTATCCCACTTGACCCTTTTCTTTGACAGAAGGTGGGGGGAAGGGAGGAGTAGGTGATTTTTCCCCCCCTCTTTTTATTGTCAATATAACTCTTAAGAGAAAGTGGAGAAAATCCTTGATTCTCTGAATAATGAATACTAAATTCTGAAAAACAATGATTCTTGTCTTGTGCCAGGCCTAGAGGCCTGTGTGGGCTACCCGAGTCTTCTTACCTCACCTCCGAGGTCTTCGGTTGGCCAAAACCGGATGCTCATATGAGAGAAAGGACGTTCCAGAGTCGAACAAGGGTTGAGCTTTATTTCGGGGTCTCGGTTACAAGTGCAGGGGGGTCTTCCTTAGGAGGAAGAGGGGGAGATTTCCTAAGGAGGCTAGGATCTTAAGGGATTGGAAGTAGAAGTACAAGTGGGGAGAGAGGGGGAGGGGAGAGAGAAGAGAAGCGGAGCCTACTGTCCTCTTGGCTCCTCACATGCTAAGAGAGCTTTCAGGCTTCCTCAATCCTACTTAACCTTCAGCTGCATAGTTTGCATCTGAATACCGTGCTGTTAGGTAACTAGGTGTGCCCAGATCCGGGACGACCTCGAGGGCAGGGAGACTCCACCCATCACGTATCTCCCGGGGAGAGGCGGAAATACCCGAGCTAGCTCGGTTCACCTCGATCCCCTGCCGTTTCCTGGGGGGGTCTCATGAGAGCTCTAAGATTTAGAAGCTCCCACCTTTACCCGCCCGAGACTGTCCACACGGAATTGAGCTTCCAATCCCAACAGTCCTGGTTCTAGAATAGACTTTAATAATACAGGGTTCAAGATGGTAGTTTTAAGGTTCTGCGTTGAGCTTACACTTAACTTTCTTGAAAAAGTGTCTCAGGACTTGAAACAAATGAGTTAAAATATATGTTGCAAAAAAGCATTAATGAAAAAAGAGCATTAATGGCACTTTGGAATATTCCAGTTCTGTGAAGCATAACAATTTTATAAATTTATATAGCACTTTAAATTTTATAAGGTTCTGACAGCAACCTTATAGGTATTATAAGAATTATTATGTCCATTTTATAGATGAGGAAAGTGAGGTTTGGAGAGGTATAATGACTTGCTCAGGCCCACACAGCTAGTAGGTATTATAGAAACCTCAGTATTCTGTATTGATCCCTACATGACCAACATGCTCTTTCTCTAAACATATATCTCAAAGGAAGCATAATTTATTTCCTTTTAGGATTATCTGTACACATGAGCAAAGGAAGGCTGAGATCTAACATGAGGGCATTTTAATTGAGTCATGACTTTCAAAATCTATGAGCTAAGGCAAAATTATGAGGTAGGAAACCCTTGTCCCTCCTTTCTTAGTACATATATATTGTGAAGAAATTGGACCATGAAATGCTGGTCTTTAGATAGCAGAAGATGAGGTGAACTAAGCCACTGGAAAGGTAAAAGCAAGAGTCTGGCCATTGGTTTTGATACCTAAAAGATAAAGGGCCCTGATGTCTAATGGCAACCTTGCCCCATGACTCTAGTGCAGGATGGGAATATCTATATTCAGAGATGAACATGAAGCATCCCAAAGAATGAAGATCCCCATACTTATTGTCCATATTAACAAATGCAGAGGTTGAGTCCTATATGGGGTATGTGTATAAGAAACTTTGGTTGGTAATTTGATTTTGGCTTTGATTGTCAGTCCTACCTAGTCCAGGGTCTTACTCTAATCTAGAGAAGATGTGGTGTTAGATATTTTAAAAAAGTTTTATTATTGCCTTTTGTTTTAATATCAGAATAATTTCTAGAAATATGCCCCTTCCACTGTCATTCAGTTTCTCCTCCCCATCACTTAACTGTCCCTTGTAATTAAAACAATTAGGCAAAACACACAATGCATCATGTCTGGTAATGCACACAATGCATATGTAATTCCAGTCCAGAGTCTATTGATATGAGACTCTGTTCTCATTGATGGAAATGAATGCCTTGCACCTGCATGAAGGGTGGGATGGAGTTGTGTGAGTGGATGGCAATTCTTTTTGGGAGTCCCTCCTATTTTCTTCAACTTGTAGAGTTGCTTCATACTTTGCTTCTGAAGCCAGCGTTGAGAGAGAAGACAGAAAACATCACCCTCATTTCAGATTGCTGAAGGAAGTCTCTAAAACCCACAGAGAGTAGCTGGAAGTCTCCATCATCTCTATCTTCAGTTGTTACACTAGAGACTTAAGGAACCTCCTATTGGTTGAGATTAAGGACTTTCTCCCTCTGGCTCAAGTTGAGTTACCTTGGGAGACCACCTTCACTTGCATTGTCTGGTATATATTCTCCTATATATATATGATTTCTCTGACTTCTGTTTTTGGTATTCAACTTGGATAAATGGATTTCTTTGCTAATTGTTATATCCTCATTATGGAACTGGTATTTGTTAGGAAGGGGGCCAAGTTTGGTCTTCTTTCCTTCAATTAATGAAACAGTGATCAGAAGTTAGTTTGGCCTGAAAAAACCAAATCCTCTAGACTAATGATATTTAAGGGAGTAGATAGCATTCTAGCCTGCTACCCCATCTCTCTGACAACAGCAGAATAACAGCCTCTGGCCTCAACTCCTATTTCTCCCCTGGCAGGAACTAAAGACTCCCTTGGAGAAGGATTGGGAAAGAGGCTAACGATGTTGATTCTGCTTCCCTTCAAGGTATACAATGATACCCCTATGCTACAAGAAACAGCACTTGACACACATACAACATTCTGTCATAGTAATTCCCTGACTGAGAGTATTCTTCAGGAATCCCCTGAGGAAGGGAATATATTTTCATTATCTGTTCTCTGAATGATTATGAGTTTTTTTTTCAATGACTGGGAGTTGTTTCCTTTTAAGGACTTTATTCATATCGTTGTGGTTATTCTGGATACTTTTCTGTGTCTGTTAATTTTACTGTCAGTTCAAATACAACTTCACATATTTCTCTGAATTTTTCTCATTCATCGTTTGTTACTTAGTCCTAGATTAAAAGAACGGTCTTTAACATTCTGTCATATGGTTTGTATATATATTGCCTGTCTTCTTTTGGAATTTGCAATCATGTTTCTTTATGAGGCTTTGTGTATTAAAAAGAAAATTTATTTTTTAATCAGAGAAACTGACTTTAGATTTTAATTCTGCTACTTATTAGCTATGTGCCTTTGGTCAAGTCACTTAATGTCCATAGATCTTTGTTTTTTTATCTTTAAATGAAAGGACTGGAATAAATCCTTCAGGGTCTCTTTTAGCTCTAAATTTCATCAAACTCTAAATTAGGTATTGTTAGCCTTTTTTGTGTCATAGACCCCTTTGACAATCTGATAAAGCTAATGAAGATGATTAGTACTTTTTCTAGATTTTTTTTAATTGCATACCCAATTCATTAGTTTGCTCTTTCAATTTTGATATAAGCATTTAGAGGTATAAATTTTCCTTTGATTACTGCTTTTGCTGTATCAAGTAGGTTTTGATTTGTCATTATCATTGTCATTATCTAAAATGAAATGATTGATTGTTTCTGTGATTTGTTCTTTAACTCACCCATTCTTTAAGATCAGGCTTTTAAATTGCCAATTAGTTTGTAATCTATGTTTCTCTGGTCCCTTATTAATTATAATTTTTATTGTATTATGATCTGAAAAGGATATTTTTAATATTTCTGCTTTTATCCATAAAATTTTTATATTAATATATGGTTAATCTTTGTAAAGGTACAAGGAACTGCTGAGAAAAAAGGTATATTCTATTCTATTTCCATTCAACTTTCCAGATATCTATCATATCTACTTTATATAAAATTCTATTCACTTTCTTGGCTTCTTTCTTATTTATTTTTTGGTTAGATTTATCTAGTTCTGAAAGGGGAAGGATTAAAGTCCCCCACTATTATGGTACTATTTTCTATCTCCATCTGTAATTCATTTAACTTTTCTTTAAGAAAAATAGATGCTATAGTATTTGGTACATATAGGTTCAATATTGATATTGTTTCATTGTCTAGGGTATCTTTTATCAAAATGTGGTTACTATCAATAAAATAAAAAAATAAAAGGGTGAATATACCACTAACAAAGATAAAATTAAAACAATTTATAAGGAGTTATTTTGCCCAATTATATGCTAATAGATTGAACAATTTAAGTGAAATGGATGAATATTTTAAAAATATAAATTGCCTACATTAGCAGAAGAGGAAATAGAATAACTGAATATATCTAGTTTAGAAAAAGAAATTGAACAGGACATAAATGAGCTTCCTAAGAAAAAAGCACCAGTGGAATTGTGAACTGACCCAACAATTCTGGAGAGCAATTGGGAATTATGTCCCAAGGGCTAAAAAACTGTGCATATTCTTTGATCCAGCAATACTACTTCTAGGTCTGTATCCCAAAGAGATCATAAAAATGAGAAAAGGACTCACATGTGCAAAAATATATAGCAGCTTTTTCTGTGGTGGCAAAGAAATGGAAATTGAGGGAATGACCTTCATTTGGGGAAGAGTATGAAATCATCCCTAGACTGGAGGCCTAGTGACTGCAGGCAACAATAATGATGATAATGATGAGGAAGATGATAACTAGCCTTCACATAGCACTTTAATGTTTGCATGGTGCTTTATATCCATGATCTCATTTGAACCTCACAATGCCCCTGAAGAGAAAGCATCTAGAGGCCATCCTTCCTTCCCACAGACAGGCTTTTGCTGCTGGAGAAAACTCTGACCTGAATAGAACATTGACTGAATGCTGCTGGGTCGTTGTTAATGCAGAAAATGAAGATACATTTGTCCATTACTTATAGAGGGGGCTGCAAGGCCCAGGGAAAAATCCTAACAGAATTATATTTATATATTAAAGGCTGCTATACTGAAACATATAATCTAGTTTTAATTTGTTATGCTGTGTGATTCAGTATGAACAAGTTGTGCTATATGAATGTAATGGAATACTATTGTACTATAAAAAATGTGACCAGGTGGACTTCAGAAAAACCTGGAAAGACTTATATGAACTAGTACTGAATGAAATGAGCAGAACCAGGAGAACACTGTACGCAGTAATAACCACATAGTGTAATGACTGACTTCGACAGACTTGGCACTTCTCAGCAACGCAAGAATCTAAGACAATTCCAAAAGACTCATGATGGAAAATGCTTTCCACATCCAGAGAAGGAATTTTGGAGTCTGAATGAGGATTGAAGCACGTTATTTGCTCTTCTTTTTTTTTTGTTTTGTTTCTTCTTTATTGTGGTTCATCCCATTAGTTCTAATTCTTCTTGTTGGAAACATGCCATTTTCATGAAAATAACTCAAAAACAGGGTGGGCAGAGGAAGCAATTTATTTTACACATTCACAGAGAACAGACACACAGATGCCAAAATGAGCCTTTTTTATGGGGTTAACACATCCTGGTCCCTCCCTTTGGAACTGAGATTGGTCCCGGCTCTTCCAGGTTACAATCTTTCTAGCCCACCCACTACCTATCACTCCTTGATGTGTTCCTTGCTCCCAAACATACTTCGACATAGGTCCCATGATCAGAAAATGGAGGGATATTTTATGCCCTGCATATCAGTTAATATTCATGAAGTTTATTAAGCAAGTACTTAAATAAGCAAGCATCTCCCCCTTTAGTCTGGCACATCTCCTGCTGTAGCAGGACTTTGAAACTTCTTCTCAGTACTCTCTCCCAATCACATAGCTACCAGATAGATGTTTCTTTCTGTGGAGGGCAAACTTTATCTCTTTCTGACATTCTTTACATTATGACTAACATGAAATATGCTTAATATGAATGCATAAGTAGAGACTATATCAGATTGTACACCATCTTGGGGCAGGGGAAGGAGCAGGAAGGGAGAAAAATTGAAACTCAAAATCTTATGGAAATGAATGTTGAAAACTAAAAAGATATAAATTAATTTTAAAAAAATTTCTAAATTAAAAGAAAAAAGCACCAGGACCAGATGGATTTACAAGTGAATTCTATCAAACATTTAAAGTTCGAGTAATTCCAATATTAAACAAATTATTTGGAATAACAGGCAAGGAAGGGATCCTACCAAACTCCTTTCATGAGTAGTTGGACAGGCGGGAACAAAAACAAAGATTTATTTACAGCCATTTAACCTTACTAACCCTCAGTTCCCTAGTAATGTCTGTAAAATAGGGATAAGGAAACCTATCCTACTTCTTTTGATTTGTTACTAGCCCAAGAACCCACAAAGACTTAGCAAAGTTGATGGATGGTGTGGGCAAAAAATGGACATTAAAATGGACCTTTCAAATGCAAAGCATATAATGGAAGATTTGAGACTTGAATAGTTCAGTTGTATATGAATTGTCCCTGCACATACATTGCTTGAATACTTTTGTTCCCAGTCGTTCATCTACATTAGATCCAGTTGGAGTCTGGAAAGTATAATCGTGACAAACACCTGTCTGGGGCAAGCTACCTCTGAACCAGGAAGAATTGTGTGTGTGTTTGTCTGTTGCTGAAGAAGGAGACCATGCCTTCAGAGAAATAATGATATGACTTGCACTTGACTTTGTTTTTGAGTGAGGGAGGGCTGTGAGAAGACTCACTTCTCCTCCAGAGCCATCTGAATCCAGTGACCAGATATTCATCTGGATGACTGGAGATGACCCAGGATGAGGCAATTGGGTTAAGTGACTTGCCCAAGGTGACACAGCTAGTGAGTGTCAAGTGTCTGAAGTGAGATTTGAACTCAGATCCTCCTGACTCCTGCACTGGTGCTCTATCCATTGCACTACCTAGCTGTCCCTACCAGGAAGAATTATGGGACCAGAGAGCGTAGCACTTTTTTTCATCTCTTACATGAGATAACACCACCCCCAACGCTACTGCTGACACCAACAGAGGTTCTGAAATAGTCAAAGAAAGGCTGCTGCCAATCCTAGCCTGAGTCATTGCCCTTGCTGAAAAGAACATTATCATTATCCAGTCAAGCTAGAAGCTGAAGGTGCAGAAGAAGACTGTAGCTTCACATTGGATATATTCTGAGGAGTCCAGTCATTCAGTGCATCCATCTCTCTGCCTTATTCGTTCTAGCAGATGGTTCCCAACAGCAGAGCAACCTGAGATATTCATTGTAGCAAACACCTTCTACAACAGAGCCACGATTTTGTAATTTATAAATTCTATATTTATAATTTATAAATGCAATTTATAATGTTAATATGTAGCCTGGGGGTACTTAAATTAAATTACTCCTAAAAGATCTGAGGCTGGATTTCAACCTAGGTCTTCCTGTCTCTGAGGGGAAGGTTGTCTCAGGGTGCCACAATGTCTCAGTTTGTGAGTCACTTTTTGTAAACTAAATTTATAAATTTAAGTCATTAGTTGTAATATTTTAGTATTTCTTACCATTGTTAACTCCCTTGTCCAGATACCTGATGTTTTCTTTCTGCCACCTGCCTGAAATAATACATATAAAGTGCCAATCACACCATAAATCTCCATCTATATGTCAATATTGTTATCATTAGTAGTAGTAATATTCCTGACCATACTGAAGTGATAACAGATTCAACCTCACTAGCAAGATACTAGCAGTGAGTAGCTAACTATGAGGCGTCTGCAGAATAAATTGGAACTGGGGCAGGTGGGAGAAATACTGTCTAGGCTTAATGAAGCACAACTTCAAAGAAATGCTACATAGTTGTCACCTGTTGGGCAAAAGCAGCTGCAGAGAGAGAAAGCTGGGACTCAGCAAACTGGAAGGGGGCATGGGATACAGAAGGGAGGAAGGGAGTTTCTTTGAAAATAGTTCTACAAATAGCAACAGGCAAGCCTTGCAACTGAAGCCATAGTCATGAGCAGATGGGCAGAACACAAATAAGGTTGCTTAATATTCATGGGTCTTTTCAGTGACCCCTGTATAGCTAGAAAGTGATGCTGCAAGTATGACCATTGTCAGATATGAAGGAAAATGCCATATGCTGTTAACTCTCAGTTATCCATGTTTAGGGATATAGCCAACTGTACAGATAATCCCAAAGAGCAGAAAACAGACAACTTATTTGTATTTATCTTTGGAATGTATAATTAATTTTCTAGCAGCTGTGGCTTTCCACATTTTACATAGCTTAGGTTGATAGGACAATTAATTAGTTTGCATTCCCTGAGCACAAATTGCTCAGGGAACAGATTGCAATAGAAAGAAGCAGCACCAAAGTGTGTATATCTGTATCCTGCCTCATGTCTTTAAGTCTATATATAAATATATCTCACCTCATGTCTTTAATTGAGTCCACAAAGACCTGATGTTAGTCAAAATGACGTTAGAGGGGCAGTTAGTTCTGAAGAAAAATTGTTGTAAATGTTCTAAGTGAGGGATGGACCAAGGAGCAAGATTTTGGGATTTTATAGTGGGGTTTGGTGATAATGAAAGAATGAATAAAAGAAACATTTATTATATGTTTACTATGTGTCAATCAATTTGCTAAGTACTGGGGCTATCATACAGTTCTTTCCCTCAAGGAGCTTTTATTCTAAGAGGAGACCATAACACAAATTGGGGAAGGGTAAGCAGGGAAAAATGATGTTTTTGAGGGATGTGTGTAAATCATTAGGTTAGTGAATAGAGCCATAGGGGAGTGATTGACACATCTTTTCCGGGCATAATGATACAGATGATTTGATTATGTTTCTAGTACTGGCTGCCTCCGATGCCTGTAATGCTTTCCCTTTTTACCTTTACATCCTGGTTTCCCTGGCTGGCTTCCTTCAAGATTCAGTTAAAATCCTATGTTTTTTTTCTGGATATTTTTCCTAGTTCCCTCTACTGCTAATGCCTTTCCTCTGAGATTATTTTCCATTTATGCTATATATACCTTGTATGGTCAAATTTATTGTCACCTCCATTGGTGTGTGAGTTTCTTGAATTCAGGCTCCATGTTTTGGCCTTTCCTTCTATCCTCAACGTCTGGCACACAGCAAGGATTTAATAAATGCTTGTTGACTGAGATTGCGAAGCAACATTGATTGGAGTTGTCTTATACAGAGCATGCAGGGAAATCATCCTGGGATTAAAACTATGCTATAGATAAAGTATCAATGGGATAATCTGTGGTTTGGTTTTATATTCAATAAACCTCTCTTATTTGGGCAGCATTAATTTGGAATTTGTGCTCATTCAGTTTGGGCTGTGGCAAAATTAGTATAAATGAGATTATAGTAAGAATGTTTAATCCACTTAGAAGAACTAATTGGACTCAAGAACATATACATTAATTGTTTATAAGCAGATAATAATTACAAATGTTTTCTCATTATCAACAAAATTGAATGTACATTATATTTGTTCAGCAACTGCTCTAGGTACTAGAGAGATAAGGGATAAAAGACATAATAAACCTCACTTACATAGAACTTAACATTTAGTTGGGGAAACAAAATAGGTATATAAGACAATAATAGTGTAAGGTAACAACAGACAAAGTGTTAAATAAATGGTAGGTAGATGTATTAAGTAGACTGCAGAAGAGAGAGGCATTGTTGAAAGCTATGGTAATTCAATTTAAGTTGTGTAGTTTAGATGAGACAAGGGAGTGGGAGTGGGGCGTCATCAGTTACATTCTAAATAGGGAGATAAGTATGTAATATATGTAAATATAAATACCTATCTCCAGAATAAATAAAAAGTTAATAAGTACAAATATATACAAAGTGATTAAATACTAGGTGTATTGGGAGGGAAGGCACTAACAGTTGGGACTATCAAGAAAGGCTTCAAGGTGAAGATGATGCCTGAACAGTATTGAAAAAGAAAGTGACTCCCAGGTGATGATAAGAAGAAAGTATATTCCAGGCATGAAAGATGTCCTGTGTGAGAAACAGAGGAAGGCCATCTAGGCTGGGTCTCAAGAGTGCGGAAAAGATAGTGTTGCCCAATGAGTTTGGGTTGGGGCCAGGGTGGGCAAGGTTGAAAGGCTAAATAGAGGAATTCATATTTTATTCTAGAGGTATGAGGAAGTTACTAGAGTTGACAGAATAGAAGAGCAAATGTATGCTTGAGGACAATTTCTTTGGCAGTAGTCTGTAGAATGGATGGAGTGGTGAGAGAGAGGCAAGGAGACCAATTAGGAGGTTATTGTAATAATCTAGGCAAGAGGTGATGAAAGCATGAACTAAAGTGGGAGCTGGGTGAGTGGAAAGAAGGAGTTGGATGCACAAAATGTCGAGAAGGTTGAGATGGTAAGCTTTGAAAACTGATTAAACACGTATAGTAAACAAGAGTGAAGCTTCATGATAGTACTGGGGTGGGAATCTGGGAGACCTGAGACCTTTGACAGAAATAGGAATATTTGGAAGAGGAGAGAGTTTAAGGGGGAAATGAGTCTAGTTTTTTTTAAACATTAAAAAATGTTTAAGATGTTTCTGGGACATCTAGTTTGAAATGTCTAATAGGGGAATGACTTTGAAATCATGTTATATCTACAAAGGAAATGGAGTTGTTAAGCCTAGAACATGGAAAATATAAAGGGAATATATGATAACTGCCTTCAAGTATTTGAATGAGTAATGTAGAAGAGACTTGTTCTATTTGGTTCCAAAGATGTGTACCAACACCAGTGGCAAGTCAAAGAGATAAACATAAGCTTAATGTAAGAAAATACTTCCTATTAATTAGATCTATTCAATTAGAGGCATAATGATTTCCTTTGTGGTGATGGGTGATCCCTCATTAGAGGTCCCCAAGCAAAGACTGATGACCACTTGTTAGGTATGCTATAGAGGGTTGTTGTTTGTCCTTTGTTTTTGAAGAGGATCAATGAATTCTAGCTCAAGTATGAATTGAACTAAAGAGTCTCTGAGACCCCTTCTAACATAAAGATTCTATGAAAGTCTCTAGTGTGTTGGTAAATCCCTAGTGAGGACTTATGATTTTGAAAGTATGTATAAGGACACTATAAGAAGAGAAGATGTAGAAGGGATTTATATCAACAGAAACCTTTCATGATGCCAGTGAAATAACAGAATAGAGTTAAAAATTCCCCAATCATTTTATGGGAAATAATTGAATTTCTTTTATTGACAGATGCTATAAGCCTGGTATGTATGGGATCTGGCACTTCTGACGCTGTTTTCATCATTGATTTTCTTCATTTCTTCTACTTGTTCTGTTTGTATTTTCTTTGCTAGAGATGCACAGAAATGAATATTCTGTTTATCTTTTATGATGGATTGTGAACCATGGTATATCCAAAGGTGATGAACTTGAAATTGAAGTAGAAAAATACCTGAGAAGATAAATGCTTCCATTTCCTCATATAGCATGATCTCAAAGTAGTTCTCCTATTAGACATTTCCAACTAGATGTCCCAGAAGCATCTTTTAAAAAAATTCCCACCATAAAAAAGGATGATGATATTCTGAAGTTAAAGTCATAGAAGTCAATAATTATGATTGCCCATAAGATGTCCACTGATGCCAATTTCAGAGACAGATTCTTGCCTGGCCCAGGCAAACTATGATGGTAACCCAATTTTATATTTCTTATGTTCTTAGATTGACAAGGGAAAACAACTCTTCCCAATACAATAATTTTCAGTATTATCAGTTAAACTACTACTATTATGATGAAAGGACATTTTAAAATTAATAACTCATTTTTATAGTGTTTTATGGTTTATGAAACTCATGACATATAACCTTACATCAATGGCTTCTTGCTAAAGTTAAGGATTAAGGTGCACTTTGAGGAACTCTCACTTATCTGCCTTGCTGTCCCATATAGGAGAACCATGCGAATATCAGTATGTGACAGTCCTTCCCCAAGCATAGCTAACAGCTCCCCTTTTAAACACTCAGATTTATAAGGCATAAAATATATGTTTAATTTGCAAATCAATGGCTACCAAAACAATTCGAATCCAAGTCCATAGAGTACTGAGAACCTTTCTACCTCTATGGCCACCTCACGGCATCTCTACGTCCTACAGATTTATAGTGCTTAACTGGATGAGGAGCCAAAAAGAGAGAAAACCCAAGTTTATTGTTTTCCATTGTACTTTTTCTGCCTTATATACATCCCCTTGGAAGCAATGTGTGTAGTGCACTGGAAAGAACACTGGATGCAGAATCAGAGTTCCTAAATTAAAATCATGACTCTACCTTTTCCTATCTCTGTTTTTTACTCTTATTGTAATACTGCTCACTTACATTAGAAATCTTGGACACACCCAATTTAAGCTCTGGGGAGAAAGTCTTTGTTGTCAGGTTATCAATTTTACTATTCTTTCATATCTCAGAAAAAGAATCATAGAATTTTAAAGTTGAAAGGGACCAAAATGGTCATCTAATCCAACCTGTAATCCCCAAATATACCCTGAAAGTCATCATCTAGTCTTTGCTAGAAGACCTTAAATGGGTATGAATCTACTACCTATACTACAATTCATTCCCCTTATAGATAGTTCCAATCAGAAGATCTTTCCTAACATCAGTCCTAATGTTTTCTCTTTGCAATTTTCATTCATGTTCATGGTTTTGGTCTGTAAAATGAAACAGAACAAATCTAATCCCTATGCCATCTATCTTGTTCTTCTGTTTATCATGGAAGAATATTAATAAAAAGAAGAGCCTTTGGTTCAGGGAGAAGCTTGGGGGTACTAAAAAATGCCTCCTGACTAAAGTGTAAATTCCTAAGTCTGGCATTCAGGTCTTCTAATCTGCTGCAACCTAGTTTTCCAGTATCATATCATATGACTCTTCTATCATATGTTTCGGTCCATCCCACATTTTCATTCTGTCTTCTAGTCTCCATGCTTTGAGTACATGATGCCACTCTCACCTCTGTGTGCTGATGTTCCCTCCTTTCCTTTAGGTAAACTTACTTGTTGAAAAATATATTTTGATAATTTTATTTCAATACACTTGGTTTCCTTTGTAGTCCTATGTATTTTATTTTATGTCTAAAAATATTATTCTGAGAAATGTCCGTAGACTTAATTAGACTGCCCAAGGGATTATTACAAAGTCTTTTTTGTTTTTCCATTGTATTAATAACAAAGTTTATTTTAATTAATTAGTAACATTGTTTATGTTATATATTATATATAATATATTATTAATATTGTTTTTCCATTGTATTAATAATAAAGTATTGTATTGAGACCAAGGTTTTTCCCCTCTTCTACTTCCTAATCCAATAATCAATCAGTGTGGGAAATCTTTCTCAAAGATTTATTCAGGCCAAGATCTAATCAGATAGGATAAGAAATTCTAAGTTTGGGGTAATGGGAGGATTCCTACTCATTGTATTTACTCAGATAGGTCTGGGAAAATGTTGATTCTCCCTCTTGTCAGACAAATAATATGCAAACTGAAAAGTATCTGTGACCAAGATTTGGATGATCATACTCCAACTTCATTGTAATATAGCCTAGTCTCTCATTGTAATGTTCATTCTTTCATTAATTATTAATGAGTCTGAATTGATTGCAACCCTCAGGAGCATCCTGAGTTCCAAGGGTATATAAACATGGTGTGCCCACCACCATAAGGGGGTCTTTGGTCTAAGAGACATAGCCAAATGGCTATCTTTTTATTAATAAACATGCTAGCCTTATAAATAAAATGTTTAAATTGCCCAGAACTATGTCTCTCAAACTTTTTAAATGCCACCAAAGAAAGGTTAAAAACCCCTGATTTAGAAGCTTGACTCAAGGGATTCATCCTTCCCAAAGTCCTTACTTGTTCCTCCAACTAAAAGTAATATCTCTGTTCAAAATTCTTATACCACTTTGCACCTCTTCTTTATACCTATTACATTCCCTTGTGTCATATATATTTGTGTACATATCTTTCTGCCCATTAGACTGTATGTTGCCTTGAGGATAGGATCTGTGTTCTATCCATCTTTGTATCCTTTATGCTCAGTACAGTGGCTCACACATAGTGAGTGATGCTTAGTCAATGTTTATTAAAGTAAACTTAGAAATCTCTATACAGATGGAAAAAACTATTTAGTTGCAGAGTTGGAGAAACAACAGTTCATTATAAAAGGAATGTTCAAAACCTTGAACTAACATTTATGGTTGCAAAAGTCATTGGAGTGCAGCAAAGAAGATATGTTGTGTTCTGGGATTCATTTTTTGGCCCCTTTTCTCTCTGTCCAACAATGAATCATGTGATTTTCTGTGGCTTCAACTCTGGATTCTTGCAAACTGCCATATTAAAAGTCTTATCAATGTGTAGTTCAAGTTACTTTGTGAAAGATAAACCTGCTTCTCTGGCAAATTTATCTCTTTTCCCCAAAGGAACTTTAAAAATAAAATAAAAAATAACCTCAACATTTTGTGAACGTTCACCTAACAATGTTGAAGAAGAGACACTTTCATTAATTACCTCTATCCACTTTTCATCCCCTTGGGCTACTTACATCTCCCTTCTTAGGAGATTCATTTCTCTTGGCTTTAGAAATCTTAAAAATAAATGTGAATACAGAATTTTTAGCATCAATCCAGGAAATGTCAGCGAATTGCTTTTCTCTCTAACTCACTCCTTACTGGGGCGATTCAGAACTTTCACCCTTCTCAGTCTTCCAGTCCTACTCCTACCCAGACACTCTGAGTGGGCTATCTTATCTTAACTCATTCTTTCCTGAGAAGGTGAAGGCCATTCAGCATGAGCTCCTGCAATTCTCCTTGTCCAGACTTCAAACTTTTCACCATTTTTTGTTGGCTCCTGTCCCTTACTCTTTGTCTCTGTGACCTGGGCTTCAATTCTTTCTACTTCTTTTGTAAAATCATTTTTTCATACATTTATATAATGATTCAAAGTTTGCAAAGCATTTTCCAAATATCTTATTTGATCCTCACAGCAACAAAGTAGGTTATTGTTGTCCTGATCTTACAGATAAGGAAACTGGAGTAGACAGTGCTTAAATGACTGGCCTAGGTTCACACAGCTCTTAAGTCTCTTAGGCTGGGTTTGAACTTAGATATTGATTCTAGATCTGGTTCTCTGCCTACTGCACCTTCCAGCTACCTATATACATCCTTATATGCATTATATATCTGCCACATGCACTTTAAAATGTTTCTTCTCTCCTGGTTCTACCCTCTTAATTTTTTAAATGCCCTTTTATACATGTTAAAATAACCTCTGGACTAAAAATGGCTTCTACTTATTCTTCCACCCCCTTGAGTTACCATCCTGTCTCTGCCTTTCATTGCCACACCTTTTGTCAGTCAATGTCATTTGCATTCCCTGCTTCCATGATCATGCTACCCACTCACTCCATACTCCTTTGCAATCTGGCTTTCATTTCTGACGTCATTGAAATGTCTCTCTCAAAATGCAACTTTTATCCCTAAATTTGATGACCTTTTTTCAATTTCTATTCCTCTTTATTCTTTTTGTAATTATTTGACACTGTGCACTAGCCGGTCCTTTTGGGTATTTCTCTTTCTCTAGCTCTGTGACACTTTCTCTTGACCCTCTCTCCTCTGAGCTCTCAAATCCATCCTTCTTTGTCTTCGCTACTGGTTTCTCTTTCTCTTCTCACTTCCTTAATGTATTCAATCAGACTACATTGTTCTGGCCTTAGAAGTCTTTTATTTTATTTCTATCCAGAGGTTCCCAGAGTGGGTGGACCCTGGGAAGCCCCTGGGGGGGGGCGGGCACTGGAATGATGGGGAGGGAGGGGAGTCATCTGCACAGGTCGGTAGTAGCCTCAAGTGCAATGGAGGGAGTTGAATGAAAATAAAGGGGTGGTGGAAGAAAAGAGAAGAGAAGAGAAGAAAATTTTGTTTCATCTGTTGTATAACAGAGTTAAAGTCATAGTAATTACATTATTTTCCAAGTAAACACACAAAATGCAAGTTTTAACTGATAAGTGGTCAACTCTGCTGACAAGTCTTAACAAGTATTTGCAGGCTAGCATGTCACACATTGTTGGGAAGTCCAGCATATACTGGCAGGAATAGGTGCATGTAATGACTTGACTACAATAGGATACTATACAGTTACATAATGTAATATTGCATCATCAAAATTTCAATGTAGGAAAAACCCCACAAATTTATAATAAATTATTAAATTTAGGATGCATCATTTAAAAAAAAACATTAAAGGGTTAAAGATTTCCAGGGGGGCACTGACTAATTTTTTTTTTATAAAGGGGGTGGTAGGCCAAATAACTTTGGGAACCTCTGCTCTATACTCTCAACATTAGTGATCTTGCCAATCTCTTGACCTCAATGGTAAATTCCATATGGATATGCTCCTACCAGCTATATGGATGGACACCTCCAGCTCTGCCTTCTCTTGTGAGTTCTTTATTTCTACCAGCTATATTTGGCTATTCCCCTACTACCTCAAACTCAGTAAGTCCCAAAGCATATTTATCTTTGGCCCAAACCTGTCCCTCCTTTTCATTTCTTATGGTGGTACCACCAATTTCCCAGTCACCCATGATTGAAACCTTAATTTCATCCTTGTCTCCATACTCTACCATAATGTTCAATCTATTTAGTTGCCAACTCTGAACAAATCTACCACTGCAGTATCTCTCATATCCATCTCAACCTTTCCACCATCACGTCTAGCAACTTCCAAGTGTCTCAGTACCTCTTACTTTGACTATTGCATTTGCTTCCTAATCAGTCTCCTGCTTTTAAGTTGCTATCAGCTCCAGATCATACTGTTCTGCCAAATGAATCTTCCTCATTTAAAGGTTTAATGGCGGCATCCAATTGCTCGAAACTCTTAAGGGACCTACTAAATGTAATCCAATCTCCTTAGACTTGCATTCAAAACCCACAATAATTGAACAGCAGTTTACCTTTATAGCCTGATTTTCTATTTGTGCCTTTAGGATACCTTATGCTTCAATCAAACTAGACTACCAATTGTCTTCCACCTGTTTTTTTGCTTATACAAAGCACTTTTTTCTTATGTTTGAATAACCTCTTCCACTCTCTCTTATCTATCCAAATTGAAATCTTAGTTATTCTTCAAGACCCTTCAACTGCAACCTTATTCATTTGAGCCTTTCCTCTCAGAAATGAATTTCTTTCCTTCTATTACTATGAATTTCTTTGTGTCTCTATTATGTGCTCATCATATTCACATTTTTTCTGTCCTGAAAGCTCCTAGAGGAAGGAACTGTATTCTGCTTATCTTTCTGTTTTCCTTCAAATCTTACCTACCTCAGTGCTTTGAAAGTAGTTGCTGCTTAATACATGTTTGATGTATTAAGTCTATAGGATCTATACCTGGAAGGGACCTTAAAGATCATCTAGTCCAATCTTTTCATTTTACAGATGAGGAAGCTGATACCCAGAGAGTTAAAATGACTTGCCTAAGATCACACAGGCAGTAACTAATGGTCTGCATTTGAATCCATATCCCCTGACTACAAATCCATTGCTCTTTTCACTATACTATTCACACCTTTAGAGAAGGTCTTGTGAAGAAACATTCTCCATTGCTTTTCTGAACTACCCAAACTGTGTTTTAAAATACTCAGTAATTTTAAAATATTCAGTGATTCAGACACTTTGCATATACACTGTGTACAGATGATACTTGGGGTGCTGCAATAGTAACAGTGCTTTGCAAGTAGTTGTTAGTGACTTGCATGCTGACTTTCTTAAACCTGCAGAAAGGCACTGCGTCACTATATTAATTATTCAGCAAGTGAGCTGAGTCTCTGAATGAGTCACCTAGTGACATTCTCTTTGACTCTCTAGCCCAGTGACTACTTCTTGAAATCCCAGTTTTCCTTCAAGGCTCAGCTCAAGAGCTACTTTCTGCAGTAGGCCTTTTCTGATTGCCCCAGCTACTCATGCCATGCCCTCTTAAGGTTTATTGCTGTTTCATTTCAATCACATCTGACTTGTCATGACCCCATTTAGGGTTTTCTTGGCAAAGAAACTGGAGTATTTCCTTCTCTAGTTCATTTTACAGATGAGGCAACTGAGGCAAACGGGGTTAAATGACTTGCCCAGGGTCGCATAGCTGGTAAGTGTCTTAGCCTTGATTTGAACACATATCTTCCTGACTCCCGACCTGGGACTCTATCCACTACACTACCTGCTGCATAATAAATGCTTAGTAAACACTTGTTCTTTCTTCTCCCCTTCTATATCTATGTCTATAATCCTAAGGGGCAGCTAGGTGGTACAGTGGAAAAAGCACCAGTGCAGGAGTCAGGAGGACCTGAGTTCAAATCTCACCTCAGACACTTGACACTCACTAGCTGTGTGACCTTGGGCAAACCACTTAACCCCAACTGCCTCATCCTGGGTCATCTATAGTCATCCAGATGGATATCTGGTCACTGGATTCAGATGGCTCTGGAGAAGTGAGGCTGGTGACCTGCACTGCCCTCCCTCACTCAAAAAACAAAGTCAAGTGCAAGTCATGTCATTATTTATCTGATGGCATGGTCTCCTTGTTCAGCAACAAAGGACGAACACGTGTCTATAATCCTATGCGCTATCTTTTGTTCACACAAACATCTGTAACACCTGGGCTCAGGTTGAAGTGCTGAATTATCAAAAATCTGTTCTCCAAGTTAAAAATGATTATTGGGGTCAGAATGAGCAGTGCTTAATAGAAGTTGGTTTTAGTAGGTGAAAATACTTAACTTGCATATCAGGAACTTATACTTTGTCCTATTTTTCTTTAACTTATGCCCTAAATTGTACGTTTACTTAAAATCATCATGCAAATTGTAAGAGACTCATAGATTCAGTAATTAGTGAATTAAATATTAATACTTTTATATCCACAGAGAATTACATATTTATAGAAAAAGTATCATTGGTTAAATTGTGTCTTAGGGTAGCTTCCCTTAATTATATAATTGTGGACATACATTTTCCTAAAAGACTGTTTTATGGAGAACTCACACAAGGTAAGTACTTACATTGAGTTCAGAAGAGGCAATACAAGAACACTCTCAAGGTCTCTCTGAAGAACTTTAATATTGATCATGAGACATGATCGTGAGACATGGGAGACACTGGCACAGGACTGTCAAGCACGGTGTGACCACATCAAAGAAGGCACTGTGCTCTATGAGCAAAGTAGAATTTCAGTAGCTCAAAAGAAACTTAGGACGCACAAATTTAGAGACATCTCTATACTGAATGTCAAATGGATTATTTGTGGTGACCTGTGGTGGAGCTTCCAAGCTCATGTTGGTCTTATCTGTCACAGTTGGACACACTGTACTTTGACTCCAACATCGTGATGTCATTTTGGTCCTCTTTGAGTACAAAGGACAACATAATGACACACAGTTTTATCTTATTGTGCAGGCAACTTTATGTATAGTACCGGGTCACATGATCATAGATTTTGAGGTCAAAGGGAACTGAAAGAATATTGAGTCCAACCCTCGTTTTAAATTGGATACAAGAGAAGTTGTCCAAGATCATATAGTCGGTAAATGTCTGAGATAGGATCTGAGTGATCGTCTTTTGACTCCAAGGACAATAATTTGTCTAAAGTGTAGCTACTGGAAGTATCTCATCTTAAGAAGAACCAATCAAATTTCCTTGGGCTTATTTTAGGATCCCAGTCCTATGAAATGGCAATCAGTACCTCAGCCCTATATAATAGGAGGAAACCTGAGAAGTGCTTAGAACAGGGGTGGGGAACCTGCAGCATGAGTCCACATGTGGCCCTCTAGGTCCTCATGTGTGGTTTCTTGACTAAATCCAAACAAATCTCCCTAATAAAAAGATTTGTTCCATAAAACTTGGACTCAGTCAAAAGGTCACACTTGAGGGTCTAACGAGCCATATGTGGTCTCAAGGGTGCAGGTTCCCCACCCCTGGCTTAGAACGTCACTCTGTTGGGGGTATGGGGTGTGCTACATTGGCTTGCTTCCTTAAGTAAGTCTTTGAAAGGACTATTAATACTGTCATGGAGCATAGTACTTTATGGATTCCTCTAGAGAGCTCAAGAGGGATCACTGTTATAGGATACTCTAGACCTGCACTGGAAAGGAGTCTAATAAAAGGCTGTCACTCCTGAAGGAAATAGTTTTCATAAAGTTGTCGTCTATGACTGAGCTAAATCCTAAATGGACAGGGGATAGACCCAAGACATCAAAGGGAGAGATCTTATCTGAGTGCTAACTGACAAAAGAGCAGCCTAAGATGCTGAAAGGCAGACAGGCTATGACAGCTGGGAAACGAGGCTACCATCGTTTCAACCTTGCTACAAGAGTTAATCAATTAAAATGTATTTATTGAGCTCCTACAATGTGCCACACTAAGCATGAAAGAAATAATGTCATGATTCCTGTGGAAGGGTAGAGTTTATATACATATTTGTATGTATAAATATATGTTATATATATATATATGCATATACATATGTGTATATATATGCATACATATGTACATTCTATTGGGTAAAAACCAAAATGACTTCATAGAGAATTCTTCTGGCTTGGCTTTATGACCACCATGTCCTTTTGACACTGGGTCATATAATTAGAGACTAAAGAATTCAGCTAAGACCTCAGACTTTTAGCTCAGTTGATTAACTGGTTAGGGATAAGAGAATTTCTGGGTCAACTTTATTATCTCTATTTACTTTAATTGAGATGTTAAGTAACTAGCTATATCTCTTGTGTTAACAGTTGGTCTGCAAGATCTAGCCTTATCCCCAGTGTGTACTGACCAGTTCATGATTTTACCAGATGCTGATCTTTCCCTTTGGCTATCCCTTCTTTGATGTGTAAATCTTAAACTTGTCCTTCAGTTCTTTGTAAAATTCCATTATGCCAACCCTGCTTATGTAGTGAAGACTCATGAAAGGTTGTTGAATCTGTTGCTTAGGGCCCACTTATTTTTATATACCATGGGTCTATACTTTGAGCATATAATTAAACCACTTTTCCTTCCAAATCCAATCCTTTAATCAAAAACATTGATTAAAGTACCTATTATGTGAAAGGCAATGTGCTAAGTGCTAGATCTGTGTGTTGATAGTTTTTGTTTAGCAAAAATACCTACCAAAGAATCCTTGGATAATTTTTGTCAGTGGTTAACTAACAAGCCGCTAGGTAGGTTGGGAGTCAGAGAACTGTTTTGTGGAAGCTCAGAGGGCTGCAGAATTTACTTTGAAAAATGTTGACCTAGCCAACATTCGCAGCTGGTATTCTGGCCCTCACCTATCTTTCCCCACTATTTCCCACATCTACCCTTCATGAAGCCTCTGTTCTAGTCATGAGAGAGCACTGAACATAGAGACAGAAGATCTGGGTTCAATTACAACCAGCTATGCCACTTACTAGTCATCATTTAATGGCTCTGGCTCTCACTTTCCTTATTTGTAGCACTAGGATAATAGTGCCTGGGTTACTTTCTGCTCTGCCTATCTGAATCCCACCCCTCCAGGCAGGACTAGTTTATGTTTCACTTCCCTAGAAAGCCTTCCTTAATTACTCCAGCCCACACTGGCTTCTCCCTCCTCTTGGCTTCACTAGCTCTCCTCTGTCACTTGTCCTTTGTTGTTGTTCAGTCATTTTCAGTCAAGTCTGACTCTTTGTGACCCATTTGGAATTTTCTTGTCAAAGACACTGAATTGGTCTTCCATTTCCTTATCCAGTTCATTTTACAGATGAGGAAACTGAGGAAAACAGGGTTAAATGACAGGATCACACACTATTAAGTGTCTGAGGTCAAATTTGAACTCAGGTCTTCTTGACTACAGGGCTGGTGCTCTATTTACTGTGCCACCTACCTGACTTTTCACTTGTCCTCTCTATCTCTTATTAGTTTCTCTCTCTCTGTCTCTTTTCCCTGCTCCCCCCTTGCCCCTTTTGTTTCTTTCTTTGTCTCTGTCTTAATCTGTAATATCTCTTGTCTATTCTTTTGTGTGTGTTTTGTTTGGAGCTGTTGTGGATAAAGAGATGGCTAGAGTCAGGGATATTTGAGTTTAAGGTCCTGCCCATGACATCTTCTGGTTGTAAATCACTTAATCTCTCAGTATTGGGGCTGCTGTCCAAAGACTATTAATTATGGAGTGGTTGTTAACCAGCATTAGTTGAAAGAGTTTCCTCATCTGAGAGATCCTTATGCTAATTAAATTACAGGTTCCTTTCTCTCCCTATGGTAGTAGTGGGGGGGTTTGAGGAAAAGACAATGTAGAGAGAACTACTATGCAGATAGCAACTCATCTCTCAGTGATTATCTTGCTCCAACCCAAAAAGAAAAAAGAGAATGATAGGGCTTTTATTGATTCACTGTCCTGCATCCCAGAGCCTATCTCAGAGGGATGCCTACCATAGTCACAGTGTGATCCAGGGATGAAGTGGGCAGTGGGGGGAGGTTGTAAAGGGGTGGGCATGTAGAGAATTTTCCCAATGGCATATCTACAGTTTCTGGGTAGAGAATTGGAGGAGAAGAGACCCAGGGGTGAGGAACCTGTGGCTAGGTCCTTGAGTGTCTCCCTTTGACTGAATCCAAACTTCACATAACAAATCCCCTTAATAAAAGGATTTATTCTGTAAAATTTGGACTCAATCAAAAGACCTCACCCAAGGACCTAGAAAGCCACATGTGGCTTTGAGGCTGCAGGTTCCCCAACCCTGCATTCATTTGCAGCCTACTATGTGTTAGGCACCGTGCTAAGTAAATATAACAAATATTACCTCTTTTAATCCTTACAGCAACCCTGCATCTGTCATGCAGGGTGATTTTAATTCCCATTTTATAGCTAAAGAAACTGAGGCAAAGGTAAAATAACTGGCCCAGGGTCACATAGCTAATAAGTGTCTGAGGTTTGAACTTCAGTCTTTCTGATTCTAGGCCCAGCTCTGGACACCTAGCTAAATAGATTATAACTGTCCTGAGAAACCAACACCCAGCTTGGAATGGGGAGGGTTGATATCTAACAAAGGTAGAAAGGTAGAAAATGGAGTGGAAGAGTGTTGGTTGTGTTGGAAATGAGTCCCATGATTGGCTATTAAAAGGAGGGTGTAATTGAACCTATCTTTGTATCTTCTGATTGTTCACATATATCTTGTGGTCATGCCACAGCCATCCAGGGAATAGGGGTGGGCATCTAATGTGGTGTGGACAGCCAACTGATCTTTGGAGTCAGTAAGATCTGTATTCAAGTATCGTCTCTGATATATTCTGTGAAACTGGACAAGTCACATTAAATTCTCTGTACCCAAAGAAAATATTTTGAGACTAAGTTCTAGAACAGGTGGAATATGCATTGGTAGAGAGGGTTCTTTTACCAAGAGTTGTGTATGCAGAAGAATCATAAGTTCAGTTAAAACAAAACAAAACTGGAAAACTAGACTGTAAATCCTTTGTAGATCTTTGAATTTTCCATAAATGTGCTTTGTACAGAGTAGGCATTTACTACAAATACACATATGTTTCTTTGATTTATCTGTATCTAGCACTCCCTAAATAAATTTATTCCTTCCAAAGCTACTTTTCCAGGTCAGCTTTTCTTATATTTTCTGCCCTGCTAAAAATAGAAAAATGTGCTTGATTAACTATTACAACAAAATATATGTGAAGTTTTTCAAGATCAGTTTTCCTTTTCTTTGTAAGTTAATGTCATAGTGCAATCAACAGATGACGATAATACAGAGTTCATGAAATCATTTTAGAGAAGAAATGAGAGGAAAAATGAGGACAGAAATCAGAAAAAAAGAACCCAACAAAACTGGGGTAAATCATATACACTGTAAACATTAAAAAAAAAAGTGGAGCTCAAGAAAATTTCAATAAGTTTCAACAATAGCAAAATGGGAGAAGACTAAGAAAAGAGGGATTAATATAAAAGAAATATAGATAGTACAGAAAAAAGTACAATAAAACGAAATACAAATCCTTAGCAGGGGGAGGAAATTTTCTGAGAAATGAGAACAACCAATAGCCTGAAGAACAATTAAATGGCAAAGACAGAAGTAAGTCAGAAACAGGAATAGAAGTATCTCTCCGTATTTATGGAATAACTTGTAATACCTTTGAGGGCAGTGACCGCAGCTTGACATATTTGGATCTCTCCTAGTATTTAGTGCTCTGTCTTTCCTAAAAAAGATTTGAAGAATGAATATTGAATTAATATGTACACCAACAGGGAGGTTTTACATTGGCCAAAGCTTGGCACAAAAGTTTTTTGACTTTATGTTGTTGCCACTGCTGCTGGGAACATAATAAAGGCCAGAATATTGACCTGGAAGGTGGATAGTGAAGGGGGAAGGAAAGGCTCTTCATTTAGTTTTTTATTCATATTCAATGTCATTGTCATGACAATCCCTGAAGACCTTTGCAGGGTGACCTTTGGAGTCAGAAAGACTGATTCTCATCCTGCCTCACACACAGAGGAGCTGTGTGAACTTGGGCACCTTCTCTCAGTTTCAGTTTCCTCATCTTAAGTCTAAAATGGGCATAATAATAGCTTCTGCCTTACAGGATTATTGTGAAAACCAAATGAACTAACTTACATAAACTGCTCTGCCAACCTGAAATACATGTAAATGCTACTATTAATTATTATAGAAAAAGCACCCAGTAGGAAATAGGACTGGCTTTCAAACTTAAAGTCATGAAAAGTAATGACAATTTTCATACCTGGGAATATTGGATATGTCTTCCCTGAATTCTTTCATTAGAGAGGGATGGAACTTGAGTTTGAGGATAGGACTGTAGAGAGATATTTTACCTGTATTTAGCTACTGCTTTGGATGATCAACTTTACTTTAGATGTTTGTGTTCTGTGCCATGGTAATCCCCTGCTTTTCCCCAGAGAGCATTCACATTCTTGCCTTGTATTTGTGTCTTGCTTGTCTGTCAAACTCAGAGTATAAAAATCCCTTGGCAGAGACAGGATCTAATTCTATGTTCTGTATAGCATAAAGCAGGTTGTTGGCATTCCATCAACACTGAATCATCTCATATTGTTGACCTGCTACTTAGAAAATCAGTGTAGGCCCAGAAGCCAGTTCCTTAAGGCTTTCAATGTATCCCAGAAATATTGACCTAGGGCACTCAGGCAATGTTTTGGGCATTAAAATAAGTGCCAAGAGAAATAGAATATTCACCTCTATTTGCCTTGAGATGCCAATGTACCATTCATAGAAGCATGGCAGGCACTGAGATGGGGCAGGAAGTAACAGTGACAAGTATAGATGACAAGACTCAGTTTGAGTCAAAACCTGAAGGAGCCCATGAGACTCAAAACAAAGGGCATTTGTTCTGCTCTATCTAACGACCAGAAAACATGGACTCAGCCTACAGGGTGTGCATATATCAGCTCTTCTAAGTCACTAGGCACGCAGCAACAGCAGTAACTGAATAAAAAAGATCCTGAGAGAGAATAGTAGCATTAGGACTGCAGAACCTTTATCCAATTTTCCCTCTCCCAATTTGCTTGTATTCTCACTGCATTACTAGGAGCCATGGTTCACTAATTTTACAGTTCAGAAAAGCAATGGTAGTAATCTTGGTAGCAGATTGCCTTTGGCCACGAGACAGAGGATGTGGTTTATACCAACTAGTTTAGAGACACAAGATTCATCAAGAATTGTCTTAAGACGTAGCTTAACTTCAGTTTTCAGTGAGCCATTAGGCTTAAATTGAGCTTCATCTGCTTCCTCACAAACCCATCCTTTCCATAATCCCTTGCAGTCTGGCTTCTCCTTCATCTGTCCACTCTGTTGAGACTGCTATCTCAAGGAATACCAGTGACCTCCGAAATGACAAATCCAATGGTCTTTCTTAAATGCTCATTCTCTTTGACCTCTCTACAGTATCTGGTGCGTGACCATCCCCTCTTTCTGGATACTCTCTTCTCCCTCAGTTTAAAGATAACTGTCCTGATTTTTCTTCTTTTCTAATCACATTTTCTTTCTATCCTTACCCTTTCTTGACTCCTTATGGGAGGTATTCCACAATTCCTGGGCTTTTTTCTCCCTATCACACCTCCCTTTCCAATATCATTCATTTCCTTGGTTTCAAGTATCATTGCTATGTAAATAAGTCAAATCTCTTATCTCTAGTCTTGACCTATCTGTTTTGATTTAGGCCTATATTTTGAATCATCTTCAAGACATTTCCACCTGGATCGTTCATTAACATCTCAAACCCGGAAAGATAAAACCTGAACTTTCAAAGCTTTCTTCTTAAACCTATACCTTTTTTCTGATGGTTTCTGTCAATGGCACCAACCAGGTACCCTTTATTAGCAACCCTGATGTCAAAACCATAACTAACCACTTTTTTTCTTGGACAAGAACATACACAAAAGGGTGAGCAATACAAAATGCTTCCTCCAGTCAGCTTTATAATTCCAGATGTGAAAGTAATATAAGAAATAACTAAGACAAATTCAGTTGCACAGAAGAGAAAATTAGTTACTATAGTAGACTCTATGCTGCTGAAGGAAAGAGTGTGTTATAATTTGTGGCAGCTTCCAAACTTGGGTACACTGGAAAAGTATGGCTTCCCTATCCTAATTATAGCTCTCCATGGTGTTATATTTGACTCTTCCCTCTTTTTTATCTGTCCTATCTGATCCAAATCCTTTTGATTTTATATTCCCAATATTTTTTACATCCATTCCTTCATTTTTTTACCCACTGCTATCACTCTAGTTTAGCCTCTTATTCCCATCTGTCTAGACTATAAAAGCTTAATAACGTATCTTCTTGGCTCTATTCTAATGCATCCCTTAGATTACCACCAGACTTGTCTTCCTTATTGGTAGCTATAATGTAAAGGGAATAGATTAGTGGATATACCTAATCAATTTGATTAACTTATAGGATGGTAAGGCTTTGTTTGGTGCATCTGATAGGCAACTCTCCATGGAAAGAAAAAAAATGAAAGATGGCTCCTTACTGGATGTCAGAGACTGGGATTATGTTTTCAATGATTTGCAAGGACTCTAGGAAGGACAGATTCTTATAAGACAAGCCATTGCCTATAAAGATGCAATAACATTCCTGCTTAGGGTTTTTTTTTGTCATTTTTTTCTGTTCAGATGACATAACAGAATGGACTTATATGCTGGAGCAGAGCAGAGAGACAAAGAAGTCTATGCATGTTCACAGTCTTCTCCCTCTTGAGCTGCCTTTGGACAGAAGCACATAAGTTTACTCACAGTTATCTAGCCCATTCTTCTTGTGAGGAGGGTTCTTGAGAGTAGACTTTACCATCCCAAGAGATAGTAGCAACTGAGAACAATAATAAACTTCCTGTAGCACATGGGAAGTGCAGATGTGATTGTCTACTAGGCCTGTAATCTATTCATGGACTCTGAATCTCAAACTCCTGTGTAGAAGACAGGAATTTGTTAGATAATATTATCCCAGAATCTAATCTTCTAAAAGAGAAGGGATATTACTTGGGCAGGGCTAACATTGGGGGTTGTTTCAAGAGTAACCTCGATCTTGATGGCTTTTATAAAGAGAAGGAGAATTCTTGGGTAGCATTCTTTTCAAGTAAAGAAAATTATCATCTGCATGATTCTATTAGCCAGAAGAACAGCTTGGGCTAAAGCTACACCATGGTGGGGGGCAAGGCCAGTGGGACTTGCTATCTCCCTTGCTATCATAGTGAATTATTTAAATAGTATTGGTTTAATTGAAAAGATGGGAAGGTAGGTGGCACAGTGGATAGAGTACTGGTCCTGAAGTCAGGAAAGCTCATCTTCCAGAGTTCAAATCTGGCTTCAGACTTATATAAGCTGTGTGACACTGGCAAGTCACTTAACCCTGTTTGCTTCAGGTCCTCATCTATAAAAATGAACTAGAAGAGGAAATGCCAAAGCATCCCAGTATCTCTACCAAGAATAAAACAAATAGGTCATGAAGAGTCAAACTGAAAAGAGGTTGTCTATCCAGTGGCCACAATGTACAGGGAATACTTGACAGTAAAAGACTAAACTCCTTGGGCTGGATCATAGAATACATTGAATAAGACTTTTAAGGAAGGATTATGTATGTAGAGGCAGAAGGATTTTTAAGGCCTATTTAGTTCAACAGTCCCATTTTACAGAAAGGAAACTGAGACTCAGAGAGATTAAGTGAAAGTATGAAGTGTTAGCAGTGGGATTTGAACCAAAATCCTCTAACTTCAGAGCCAACAATATTGTACCAGGTTGTGAAAGTCTGACTTCCAGGTAAAGGAATCCAAATTGGAAGAGCATTCCAGTAAAGATTTTAGGATAAAGTCAACATTATTAGAATAACACATGGCCTAGGGCCTCCCAAGAGCTGGGCTGACAGATTGAGTTCAATATCAAAAGCTGACCTCAAAAAGATCATTTTGTCTTTTGACTCATTGTCCCATCTGCAGTTAACTCCAGGCAAATCTTCAAACATATTTCTTATCTAACTTTACACAGATTGAGGCTAAAGGGTTCTCAATTCCTCTACAAGTTCTCAAGGTAACAAATGCATGTTGGGCAAAGGATAGCCTTTATTTTACCCCACAGGAAATGTAGAAGACAATGAATTCATAGTAATGCATAAATAGGCATGAAATGCATAAAAGCACTCATAGTAGTTTTTCTCAGAAGGAATTGAACTCAGTTCCACCTGTAGGGAAATACAAAGTCATTTTAATGAATCCTCAGCTCTTCTACCAGACTTTACATAAACTTGACCTATTATAATTATTATTACAAACAGAATCACCAAATGTCAGAGATGGATGAGATTTTAGAGGCAATCAATTAATCAACATGTATTTATTAAGTACTTGTCACATGCTGTAGATGCAAATAGGAAGAATGAAACAATCCTTACTCTGAGCACTCTAGTTTAATTATGCAATTTTACTCAAATATATCTATGAGCCCATCAACTCAGGAGTGTCCTCTAGTGATATATATACGATAAGCCATCCTTGCCAGCCTAACTAGTATAACTCTTGGCCATGTTCTCCCAAAATCTTGCTACAAGTCATCCATCCAATGTTCTGGTTAGCATGCTTGTTTCCTTCTGACATTGTTAGGCTACCAGGAGAGCATCCTGGTTGCCTAACTATCATCCTGTGCTCTTGCTACGTGACCAGACCATTTTCTCTTCCTGTTATCCATGTAAAAACTAGTGAATGAAGATTATTTATTACCCAGGTTTCAATATGCATTTGGAGGGACACTTTATAGAGCCTATCCAATAGTATTTATATCTGAGAAAGACAGTACAGTTAGAGAATGAGCTGGCCCAGAGTTGAAAAGGATAAGGAGAATGGAAGAGATTGATTTCAGGAAAGTGCAAAGCTCTTACTGGCTCCAAACATTCCATGAAAGCAAAGGTCCATTTTATTACACTAGCATTTTACAGATGTTACTATATATCTGGTATCAAGACATAGAACACCACTGTTTTTGAAGAACTAGAGATGAGTGTCACAGAGAGGGCAAGGGAGAGGTGTATGGTGAATATAAGCAGGCTGTAACACATAAATAATAAGGAACTTTAAAGAAGAATAAGTGTTAAGGATATTACCAAGGATTTGTATGACAAAAAGGAAGGTAATTCATTTTATAGAAGAGAAAACTGAGCTTCAGAAGAAGTAACCTTGCTTAAGATCATAAAGCTTAATGTGACTTAGGCAGGTGTCTGAAATAAACACCAGTGAAAATCTTATGTATGATAAAAGGAAAAGCATTTTGGTGGAGAAACTGAGATAAAAGCCCAACATAGATGTGACTGGCATCTCTAGTTTCAGTGCTATATATGTATCCTTAGTTTTTTAAAAGAAAGAAAAAATAATTTCCATTACCTTGGATTCATTTGATGATAAAATGGTTCTATCATATTATATTCATCCAAAGTTCAGGGTTCAAGTCCAAATAAGAGACCAATTATTCAGTCTTTTCCATATGCCTTTAATAATAGTGGCTCCCCTCGACCTCCCACCCCAACAGCCATGGCAACAAATTTTCTGCAAGATAATTTTGTATAGTTCATATGAAGATTTTGCTAAACCAAGACAAAAAGAAAGCTCTGAGTAATTCTTTTCCTTTGAAAAGTGAACTGAGAAGAATTAAATTAGACAATATGAGACTATCAAATTGCATTATGTAAAATGCAAATGAAATAAAATATATTAGCTATAAACTGCCACTGGGTATTCAGAAAAACCTAATGTTATTTACATGAGTTCTCATAAATAAACTTCCTTGGGTTACCTAAGTTCTTCATGTCTGGGACAAAGCACAGTAAACTCTGGTCTTTGAAACCTTGAGAATACACACTATCTTTTATTTGCTTCTTATGGATATCACTCAAACATCACCTAGTGTGAGATGCTAGAAAAATTTTAAAGATGAGTGTGTTCTCAGCTGGCAAAGAATGTTTGCCCATGCATGTCTTATTTGACTTGATGGTGCTGATGAGCTTCTAGATGGTATGGATCAGTCTGAGGTCAGGGCTCAACCATCAAATGGTTGCCAGGCTGATGCCATTTGTAAATAATGGTAATATCTCTTCTGATACACTGAGAAACAAGGATAAAGTAGACCTCAGCTCCTCATAAAGTAGAGCCTGCAACTAGTAGAATGGGGCACCTAGACGGTGTAATGGATAGAGTGACAGAAATCAAGAAGACTCATCTTCCTCAGTTCAAATCTGGCCTCATATGTCACATTAACTATGTGGCCCTAGGCAAGTTTTTCTCAATTTCTTCATCTATAAAAGAAGCTGGAAAAGGAAATGGCAAACCACTCTTGTATCTTTACCAAGAAAATCTCAAATGGGATCATGAAGAGTTGGACATAACTGAAATGACTAAGCAACAAAATAGTAGAATTGTGAAATTGTTGTGTAGTATTATAATGCAAGAATTATGCAAGGTATAAGAGCTTGCATACCTCCTTCTCACCCCCACTTCTAGCAGAAACAATACAATACCCCATGGAGTATGTACCAGTTCAACTCCCACTATGCTAATAACCCAAACACAATGGAAAACTGTGTGACAGAGAGCTTATGTGCAACAGTTAGTGGCTTAAAAGATGTAATCAAAGTATGGGAGTAATCGGAGGCAATTGAACTAGAGGCTCCATTCTCTCCTCCCCCCAACAATCAATATAAAATTTATTCCCTTAGTGAAATGAAGTAGGGATGCTTTGTATAGACAAGAGAGGCAGCATGGTTTTACAGAGAATAAATGATTTTGGGGGGCAGAGCCAAGATGGTGGAGTAGAAAGACAAATATATAGAAAGACCAATATACACTAGCTCTTACCCCACAGTCCATAAAATATCTGTAAAGAAGAACTCTCAACAAATTCTAAAGCAGCAGAAGCCACAAAACAACGGAGTGGAGGAGATTTCTATCCCAGAGTGACCTAAAAGACCCACGGGAAAAGTCTGTCATGCACCAGATGTGGAGCAGAGCCCAACCCTGCCTTGGCTGGGCGGCACCAAAAGGAGCAGATCTGAGCAGGTTTCAGGGACAGAATCTCCAGCAGCAGCGCAGATCCCTCAACCCACAGGTGCCAAAGGTTGGTGAGAGGATCTTTTCGGCTGGCCTAGCATGGTGTCCCCATAAATCGGGCCTCCTCAGGTGGCAGCAGTAGAGGCAGCAGCAGACAGGGGCTCCCAAAGCATGCAGTAATCCTCATCCATTGTTGAGGGTCTCATTGTAAACCCTTTGAGGGAACTGAGCCCTGTGTGGCAGCCCTGCCCCCACCTGAGCAGCTGATCTTCATCTCACACTGAATAGCAGCCCTGCCCCCATCTAAAGCCCCTGAGTTTTTGGAGCAGCTCATCTGCATCTCAGCTCCCAGTGCTGGCTTGGCAGAACTGGAGGCGAGGTGGTTGTGGAGAGGAAACTCAAAGGTCAAGTAACTGGCTGGGAAAATGCCCCCAAAAGGGAAAAACAATAAGACCATAGAAGGCTACTTTCTTGGGGAACAGGTGTCTTCCCCCATCCTTTCATATGAGGAAGAACAAGGCATACTGTCAGAGGAAGTCAAGGCCTCAGTCTCCAGGGTCTCCAAAGGGAACTTAAACTGGGTTCAGGCAATAGAAGACCTCAAAAAACAAGTTAGCAGCTTACTAAAGGAGAACCAAAAAAATACTGAGGAAAAAATAACAGATTTAAAAAGAAAAAAAATGATTTTGAACTGAGAAAGATCTGAGTTCAAGTTTTACCTCTGATGCATATCAATGCAAATCACTTAACCTCTCAGTGCTAGTGCTTACTTGTATTGGTAGAGGAAGCCTATCATTCAGAGTGCTTTATACCAAGGAAATCATAGTCTAGTCCTTATTCTGCCAGAAAGCTGAATAATTAGGGTCAAAGTTGACTTTTCCCCCCTGAATTATATAATGTGTAAAACAAATATTATTTTTTTTTTGGAACTGCAAATTCCAGTTTTGGAATTTTAGTTCAGAACCTTGACCTTCCTTTCAAGGCTTTCGCAACAATTCTTCATTTGCTAAGATCATAGCATCATAGATCTAGAGCTAGAAGAGCCCTTAGAGCCATCTAAATCCCTGTCAGGATCCCCATGCCAAGACCACCCCTCTCTTCACTCTTCTCATTTTACTCTTAGGAGACACCCTGTTTTCCAGAACTAAGGCCCAACAAGCAAGCTGTGCCCTGAGCTTGTTATAACAACAATCCTTTGCTTTCACCCTCTGAATAAACTCTCTTGCAACTAAATCAAAGATCTGATGGTCCCTCAACTTGGGTGAGCACCAGTAGACTCAGTCATAAAGTCCAGTTTATGAATAGACTTTTTTTTGTCGCTAGGCAACCTTGCCTCTCTGTTGCTCTTGTGCCTCACCAGTGTTGCTACACCTCACTGTTGATTCTTTGTCCAATCACAAGCTCAGCCTCGATGCAGTGGTCTCTTACAGGAGACCCTGGCACGTGTGTCTAGTTTTTCCAACACAATAAAGAATGCTTTTTGTTTATAACTACTGTTAGGTCTTTGGTGTATTTTATTTATTTCATTATGTTTTTCAAAGTTTACAATAGGGTAATTCCTCTGTAATCTCTTTCGTATTTTTCAGTTAACAGCAGTTGAATAATCTTTGTGACTCTTTGGCCATTTATTTTCAGAGATGGCATCCCTTATTTTGCAGATAGGGAAAAAAGCCAAGGAGGTTAAATAACCTGTCTCAAAGTACACAGGTATACCCATCTGAATGTTACTAGATTGTTTAGTATGTTGCCAGTGATTCTTAAAGCTTGCTTCGCTCGTAGGATCATCTCTTTGGAGTTAGGAAGTACTTTATTAGGCATTGAATACAACCCTTGCATTTTGCAAATGAAGTACTTTCATGACCATGTGCACATAAAATCAGGCAACTAGTGGATGGCAGAGATGAGATTCAAATCCAGTTCCTCTGACTCAAAGTCCAGAACTTTCTGTCATTCTATACTGCCCTTGTCCTTAAGGAATGATATTTGAGTCCCTAATACTTTACCAATCATGTTATGAAGCCCCAAACTTACTGTCAATGGCCATCTTTTCAATGGATAAACTTTGAATATCTCTGTGAATGTATTTTTTTTTTTTTGGCAATCAGAAGAAGAGAAACGGCCAGATGAAAAAAGAATATTCTTTTATCCTCTGACCCTTACATCATTGCAGATTGTGGTTGAGGTACACCCAAATGGGTCATTTAAAGAAAGAAAAATTAAAAAAAAATTTCTTTGACTAGGGAACAGTCAGATTAATTCTTCTGGCTGGCTGTTGTGAGACATTTACCACATGGTGCCATGAGCTGAGCTGTCTCAACATCAACTCAAAATCAATTAGTACTGTGTAAGAAACAAGACAATAGTCCTTAATCCATTAGCTCCCAAGTTGACATTAAAGCATTCTAGCCTTTAAAATGAAATCAGACAGCTTCAGGTCTTGTGCATGAAATGTTACATTTTTTTCCTCATCAGAAGTGCTTAAAAATTAATCTTCATTGTTTAAAGAATGACTATTCTAATCCACTTCTCACAGTAATTGGCTATATCCATTATACATTGTAAAAAAGGTAAATAAGAAACTATTAAAGAAGATAATGAAATAGGTGAGATTTGAAAGACAAAGGGACATCCAGATTCAGTCTTGAATAGAAAAATGTCTTTAGGGTCTTACTTTTCTACATCTCAGTCATTTCCACTTTTTAAAGCAAAATTATAAGGTATTAGTGTCACAGTGGTGAAGTAAATAAGTACCTCTCTCCTTTCTTTGAATGTTAGATTATAGATTTAGAACTAGAAGGAAATTAGGGGCCAAAAAATCCAACTCTTATTTTTCAGATGAGGAAACAGGCTCAGAGAGGTTAAGTGAATTTTCTAGAGAACAAAGCTAGTTAATGTTTAGGGCAAGATTTGAATCCAAGTCTTTCTCAATCAATTAACCAATAAGCATTTTAAATGTCTACTATGAGTCATATATTGTATTATCTATTGGGAATACAAGCACAAATGAGCCCAGTTCTCTGTACATTAGCAATGCTATTTTTTCTAAGGACCAAATTCTCAAGAGAATTTGGGTAATATTGTAGAAGAACATTCTGGGCAACATTTTCTTGCAAAATAGTTAAGGGTAAAAGTTGGAGAAATATATGAAGGAAAGCTCCATTCTTTGCAGACTTTAGTTATGACACTCCCATTCATAAATAGATGAGATGACTCCTTTTCTAGTTTTTCAATCTTTTTTTCTTATCTTTCTCCCCCAATTATTCTTGTTAGCACTCTAATATGAGTGCTGGGAGAAGAACACAGTCAGGTGGAAAGGTAAAAAGGGTGTAGGTCCCCCTACTTGGTCCTGATTTAGTGCATGTTCAGTCTGTATTCCAGTCAAACTCATAGACACCCCCTCCTTCAGCACATACTGAGATATCCTCTCATTTCTTCCTATCAGCCATGATGACTTGGGCAAGGGGGAGGGTCTGTACTGAAGATGAGTCAAAGTATTTTGATGATTGTTGAGCTGTCAAATCTAATGACAGCACAGTGCTTCTTGGCTTTTGAGTGGAGATCTCTTGGAGGATAATTTTCAAGAAGACAATGTATAACTCCAGTCAAGGAACTCTTGAATTACTAGTGGTTAATGAAAAGTAGTCAGAGAGTATCTGCTCCTGCTTTAAAGGGACAGCAAGGAAGTCCATATGCTTGACTGGAGTAATATAACTTGGCTGTGCATATCCTGAGAAAGGGATTACCAGCTGGGGAGCCTACATGATGAAACTTCCAGTTTTCCCGCCTCCACCTTAATTTAGTGTAGCTACAACATGATATTCACAATGCCTATGGCAGCCATGAATATGCCAGTGTAATTCTGAATCACAAAATACAACAGATTCTCCACATGGAAGACAGAACCAAAACATTTATTCAAACACCAGAAAGTTGAATCCCTCATAGTAACAAAGACCTCTATGCACGATAACGATGTGGAGAACAACACCATCCTAAGCCTTCCCTCTGTTAGGTTTCCCACAAACCAACTCCCTTAAACAAAATCACAAACAAGCTCTCCATTCATGTTACTTGCTGTCTTTCCCAGCTCTGATTGATCTCTAACTTCCTCTCAGCTCTACTCTAGCTCCACCTCTTCCTGTTCCATCCTTCCAGGTCTACCCCTTCCTGTTCCATGTGTCTTGACTCATGTGACTCAGGTTTCCATGTGACTTAAGCAGGTCATATGGGCCTATTAATGGATGGGGAAGATCTTTCCCTTAAGAAACAAAATTACATTCACAATAAGCAAAAATGCATTATCAATATGCTTATTTATACATGTTAATTCAGGAAAGTATTTAAAAGTATCTCCATTTTACATGGCTATACTCAAGTTCTATTGGATGTTACTAATTTTAAGCCATGTACACTTGGATCACAATGACACAACACTGAGGGGGAGCTCTGGATAAATTGGGAAGTGGCTTAGAGGGAAATACCAGCAGCATAATTATACTGATTTAATTTTATTCAACTCAGCAAATATTTCTTAAGTGACTATTATGTGCAAAAAAATACCCCTGCCTTCAAGCAGCTTACAGTACTCATAGGGGTTAAGAAGATATAACTTCTATGAAGATAAATACATACACATTTTATTGGAAGTGTTGCAATTTCAAGAAGTGAAGAGGTTGAATGACTGTGGAGTTAAGGAAAGGTTGGGGGAGGTGGTATTTGAAGAGTGCTTTGAAAGAAGCTGGAAATTCTACAAGAGGGAGGTAGGGAGGTGAGGAAGCCATTCATTCCAGACGTGGAGGACCACCTATACAAAACTACAGATGGAATGAGGCAGGAGATGGAATGTTACATTTTAGCTTGTCAGTTTGCCTGGAACTCAGAATGAATGAAGGGGGAGTTATATGATACAAAATTGGAAAGATAAATAAGAGCTGTATTGCAGAGGTCTCTAACTTTTGGGTTACTTTAATTACTTGAGGATTAAGTTGTTTGTGGATCTGCCAAAAATCAAAGGGATTAGAGGTTGGACTTTATAAATCCATATTTGGGTGACCAAAGTTTTGGAAAAACACTCATTTGAGAGGAAGCACATGATAAAAATAGTAGCAAACATTTACTAAGACAAGTTTAAAAGAAAAGTTTTTGAAACTTTTATGGAAAGTATTTGAAAAGTTTTATTGTGTTACACACGGATCTGTGATTTTGTTAGGTATTAGAATTCCCTCCACCAAAATAGATTATAACCCATTTATTGCCTAGAAGATATATTCTAGAAAGTGACCTGAACCTCTAAAATATTAAATGACTTTCCCATGGTTATATAACTAGTAAATGTTAATAGTGGGATGTGAACTCAAGTTTTCCCACCTTTAGGTCTAGCACTTGGTCAACCAGCAAGCATTTGTCAAGTTTCTACTATGTATTGGGTATTATACTAAAAGCAAGGGATAATAAAACAAAGGTGAAACGACCCTCACTTCATGGAACTTACATTCTATTAGGAAAGATGATGTGTAGATAAATATGTATAGAATATATACAAAATAAATTGAAAGCAACTTTGAGAGGGAGGACATTGGAAACAAGGTACCTCAGGAAAGGTTTCATGGAGAATCTTGAAGGAAATCTGAATCTTGCCTACACTGAAGGAAAGTTACTTGAAGGTGGAGACAGCATAGAACAGTGCCTGGCACATACCAACTGCTTAATAAATGATTGTTGACACCCACAACCCATAGAACATCTACAAAGGAAATCTGAATCTTGAAGGAAATAAGGGATTCCAAGAGTCAGAGGGGAAAACTGAGAGGCATGATGGACGCCTCACAAAGGCATTGAGATGAGAGATAGAATGTTGTATTTGAGGAAAAGAGAGAAGGCCAATTTGCTCAGACCTCAGAGGAAGGGAAGAGTAATCTATGATGGAATTGGGGAGGTAGGACCAGATTGTAAAGCATTTTAGATGTCAAATAAAGGAGTTATATTTATCCTAGAGGTAATAGGAACCACTGGAGTTCAATGAAAAGGAGAGCAACATGAACAAACCTCCATTTTAGGGAAATTATTCTGGCACCTATGTGTAAGATAGTTTGGGAAAGAAAACGACTTGAGACAGAACAACTGGGAGACTATTTTAGCAGTCCACATGAGAGGTTAGTAGCATCTGAACTAGGGTGGTAAATGTGTGAGGAGAAAAGATAAGATGTGAGACGTTGTGAAGGTAAAAATGATAAGATTTGACAGCAGGATGGGTATGTGGGGGTGAGTGAGAATGAGGAGTCAAGAATAGTACCACCATGGCTGTTAACTTTGGGGACTAGAAAGAAGATGTCCAATGAAAATGGAAGAGAAGAGAGGTAGGGTTTGAGGGAAAGATAATGAATTCTGTTTTGGATACTGAGGTACCTATGAGACAATACACTTTAAAAGATTTGAGATTGGAGCTCAAGGGAGAAATTGGGGTTGGATTTATATTTCTGGGAGTCATCTACATGGAGATTATAATTAAATCCATGGAAACTGGTGAGTTCATCAGGTGAAAGATTTTAAAGAGAAAAGGACCCAAGTTATAACCTTGGCGGACATCCACATTTAGGGAACATGATATGTATGATGATCCATCAAAGGAGACTGAGGAGGAGTGGTCAGACAGGGGGAATAAGCATGAGCAGATAAGCATTTATATATATGGTATATAATTTTATCTATATATATATATATGCGTGTGTATATCTATCTATATAAACATATAAAATATATATGTATGTGTATATCTATCTGTCTATCTAGCCATCTGTCTGTCTCTCTATCTATCTACTAGTGCAGGCACCATACTTTACACTTTACTCTTTACATATATCACATTTGATTCTCACAATAACCCTGCAAGACAGGTGCTATTATTAGACCTATGTTACAGTTGAGGAAAATGAGGCAAAGGTTAAGTGACTTGCCAAGGGTCACACAGCTAGTAAATGTCTGAGGCCATATTCCTAACTCTAGGCCAAATGCTCTATCTACAGCTGCCTCAGTGGGCAGTAGGTAGGAGACAAGAAGTAGGAGATCTAAGAGTGAGAGGTACCATGAAAACCCAGAGAAGGAAGTATCTAGGAGGAAAGAGTATTTGATAATGTCAGATGCTACTATATGTACACTAAGTCCTACAACCTTTCTTCACATGGCTGTTCAAGTTTTCTTGTGTTACTGTGATCATGAATCATATGACCATTACTGTGGTCATGAATCATATTGGCCATTTCTATATATCAGAGCACATGTTCCCTGAAGTGACCCAACACTTCTCACTATGTAAAATTTTCTCTCTTTGTATAGTATGGCTCTTTGCTTATTGCTGAGGATTTGAGGATAAGATCATGGTCGACCAATAAGTCCTGATTCCTAATCACAAAGGGCTACAAATCAAAGATAAAACATTTTGTCAGGTGCAACAATTTTATTTTCAGGTCCTGGGTAATTTGTGACTGCTATGATTCCTGCTTCAGAGTTTCCTACCAAGTAATCAAGTTCATGGAAAATAACATTTGCTTTGAATGGGAAGGGTCACTTGGGTTGTTGGAGTCAATTTAGTTTAGGAAGACTTTATGCTGTCACAGATCTGTGTCCTTAACCTTCTCCAGGAGGCAGCAATACCAGAGGAGCCTGAAAGATAGAGAAGAAAATAGGAATGACTATGCCAGAGTACAAAGCATGAAAACGCTTCCAGAGCTCTTGCTTGTAGTTTTGGGTAAAGTGTCCCATGCCATATATTTAATTTCTTACATGTCATTTTTCCTTTTGTTGCAAGGAAATGGCTTTCAAAGTGGATTGCTAGCATGAAAGAGGCTACATTATTCTGTTTCTTGAGTTCCATTGTGACCGGTATCCCTTGTGTTCTCTCAAGAGATCGATCGTTAACACTTTTGTTCTTAAATTACAAATTATTCTCCCTAGCCAGAGCACTCATTTTTCAACCTGATATTCTTTGGGGGTTTATAAGTCTTTCTTCTTAGCAGACCAAGGAGTTATCCCCACCCTCTTTTAGCACCCCCTCCCTGCAGATTAAACCGATAATAATATTTAGCACTTGCGTAGTGCTTCAAGTTTTCCAAAGTATTTTACCTATGTTTTCTCATGTGATCCTCTCAATAACCCTGTGAGGTAGATGATATTATTATCCTCATTTAGAGACTGAGGAAACTGAGGGTGAGAGAGGTTAATTGACCTATCTAGACTCCTAGAACTAGTAAGTGTCTGAGGCTGGATTTGAACACAGTTCCTTTATACTCCAAGTCCAACATTTTATATCCCATGCTACTTAGCTGCTACATCTAATCTCAAGGGAAAATTAAGAATCTGTCTGAAAGAAGTAAGAATCAAAAAACAGGAGTTTAAATAATAGTTTAATTCCACCTTATATACATACAACATTTTACAATTACAGAATTTTTTATCCATTAATTCATTTCACAAATATTTTTGAGTGCTTGTTGTGTAAGGCATCGAGCAGACTAGATATCAGGGATACCAAGACAAGTGTGATACAGCCTCTCCTTTCAAGAAAGAAGGGAAGAAAGAACAAATATACAAGTAATTATAATACAAGAGAAATTGAAATAAGGGCAAAGGAGAGACAGACACCTCTCCTCTCAAAGTACTGTAAGAAATTTGAAGCAAGAAAAAAGTACCCCTTTGATGTGTATGTGTGTGTGTGTGTGTGTGTGTGTGTGTGTGTGTGTGTGTGTGTGTGTGAAGGGGAAATGTGTAAAAGAAAAAGAGTTTCATAGAGGAAGTAGAATCTGAGATGGGCCTTAAAGGACAGGAAGGGCAGCCTCATATGAAGATCAGTGGGGGTAATCTATTTCAAGCATGGAAGATGGCATGAACAAAGCTGTGGAGATGGGAAAGGCAAGAATGAGAACATTGAAAGGACAGACATATTTTTACTAGTATAAAATACTTGAAGATGAAGAGCAGAAGAGAAGCATGGGCAGATAGGTTGGAACTAGATTGCAGAGGGCCTTGAATGCCAGGATGAGGAATTTCCACATAATTCAAAGGCAATGAAAAACTATAGAAGTTTTTTGAATAAAGGAATGATCATGGCGATAGATTAGGAAGATCATTTGGGCAGAAGTAAAGGATGCCTTAGAAAGAAGATAGGCCAGACCAGTGGTATCAAACCAGAAATAGGAGGTATGTAAAGATCCCTGAGAGTGCATATTGACTTAGGAAGCATATATTAACATTATCTATGTTCTATTGTATTTTTATTTATTTTGTTAAATATTTCTTAATTATATTTTAATTTGGTACCTCCTCACAGGAGATGTACAATTAGGTGGTGGGCCAGGCACCTCTACACATTTTGGGACTAGAAGTAGGTAGATCAATTAGGAGTCTATTTTAATAAACAAGAAAATGATCTAAATTGGAGTGACTGCTTTCCTAGCTTCCTTCATTTAGTTAAACAAATCGACCAAAATGTCAATACCATTTGACCCAGAAATTCAATCACTGGTCTTATTCTCCAAGGACGCTATTCATAAGAAGAAAATCTTCACATGTACCTAAATATTTAGAGCAGAACTTTTTTTTGTGATAACAAAGAATTGGAAACAAAATAGATGTCCATTATTTGGGGGAATGGCTAAACATATTTTCATACCTGAATTTAATGAAATATTACTTTGCTATAAGAAAAGATGAACATGACAAATGGAGAAAAGAATAAAAGACTTACATAAAATGATGAAGAACACAGTAAGTAGACCCAGGAACATAATATGGCTAATGAGTATAACAAAAGATAAAAACATAAGACAGTAGAAGCAGAATATTGTGAAGTTATAAAGAACAAATGTAGCTGGAAAGAAGAGACATGAGAAGACATCTTGTCTGATACCTTTGTAGAGGTTGGAAAGGCATCTGCAGGTGTGGAACATGGAATACAATGACAGATTCTTTTGGCTGATTTGTTTTGCTGACTTATTTTCTCTTGTCCCCTTCTTTCTTTTAATTCTTTGTTATAAGGGAGGGATATCTGGGAGGGCAGATACAGAGGGAAATCTAGGTGATATAAAAACAAAATATATCAGTGAAAATCTATTTTACAGAAGAATCTGTTCAAATCACATCTTCTGCAGGAGGACTTTCCCGGTCCACTTAATTGCTAGGGCTTTGACCTCTGAGATGACTTTCCATCTATTCTATATATATCTTGCATGTACCTAGTTATTTACATGTCTCCTTGATTAGAAGGTGAGCTCCTTGAGGGGAGGGACTTGTTTCTTTCTAGGATCTTTCTTTTCTCAGTGCTTAGCACAGTGCCTTATACATAGTAAGCTTGTTGACTGACTCATGACATTGACAAGGAACCTGAAGCTCAGTCAGGTTAAGTAAGAAACTGGCAGGGGTAAGATTTGAAACCATGTATTCTTATCTTCAAGTGCAATACTCCATTCATTATGCCATGTGTCTATTTCCCAATGAGCAGAAGAGATGCTATCCAAATGCTATCTAGTTTCTATTTTCTCATCAGTTTTATTATGTCCATTTTAAGATGGAATTAAATATGAACAAAGTTTGAAAATATCTTTGTCAATTCTGATGATTCCGATATGTGTATGTATTATATTGTAATATGTTATATGAATATAATATGCTACATTTGTTAGTAGCAAAATGATATTTCGTCTCAGGCAATTTCATTACCCATAGGAGCTTACTTGTATGAGAGTAGCATTCAGGGAACAGAGGAACCCTCTTCCCATTACACTGCATTGACATGGATAAAGACCCAAACGTAAAGCAACAGTCACACCTAAGTGGCAGCAGATGGATGCAGATAAATATAAAGGAGATATAGCGATACTGCCTATTTGCAAGGATATGCCCATTTGCAAATAGGTGCCAAAGAACAGATAGGACATTGCAGGTAAATATTGTAAGCCTTCCTGTTCCATTCAGACATCAAATTGGGGTGGGCTGGGGGTGGGAAGAGGGAGGTAGGGTTTATGGGAAAGGATGAGACAGTGTGGTTAGGCTAACAATTGTTGTTCTCGCATCCGCTGGACTATTAGGGCATTTTATGTGAAATGGGCAGAGTAGGAACTAGGTCAGGAACTCAAGATGAGTGATTCAACAGACTGGCAAGAAAAGTTTCCCTCAGGTGGTCTACTAGATGATAAGCTTCTTGAAGTCAGAATTTGGGCTGTATGCACACATGATAATATATAGTAATTGTTGAACTGAATGAATGAGCAAATGGCCAAGGCCTAAGGGAGCACTCAAAGACAACTGCTACTCACGCTGCAAAAAATTCTTAGCAATTTAATTTTCTCAAACTTGAACCCAAACCCAGATAGGATATTCTAGTTTCGTGAGGCAAGAACACAGGGAAGACAGTGGTAACTTTGGTTTCCCTAAAGAAAACTAGTCCTTCTCCAATCAGGGTCCCTTCTTATTGGTGTCTAATAAGAAAGGTAGTTCTTCTAGCCAATTGTGACCTTGTCTGAGGTATTCAGGCCTTTATCCAGGTGTGGAAGGGTCTGCTCCTTAGATAGATTATATGATTTTATTAAAAGTGACTACTTCCCTCTGCGGTCCCTAAATGGAGATCTGGAGTCCCCAAATTCTGATACTATCTAAGCATGGAAAACAACAATAAAAATCACCCTCTGTGTTTGGGTTCATCTCCATGTAGCTCTCCCTTTCCCTCCCAAGTTCTATCCCCTAGACAATAAATATTTACCTAACACTTTGCCTCCTTCCTTACTACCTCATCCCTCCCAATAGAGTGCGAGGTTTGGAAAGCCTGGGCTCCGATCCCACCTACGACAGTTACTGGTTGTGTTCCCTTTCTGCTTCTCAACTTCCTCATTTGTAAACGAAGCAGGGAATGCCCATAGTATTTACTTCATAGCATTCTTGTGATGTTCAAATTAGATAATGTACATAAAAGTGCTTTGCAAACTTTAAAGCGCCACATAAATGCAAGTCATAAATATATTAAACATTGTATGTATGTTTAATGACATATTCTCTTGTATGTAAATATTATATGTAACATGTTACATAATATATTTAAATATAATCTCATATTATTTTATATGACATGAATATAATGTATTATGATAACATAATACATACATATATCACAATTGTCAGAATCATCAGAATCGACAAAAATATTTGCAACTTTTGTTCTTTTTTTAATTTGCAGATTAGTGACATCACTTCTTGATCACTTGAGGATAGAATGGGCATGAGGAGCTCCAGATCTTTACTAGCTTGGGGGCAGTAGGCACAGATGTGGTCCTTGAGGCCGCAGGTTCTAGTAGCCTGCAATGTGCGATTCTGGTTACAGAGTTTCCCTTACTGAAACAACCCAAGGTGTCCTCAGTGCCTAGCTTTTATTTATTAGAGGACTTTCATGTATGTCTCAATCACCTAAGATGGAAGTACCCATGTGAGAGATATCAGGAACCTGCTTCTGGGAGAAAACATTCTCTGTTCCCCTACCATGGGTGGGAGCAACCTCTTTTCATTAGCTACGTAGCAGGAATTGGCTGAATCTTTAAATCTAATTGATGGAGGCACAATTGCTCTTTCTCTGGTGGTGTCCAGGGGTGATGGACTTGTTCACTCTCAGCATGGACACCATGAGCTAAGCTGGGTGAAGGAAGGGTCCCTTTCTCCTCTTTAGAGTTTGTGGCCCTGAGAAATGGGCTTGGGGACTTCTCAGTTTGAGGTACAGGGAGTGAAGTTTCAGACTCCTGTTTCAAGCCCTGGTGACCTTAGAATCTGAATTGTCATCCAGATGTTGCTGCCAGCCCAGCCTTCACAGCCTTTTCATGAGTCACTTTCCTACCTGAACATTTCCAATCTTGGTCTCAGACCACTCAAGAATGAATTTTAGAGGAAATATGAAATTTAGTGTTTCCAAACATAAGAATGAATAGTGGGAAAAACCCACACCTGAAAATTGTTTTTCCTTTACTTTTACCAATAGATATTTTAGCATCCACACATCAAAAATTTATGCACATGTCCAGTTTTTCATGGGAAAGCCCCTAAGAAGGTTGTTTGCTTTCCCAAATGAAATCAGGAAGAAAAGACATAATTCCGTGCACCTGGTACAAAATTCTGTTGTATTTCCTTGTACGTGTAGCAATTCTGCGTATAGAAGAGTGGGCAGATTCAGTTGATTGAAAAAATTAAGAGGCAGCAACCTCTTACATTTTTGATTAGCTTTTGAGAAATTCATTCTAGATACATTATTGACTGGTAGAAATAATTGCGACCAATGTACAGTGCTTCTATTAACCTCTTGAAAAAGAATTCCCAAATACACTAATTGCAAGGTTCTTGAGTAGCCCACCTTGAAGCTGGCAATCAGCAGACATCCCAGAAATATAGAAAGTGAAGTTACCATAGCAAGGGTCACTTCCCTGAATTGCAAGCCAGCAGCTCTCTTAAATTTAGAGTTATGCTGATCAATAACCACTTGAGATGTGCTTCTGAATGTACAGCAACCTTATTAGCTTCTCCTGTCTGTTTCGCTCCTCCACATACAAGTAAAGACCACAGCTATGGAATGGCTTTAACCGATTGCGTTCGCTGATTGGATAAGTGTGGCTAGCTCTCTGTTCTTGCTAAAACAGAGTCTTTGGGGCAGAAATGGATGATTTAGAAAATGGGATCTTGTCCAGGCTCTTATCACTTTATGCCTAGATTACTTTGTCAACATGCCTAGGTGATTTTCTCATCTCTATGCTCCTGTCACAATTTGTACTACATATTGCTGTGAGAAGACTTTATCTCAGCATCATTTTTTTTCTTTTAATAGTATTTTATTTTTTACCAATTACATGTAAAGAAAGATTTTAACATTCAAAATCTTATAATTGTTTGAGTTATAAACTTTTTTCTCCCTCCCTCCCCTCACCCCCCTCCCCAAGATGGCAAGCAATCTGATATAGGTTATATGTGTACAATCATATTAAATATATTCCCACATTAGTCATGTTGTGAAAGAAGAATCAGAACAAAAGGGAAAAACCAAGAGAAAGAAACAACAACAACAACAACAAAAAAGAGAAAATATTCTGCTTCTATCTGCATTCAGACTCCATGGTTCTTTCCCTGGATGTGGGTAGTATTTTCCATCATGAGATTTTTGGAATTGTCTTAGATACTCTATTGTGGAGAAGAAGCAAATCTATCAAAGCTGATCATCAAACAATGTTGCTGTTACTGTGTATAATGTTCTCCTGGTCCTTCTCGTTTCACACTTACTTCATGTAAATCTTTCCAAGTTTTTCTGAAATCTGCCCGCTCATCATTTCTTATAGCACAAAAGTATTTCATTACATTCAGATACCACAGCTTGTTCAGCCATTCCCCAATTGATGGGCATCTCCTCAATTTCCAATTCTTTGCTAATGCAAAGAGAGCTGTTATAAGTATTTATGTACATGTGGGTTCTTTTGACTTTTTAAAGATCTTTTGGGGACCTAGATCTAGCAGTGGTATTACTGGATCAAAAGTTATGCACAATTTTATAACTCTTTGGGCATAGTTCCATATTGTTCTCCAGAATGGCTGGATCACTTCACAACTCCACCAACAATCAGCATTATTATTTGTTGTTTTTGTTCATCCCTCTATCCAAGTTGGTGGCAAACATTTCCAAATTTATTTAGGTTGATCCTTGGATAATCAGTATATAGCTCATTACCCATAATTGAAGCCTTTAAGATATTACTTCACTGACAGAGAAAGACTTCAGAAGAGGAGGTAGGACATTTAATGGATAATTCTTAAGACTATAAATATGCTAACAGGTAGCTCTTAAATACTCAAATAGATATGCAATATCATCAATTTGGATGCCCCCTCCAATAATTCAAGTTGAAACCCAACTATGCTTGCCCATAGTTATTGTTGTATATAACAAAAGCTCAGCAGTTACTGTAATAGAAACCTTATAAAACCCATACTTTCCTCCCTATTAGTTGAACATCCATTTACTAGAGTATAAGTTCCATGAAGGACTGTGCTTTACTTAAGCCTTGTGTCTCCTGCAGTGCCCAGCACAGTGCCTTAGACACAGTAAGTGCTTAATAAATATTTGTTGAATTGAGTTGATTTTAATTAAGTATAAAAGATCTTTACATTTATAACACCCTAATACCTTTTTTCTCACTTTTTTGGAGAGTTTTGGTTAATGGTATGATTAATTAACTGGGCTTAGAACTGAATAGAGATAGAAAGCAGATTAAATTGGAATTAAAATATTTTGCAGTGCTTTCAGTGACCCCAAATGAATCACGAGAGATGGCATAATGTGTCGGTAGAGAGAATCATTCAGAGCCAGGAAGACCTAGGGTCAAGTTCTTCCCCTGATACATTTGCATTACTGATCCTGGGCAAGTCACTTAAACTTGCAGTGTTGTAGGCAACTAAGACAGGAAGCTTCAGAGAAAGCGCCAGCTTGCATTGGTAGAGGGAGATATTTCACCAAGAATTTCCTTCAATAAGGGAAATAATAGGTCCACTTCTTATTCCTATGCCTTCAGTGACCCCAAATTTGTTGCTGAAACAAAACCCTACTTTTTTAAACATCGATATTCTTCTGGTAATGCTGTATATATGGTTTTGCATTGTGGAATACTGCAGTGCCCCCAAAATTAAAATTACAGATTATCCAAAGAGCAATGAAAAGAAGCATAATGGGCATAAAATAGGCTATTGTACTAATGATGAATTGCACACAAAAAGTATAGGAAAATATGTCATTAAAGAGATGTATGATCAGAGAAGGAAGCGAATTAGTCAGATATTAAGAGCATGTCCTATGCTGAACCTATACTATATCAAGATATCTAGAGGAAAGACCCTGGCATATTTGGTGAAGTAAATGCAGGATTTATAGGAGGATACTGAAAAGAGCTGCATAGGTTCTGAAGGTATTGATAGGTTGAGATTTATATCACAAGGGGGAGTACACACACTAATGAGATCACAGATTCAAGGACATAATTCCCCAGATCCAATAACAAATATTGAACTTTTAAAATTTATAAAATGTGTCATGAAATAAATTTGCTTCTAAAGGCAAAAATCAAACATTTTGATGATGAAAGAATAACTCTTTTAAGTTCAATCGCTTGTAAAATTTTAAGACGTTCTCCAAACTCAGCTTTGCACTGCATGGAAGGAATTTGATTGGCTTATGATCAGTAATTGCTTTAGCCTCCAAAGTGAGTGGTCCCTGAAGTCTGCCTCAATGAAAACTAGACTAACAAAAAATAAATGCTGTTGTACAACTCCATAGAATAATGCAGAAGCTATTACTTTGTAGTAAGAATATACCTATTAATATAGTTCACTCTTTCTAGAAATATGATAATTTGGTGAATACAAGCCTTATATTTAGAGTGCCAAGAGGCAATTTAGCTTTATAGGTAGTAAAATAACATTTTGATTGTTATTATGCTTAACTCTACTTCTATTACTCTGCCATCTTCTATGAAGAAATGAAAAGGGAATGTTTAGGAATGAAGACCATTTTGCAGAATAATTAATGCAAATGCAGTTACTAGTAGACATCAGTACTTATAATTAAGATAAGGAGAGGCAAAATGATTTCTTGTGCCATTACCTAAACTCAGCGAAGCCCTTGAAGAAAAATTTCTAGTTCAGACATAGTATAAACTGTACTTGGAAGAACAAAAATATATCATTTGATATTTCTATGAGTAGAGCACATGGAGTACAATTTTCTCATAACAGGATGATGTGATGGAATATCCACATGGCTTCTGCACATTCCAGCAAAAGGCTAATCTTATATTCTTGGTAACTGCTTACTTTACTGCCCTTCATCTGAAGACTGGTTCCTGGATACCTCTTGCTTATCAGGGACAATACTGTTGACTAGCTTGACAGCGGAACCCTGAAGCCCAGCCTGCTCACTGCTCCTGCAAAGCAATACAAATCTGGTCAAAAGTCACCTTAGGGATTTTCACTGGATCATAGTTTTAAAGTTGTACGCTTCCAGATACTTTAGGGACCATTATGTTCAATGCCTCATTTTTCAGATAAGGAAAATGAGGCCTTGTAACTTACCTACAGTCATACAGGTAGTAAGTGAAAGAGCTGACTTTTAAATTTAGGCATTTAGATTCCAAATCCAGGAAACTTTTCACTGCACCTCAGTGTCTATTTGGATTGGGATGGAGGGAATGAGTGTAGATAGGTTATAGGGGATCTGGAAAAGTATTTCTTACTGTGAGGTGGGGTAGTGGTGAGAACAGTGGGCTATGAATCAAGGGATTTGGGTTCCGATCCCTACTCTGCTGCTAACTTTCTTGATGATCAAGGGCATTTAATTCTTGAAAGAGCGGTTTCTTAATCTACAATGAAATGGCTGATACATTTCTTTCTGGATGTAGAATTTTAGGATTCATAAACTCTAAATTCCTTATAAAATATATGCATTTTACTAGGTTATAAAATTCATATGTTGCATGTATTTATATCTTTATCTAGACACTAAAACAGTTTACTTATACAGCAAATATGATAAATTGAACCAAACCTTATAGAATGAAGAACTTAGGGATGTTTGTGTGTGTGCTTGTGTCTCCATGATTTGGCATAGCATCTTGTACAAAGTAGAAATTTGGTAAATGATTGTTGAATTGAATCAAGACCTCACAGATAAATGAGAAAGACCTCCTAGCCAAATGACTCTCCAAGTCTGTGCACTTTACTATCAAGTACTTTATTCATGAGAACCCGTCAAATTTCAATCAGAATCCTTTGCTCCTATTTTTGATAGAATTCTGACAGATTTCATTATTTGATTTCACCAACCACAGAAGATCAGAAGCAATGAATTAGAAACCCTATCTATCACCTTCGAACTTGGGGGAAAGACAGTGGTGATGGCAGCAGTGAGAAGTGACAGCTTTGAATCAGAATTTTAGATCTAGATAGGACCTTAGAGATCATCTAGTACTACTATTTCATTTGTTTTAAAGGAAAGATAAGTCAAGAATTTTATTTTTAGTTTTATTTTTAATTTGTGGAATAAAATAATCATTTCCATCAGTACAATGAAAAAGATGACTGTGCATGAAAATGCAAATCTGCTATGCACAACTTGCTATTCCTTTCAAATATACAAACAAAATTATCATGTTAATGTCTTTTTTTATTCACCCTGACCTAGAGATTGTTAACATTAGACCCATATATGTGTTTATAAAATTATTCTTTTTAAAAATTAATTTATTTGTTTTCAGTTTTCTACAATCACTTCCATAAGTCTTAGAGTTTCTCCCCCTCTCTTCCCTCTTCATCCCCAAGACAGCACGGAATCTTATATGAGTTCTATACATACATTCTTATTACACACATTTTCAAATTAGTCATGTTGCATGGAAGAATTAAAATGAAAAGGAGAAGCCAAGAGAAAACCAAAAAAAAACCAAAACCCAACAAAACATAACACAGGAGAAAATATTCTGCTTCATTCTGTGATCCAATTCCATAGTTCTTTCTCTGGATGTAGAAGGCATTTTGCCTCAAGAGTCCATTGGGAATGTATTAGGTCCTTGCATTGCTGTGCAAGGCTAAGTCTACTAGAAAAATTCCTCATGTACTGTGATTGTTACTGTGTACAAAGTTCTCCTGCTTCTGCTCCTTTCACTCAGCATCAATTCGTATAAGTCCTTCCAGGCCTCTCTGAAGTCTTCCTGTTCATCATTTCTTATAGCACAATAGTATTCCATTGCATTCATATACCACCACTTGTTCAACCGTTCCCCAATTGATGGGCATCCCCTTGATTTCCAGTTTTTGGCTACCTCAAAGAGAGCTGCTATAAATATTTTTGTTCATGTGGGACTCTTTCCCATTTTATGATCTCTTTGGGATATAGTCCTGGAAGTGATATTGCTGGGTCGAAGGACATACACACTTTTGTAACCCTTTGGACATAGTTCCAAATTGTTCTCCAGAATACTTGGATCAGCTCACAGCTCCACCAACAATGAATCAATGTTCCAACTCTCCCACATCTTCTCCAACATTTATCATTTTTCTGTTTTGTCATGTTAGCTAATTTGATAGGTGCGATGTGGTACCTCAGAGTTGTTTTGAGAAGTTTGTTTATCATTTGCATCTCTAATCAATAGTGATTTAGAGCACTTTCTCATATGGCTATAGATAACTTTAATTTCTTCCTCTGAAAATTCCCTATTCATATCCTTTGACCATTTATCAGTTGGGGAATAACTTGTATTCTTGTACATTTGACTCAATTCTCTATGTATTTTAGAAATGAAGTCTTTATTACAGACACTAGTTGCAAAAATTCTTTCCCAGTTTCTGCTTCCCTTTTAATCTTTGTTGCATTAGGTTTGTTTGTGCAAAAACTCTTCAATTTAATGTAGTCAAAATTATCCATTTTGCACTTCATAATGTTCTCTATCTCTTGTTTGGTTATAAATTTCTCCATTCTCTGACTAATACGCTATTCCTTGCTCTCCTAATTTGTTTATAGTATCAGTCTTTACACTTAGATTATGTATCCATTTGGACTTTATTCTTGTGTATGGTGTCAGGCATTGGTCTATGCCCAGTTTCTGCCACACTGTTATCTAATTTTCTCAGCAGTTCTTGTCAAACAGTGACTTCTTATCCCAGAAGCTGGGGTCCTTGGATTTATCAAACAGTAGATTGCTATATTCATTGACTACTGTGTCTTAAGTACTTAACCTATTCCACTACCCCTCTATTTCTTAGCCAGTACCAAGTGGCTTTGATGATTGCTGCTTTATAATACAATTTGAGTTCTGGTAGGGGTTGGCCACCTTCCCTAGCATTTCTTTTCATTAGTTTCTTTGATATTCTGGACCTTTTATTCTTCCAGACGAATTTTGATATTATTTTTTCTAGCTCTAGAAAATAATTTTCTTGTAGTTTGATTCATATAGCACTGAATAAGTAAATTAATTTAGGTAGAAATGTCATTTTTATTATATTGGCTTGGCCTACCCAAGAGCAACTGATGTTTTTCTACTTCCTTAGATCAGACTTCATTTGTGTGAAAAGTGTTTTGTAATTGTATTCATGTAGTCACTGGGTTTGTTTTGGCAGGTATTTTATATTGTATAGTGTCTACCATAACATTAAATGGGATTTCTCTTTCTATCTCTTGCTATTGGACTTTGTTAGTAATATATAGAAATGCAAATGATTTATATGGGTTGATTTTGTAACCTGCAACTTTGCCAAAGTTGTTTATTATTTCAAGTATTTTTTTACTTGAATCTCTAGGACTCTCTAAGTATATCATTATATCATCTGCAAAGAAGGATAACTTGGTTTCATCTTTGCCTATTCAAATTCCTTCAATTTTTTTCTTTTATTGCTAAAGCTAACATTTCTAGTACCATATTGAATAACAGTGGTGATAACGGACATCCTTGTTTCACCCCTGATCCAATTGGAAATGCATCTAGTTTATCCCCATTACATAAAATGCTTGCTGATGGTTTTATGTAGATACTGCTTATTATTTTATGGAAGACTCTATTTATTCCTGTGCTCTCCCATGTTTTCAATAGGAATAGGAGTTATATTTTGTTGAAAGCTTTTTCTGCATCTATTGAGATAATCATATGCCTACTGTTAGTTTTGTTGTTGATACGATCAATAGTGCCGATAGTTTTCCTAATACTGAACAAGACCTGCATTCCTGGTATAAATCCTACCTGATGATAATGTTTTATTCTTGTGATAGGTTGCTGTATTCTTTTTGTTAATAACTTATTTAAAATTTTAGCATCTATATCCATTAGAGAAATTGGTCTATAATTTTCTTTCTGTGTTTTGGCTCTTCCTGGTTTATGTATCAGAACCATATTTATATCATAAAAAGAATTTGGTAAGACTCCTTCACCAATTTCCCTAGATAGTCTATATAGTGTTGGCATTAACTCTTCTTTAAATATTTGTTAGAATTCACTTGTAAATCCATCTGGCTGTGGAGATGTTTTCCTAGGGAGTTCATTGATAGCTTGTTCAATATCTTTTTCTGAGTTGGGGTTATTTCAGTATTCAATTTTCTCTTCTGTTAATCTGGGCATTTTTTAAAAAAAATATTCATCCATCTCACTTAGATTGTCAAATTTATGGGCATATAGTTGGAAAAAGTAATTTCTAATTATTGTTTAAATTCCTCTTTGTTGGAAGTGAATTCATTCTTTTCATTTTTGATATTGGTAACTTGATTTTATTCTTTCTTTTTTTAAATCAAATTGACCAAAGGTTTATCAATTTTATTGTTTTTTTCATAAAACCAACTCCTAGTTTAATTTATTAGTTCACTTAATTTCTTTTTTCTTTTTCTTAATTTCATTTTTATTAATCTCTCCTTTGATTTTCATTATTTCTAATTTGGTATTTACTTGTGGATTTTCAATTTGTTCTTTTTCTAGCTTTTTTGGCTGCATGCACAATTCATTGATCTCCCCTTTCTCTATTTTATTCATGTAGGTGTTCAATGATATAAAATTTCCCCTAAGAACTGCTTTTGCAGCATCCCATAAGTTTTGGTAGGTTGTCTCATTATTGTCATTGTCTTGAATGAAATTGTTGATTGTTTCTATGATTTGCTGTTTAACTCATTCTTTATAATTAGATTATTTGGTTTCCAAATTAATTTTTGGTCTATCTTTCCATGACCTTTTATTACATATAATTTTTATTGCATTATGATCTGAGAAGGATGTATTGACTATCTCTGCCTTTCTGCACTGGGTTGTGAGGTTTTTATGCCCTAGTCTATGGTCAACTTTTGTGTATGTGCCATGTACCACTGAGTAAAAGGTATATTCCTTTCTATCCCCATTCATTTTTCTATAGAGATCTATCATATTTACCTTATCCAGAGTTCTATTCACCTCCTTAACTTCTTTCTTGTTTATTTTGAGGTTGATTTATCAAGTTCAGAGAAGGGGAGGCTGAGGTCCCCCACTAGTATAATTTTGCTGTCTGTTTCTTCATGTAACTCCCTTAACTTCTCCTCCAAGAATTTGGATGCTATAAAACTTGGTGCATATATGTTTAGTAACGATATTGTTTCACTGTCTATGACACCTTTTAGGAGGATATAGTTTCCTTCCTTAACTCTTTTGATTAGATCTATTTTTCCTTTTGCTTTGTCTGAGATTAAGATTGCTACCCCTGCTTTTTTTACATCAGCTGAAGCATAATATACTCTGCTCCAACCTTTTACCTTTACCCTGTATGTATCCCTTATTTCAGATATATTTCTTGTAAGCAACATATTGTTGGATTATGGTTTTTAATCCATTCTACTATCTGCCTCTGTTTTATGGGAGAGTTTGTCCCATTCACATTCATAGTTGTGATTACTATATTTGTCTTTTCCTATATCCTATTTCCACCCGTGCTTTTAATTCTACCTTCCCCCTTCCCCTCTACAATAGAGTTTTAATTTTTTACCATTGCCTTCCTCAGTGTTCCCTCCCTTCTATCAGCCCCCCCTCCCTTTATTTCCCCTTTTCCATTATTACTTCTTCCCTCCCTTGTAGCCTCTCCTCCCTTTTATTTCCCCTTCCCCCTCCTACTGCCTATAGGGCTAGTAAGATTGCTATACTTAACTAAGTTTGTTGTTCCCTCCTTGAACCTCCAATCTTTTAATGTAGAAGCTGCAAGGTCCTGTGTGATCCTGACTGAAGTTCCTTGATATTTGAATTCTTTCTTTCTGACTGTCTGCAGTATTTTCATCTTTACTTGATAGTTTTGGAATTTGGCAACAATATTACGTGGTGTTTTCAGTTTGGGATCTCTTTCAGGAGGTGATTGGTAGATTGTTTTGATGACTATTTTGCCCACTGGATCTAGGACCTCAGGACAATTTTCCTCAATGATTTCTTGGAAGATGTTGTCCAGGCTCTTTTTTCATCATGGTTTTCTGGTAGACCAATAATTCTTAGATTTTCTCTCCTTGATCTATTTTCCAGGTCAGTTGTTTTTCCAGTGAGATATTTTACATTTTCTTCATTTTTTTCATTTTTTAGATTCTATTTGACTGATTCTTGATGTCTCTTAGGGTAATTAGCTTCTACTTGCCCAATTCTAATTTTTAATAGATTATTTTCCTCAGTTAACTTTTGCCTCTCCTTTTCAACTTGCCCAATTGTTCCTTTTAAGAAGTTATTTTCTCCAGTTAGGCTTTGTTTCCTTTTCCATTTGTCCAATTTTTCTTTTACATTCTTCTGTGATTTCTTTTTTCATATTTTAAAAATCACTAGCCTTTTTTTCTTCTGCTTCTCTAATTTGACTTTTACAATCCTCCTTGAGCTAGCTCTTTGGACTTGAGACCAATTCATATTCCCTTCTGAGGTTTCACATGGGAGTACAGTCTCAATGCCGACCTCTTCGGTATTAGTATTTTAGTCCTTGTCCCCATAGTAGGATTCTGTGGTCTTTTCTTTTCTGGTTGGCTTCCTGCTCATAATGATTGCCTTTTTCCTGGCTTTTAAAGTGGATCTCTGCTTCTAGGGCACAGGGGGCTCTGTCTCATGGTTCTTGTGCTTGAAACTTGAAACTTTTTGTATTGTGGCCTCTGGTTCTTTCAACTAGAAGCTAGAATGCTGCAGCTTTCCTGGTGCTGAGCTGGCTGGTGTGCCAAAGCAGAGGCCAACTGAAATCTTTCTGAATTTTCTTGGAGTTACCCTGGAGCTTGCTGCTTGAGGTGTGGGGGAGAGGATGGTCTGGCCACAGGACGTCTCCTCTACTGAGCACAGGCAGGCTCAGTGGTTGGTGAATCCCATCTGAGATAGTGTATTCCCAATTCCCCTGGCTGTGCTAAGGCATGCCTGGGGTCCTTGACTATATCTTCCTAGAGCTCAGAATCTCTTCCTGGTTTGCTGAGGTGGGGCTGTCTGAGACAGCTCTGATCCTGCACTGGTCCCCTTCAGTCACAGCAAGAGGCAGTCCCCCCCACCCCCTTTGGAACTTTCCTAGCCTCATGGGCTTAGAGACTGTTTACCCCTTTGGCCGATTCCACTATTCCAGGATTTTTCCTGTGGAAATATTCTCTGGGTTTTTACAGGTCAACAAGAGGAGAAGGAGAGCATTTACAGATCACTCTGTCATCTTGGTTCCCAGAAGTTCAAGTAGGTAACTTACAGGCATTTAATCTACAGGCTGATAGTCTCTGGAGGGGCTGATGCTGTTACCTGGGGTTCTATGCTTCTGTCTCATTCAGTTCCACTGAACTAACATGCTGGGCTCATACATCTTAGAATCTGCAGTGCTACTGCTGCTTCAGGCCACCCAGAGCTTCCTGCTTGGCTATGCTATGGTGAGGTCCCTCTGGTATACACTCTGTGCTGTGCACTCTGCACTTCTCAAGTCCCATGCAACAGATCCTTCTTGTTTACCTTTCAGGCTGTCCTGGGCTAGAAATCTGCCACACTCTGTCTTCTCATAGATTCTGCCACTCTAAAATTTGTTCAGATTTTTTTGAGAGGTATCTGAAGGAGTTTGTCTTAGAGCTTAGGTGAGTACTTGCTCTTACTCTGCCATCTTCTGTAAAATTATTTTATACATCTATTTATCAGTTCTTTCTCTGACTGCAGATAGCATCTTTCTTCATATGTTCTTTATATTTAAATTGGGTATTTATAATATTCACAATAATTTATTCATTCAGAGTAGTTCTTAAGCAGTATTGCTGTTATTGTACACAATGTTCTCTTGCTTCTGCTCATTTTGCTCTCCATTATTTCATGCAAGTCCTTCCATGTTTTTCTAAAACCATTCAGCTCATCATTTTTTATAGCTCAGTAGTATTCCATCACAGTCATATACAACTTGGCCATCCATTTTATCTTACAATGAGGAAGCTGAGGCCTGATGATATGCTTCATTTTAAAAAAATTTCTCACATGTCAAGACAGAACTAGATTCGAGTATTCTCATCTTTCAATACCATTTCTCTTTGAAAAATGAAGAAAAAACCCTAGTGTCATTCTTTTCTTCCCCTGGTTTCTTCACACAGGCCCCTCCTCTCTCCTATCTTCTTCAGTTTCTCCCAAATACCATACCTTTCTCATCCATCACATTTGGAAGGGAAGCTACACTTTATTCCCCTAAGCTATTCATATAGGAAGGGAACAAATGTTTACTAAGTACCCAAAATCCCAAATGGGGTCGTGAAGATTAGGGTACAACTAAAATGATTCAACAACAGTGTGCCAGGCATAGAATATGGGAAAGGAGAACTTGATATCTCTACCCTACCTCCATCCCCAAAGTATGATTTTTAAGTTAGTGATGGCTATTCTGATTTGAGAGAGTAGCTAGGTGGCTTAGTGGATAGAGTTCCAGACTTGAAGTCAGAAACACTCATCTTCCTGAGTTCACATCTGGCCTCATGTACTTACTATCTTTGTGACCCTGGGCAAGTCACTTAACTTTATTGCTTCCATTTTCTCATCTTTAAAATGAGTTGGAGAAGAAAATGGCAAACCACTGCAGAAAACCACAAATGGGATCACAAAGAGTTATATGACTGAACAACAACAATTTTGATTCAAATCAGAAGTAGAATAAAATCTAGAAATCTTCATTAGATTACTTACTTGGATCCTCATTTTAGCTGAATATTAGTTAAAAAAATAATAAAAACCTCAAAGAGAAATTATTGAGCAAATTTGTTTCAAGTTGCTGCTGAAGCTTTGATCTAAGATACCCAGAAATGCTAGTTTAAGGCAACACTGCATGAAGAATTAAAAAAATAAAAGGGTTGGGACATTTAACCAAGAGTCAGCCATGGGCTAAAGTGCAATCATTCCAAAAGATGAAAGAACTTAGCATGTGAGTTTTGAAGCACTAAGCACACAGCATGCCTAGGCATAGCTTTTGGTCAATGTTGCCAGAAGAGAATGGAAGTTAAGAAACACATCTCATCCTTCATTTCTATGGGCATATGACACACAGTACCAATGACACTGGCAGATGGGTCACAGGCAGTCTTTCAGTAGCCTGAGGAGTGGAATTGCTGCCTAAGGCCTATAAAAATGTGCCCAGGGAGGCCTGCTCTATAAATCAGGAGACATTTTGAAGATGATGGAGAGGAGAGGGGAGAGTTTGTTTTTCTTCCTGAGATAGAATAAGCTAACACACAGATGGAAGAGTACATATGATGTGCTTTATGGGCTGTGAAAAAATTCATGTATGGCTCTAGATGGAAGACCTTGAATGCCATACTAAGGAATTTGGGCTCTAGTCTATAGGCAATAGGGAAATATGGACAATTTTGCACTTGATGGAAATAGTATTTTAGGAAAAGCATAGTAATCAGAAAAGAGGCACCATGACCTAGTAGATAGAATTTTGAAGACTTCTGTTCAAATCCTTCTTCTGAGACTTAGTTTTTAGCCCTATAAGCATGGAAAAGTCATTTATCTTCTCTGTGTCTCAGGCATCTCTAACATATCTACTAAGTTATGAATATCATATCTGTGATTTTTTATGTTTGTGGAGAAATCACACATCTGTGATAAAAGTGTTCAGGAAGCATTTGATAGGGGAATATTCAAGTCTTCCCTCGGATGCATACTAGCTGTGTATAGTACACATACTTGGCCAAATGATGGTACATAAGTCTCGGCCTCCCAATCAGTGGCCAGGTATTTTTCCAAAATAATAAACTGTACAACAGTTGCTTATCTGCTTCGTTAGAGGGAATTTCTTTGCCAGGAATTCTCTTCATTAATGAAATCTGTAGGTCTGGGGGCAGGGAAGCAATATTAACAAAAAAAATACATTTACAAGTGATGGGGAGAGTTAAGAATATTTAATTTGTTTTCTTCCGCTAGTTCTGAACTTCTTAAATCAGACTCTACTTATTTTTTAATTTTTTAAAAATTTTAAAATTTTTTTTCAATTTACTATGTTTCCATTAATATTGGTATGTTAGTTCTATCTGGTTTAATATGTATGTTGGTCCTATCTGGTTTAATCCAGGGCAGTTTGGTTCAATCCAGTAAAATCTGGTTCAATCTAGTCTTTTTGTTTCAATCTGATTTATTCTGCTAAAATTTCATTCAGTGTAGTTTTATTGCATTCAGTTTGGTCTAATTTGGTACAACATATCCAATCCAGATGTGGTCAGATTTAGTGTATTCAGTCTAATCTAATTTAAACCAGTTCAGTACAGTCTAATCCAGTACAGTTTGGTCTAATTTGGTCAATATATCCAATCTAATATAGTTCAATCTGATCTAATCCAGTTCAGTCTTGTTCAATTCAATCTGGTCCATTCAGTTCTATCCAGTCTAATCCTATTGTATTTTGTTTAATCCGGTCCACTCCAGTTCAGTTCTGTCCAGTCTGTTTAAATTCAGTCCAATCTGGTCCACTGATATTCAGTGTGGTCAAGTCCAATCCAGTCTAGTTTAAAAAAATGGGTATTTACCGTACTATGTGTAAGATACTATGCTAACTGGGCAAAGAAGTATTTAAAAAGATATAGTCCATGACCTCAAGAAGCTAACATTTTATGCTTAAGGATGGTGGTTAGTGGTGGTAAGGTAATATGCACAATGAGAAATGTAATCCAATATCAGGTCTGGTAGGGAGGAAAAGGAGTGAACTGGACAAATGGCTTCTTTAGAAAATATGAAAAAAGAGACAAAAAACTTCTAGATGAGAAGGCTTTCTAGAGGAGACTGATACTCAAACTACTCTTTTGAGGGAAGAGAAGGATTGTGAAAGGCGCCTGTGTATGTGAGTATAAAAGTTGGGGAGGGCAAACAGTCTAATCCCACAAAACCCCCAAACCAAATGACTGAAATTGGACCCATTCTCACCTCATAAACTAACTATCCCTCTCACGTGGGATTAAAAAATATATGATATGATACTAGTGATATATCAATTGAAGGAAGAAAACATAACTCACATGGTTCTTTCTTTAAATGAATAATGTGCTCATGATTTCAGAAATTCTGAATAAATTCTCATGATAATGATGGCAACAACAATAATAGCTATAACTGTAAGGTGGAGTAAAATCTTTCCAAAGCCTGTATTCCAAAAATGACTCCCAGGACGGCCACCTCTCTAGCTCCGACCAGGCTCACTTCCTTTTATACAGCTCCATCGTTGGAGGTTACAGCAGCATGTAGTTACGTCAGTGTTGGTGCTCACACCTCATCTCAGTACCCTCAGATCTGTCTGCCCCTCTAATCAGAGTGCTTGAGTGTATAATAAAGAGTTCTTTCTTAAGTCTCTGTTCTGAGTGCTCTCAGACCAGTCATCCATCCATCCATTCATCCATCCATCCATCCATCCATCCATCCATCATCTATCTATCTATCTATCTATCTATCTATCTATCTATCTATCTATCTATCTATCTATCATCTATCTATCTCTGTCATGTATCTTTCCCTTTCTTCCTTTCTTCCTTTCTTCCTTCCTTCCTTCCTTCCTTCCTTCCTTCCTTCCTTCCTTCCTTCCTTCCTTCCTTCCTTCCTTTCTTTCTTTCTTTCTTTCTTTCTTTCTTTCTTTCTTTCTTTCTTTCTTTCTTTCTTTCTTTCTTTCTTTCTTTCTTTCTTTCTTTCTTCCTTCCTTCCTTCCTTCCTTCCTTCCTTCCTTCCTTCCTTCCTTCCTTCCTTCCTTCCTTCCTTCCTTCCTTCCTTTCTTCCTTCCTTCCTTCCTTCCTTCCTTCCTTCCTTCCTTCCTTCCTTCCTTCCTTCCTTCTTTCCTTTCTTTCTTTCTTTCTTTCTTTCTTTCTTTCTTTCTTTCTTTCTTTCTTTCTTTCTTTCTTTCTTTCTTCCTTCCTTCCTTCCTTCCTTCCTTCCTTCCTTCCTTCCTTCCTTCCTTTCTTCTACACATTTCACCCATGTGTTACATATAGTATATTACCCATGTCTAATAAATGACATCAATATTTTTGTGTATTATTATATATGGGTAATGTCATTAATCATATTCATATTATTTATACTTTTTTGACATCTGCTATATATATTGCGTTACATATGTTTTGCATATATGATATAGAAATGTTTTGATGTTGTATATAAAATATATTATATGTAGATCTGTTATTTGTCACACATACACATACATATATGTGTCTGTACATATAGACGTAGATATAGAAATATATATAGACATAGAGATCAAGCAATGAAGAAATGGTCACATTATTAAATGTTTCTCAAAATTAATTTACATATTTATATTCTATGTTATATTATTTTGTTTTATTGAACCATTACTCGTCATCATCATCACCTTCATCATGGCTTTCTAGGATTTCAGAGTCAAAGATAGTGTAAAAATTTTAATATTATTAAGCTTTGGAGCCCAAAGCACTTCAAATATTTTTACTACTAACTAAAGAGAGGACCTTCTGAGTGCTGCTATAGGCTAGGTGAAGCATATTTTGAACTGCTGTGTATTTGTATCATCATTATTCTAATCAATATGAAATGGAAAAAAGTAGAAATGTTTCTGAGCTGTGTTTGGGAGAATGAATTTTGTTGCTGAACTTCATTTTCCAGGCTGCTCTAACTTTGTCCAGTACCTAAGATTTGTTGGCTTCCTTTTCCTTTTATTAAAACTTTGGGTACAATGTAGCCAGGATCTTTGCAAGTGGGGAGTAGTTAAGACTCAGCCCGTAGGGCTTCCCAGTAGAGCTGAGGTTCTCAAACGTTTTGGCCTTAGAACCAAATCTTGAAAATTGTGGACTATATCTATCAATGTTTACCATATTAGAAATTCAAATATTTTCTTACAATACCTTTTTTTTTTTTTTGACTTTTTGGAAGGAGGAAGGCAAGGCAATCGGGGTGAAGTGACTTGTCCAAGGTCACACAGCTAGTAAGAGTCAAGTGTCTGAGGCCTGATTTGAATACAGGTCCTCCAGTGCTCTATCCACTGTGCCACCTAGTTGCAATACTTTTGAAACAAATTCTCTTTGAAAGCCCAAGAGATTTTTATTATCAGGAAGCAGAGAAGAGAAGTGAAATAAAGAATGCTGTTTTTCCTTTTGGGAAACTGGGGTTTGGGAATTCTAACTGGTAAGAAAAACTAGTGATAGGCTGAAATCTAAAGATGGGCTCAGGTCAGTTGTAATTCTAGCAGCCTGGTGATAAAAACAAACATTTAGGGATAAGCTACATGGCACCAAGATCAGACTCAATTATCTGGATCATTATCCATTTGCAGCTCTTTAAAAATGGGTACTTACCAGGGTTTTGGCCTGGACATTCTTGTCTTCTATTTCTTCAGTCTCTTCTATGGTAAGTCCATCAGTTCCTGCAATTCAATTATCATCTTTACGCAACTGACTCCCAAATCTATTTATCTTGCTTGAACTCCAGTCATACAATATGAACTGCCTGATAGATATTTTCCTCTAGATGTCTTAGAGGCATATCAAACTTAACTTCTTACAAAGAGAACTCATTATCTTCCTACTAAACCCATCCTTTCTCCAAACTTTCCTGTTTCTGATGATGGCACCAAAATCATCTTAATTACCTAATTACATAGCCTGAATTATCCTTCATTGTTTCCCTTCTCACACTCCTCCATCAGTCTTATTGATTCTACCTTCGTAACATTTCTTATGTCTGTCCCTACCTTTTTGCTCAGAGTCATTACCCTAGTTCAGGTCCTTATTACTTTCCTCGTAGAATACTGTGATAGCTCCCTGTTATCTCCCTTCTCTAATCCATCTCCATACACTGGCTAAAATCATCTTCTTAAGTTACAGCATATTACTTCCTTACTGAAAAGGTATTCAGTGGCTCCTTATTGCCTATAGAATAAAATACAGACTCCCCATCCGGCCATATAAAGTCCTCCACCACCTAACTAATTTATCTTTTCAGCCTTGTTTCACAAAACTTCTCTTCAAAAAGTTTGTTATATTCAAATTAGACTACCAATCATTTCATAATTTCCTCTTCAATTTTCCTTTTATGAAATTTGTGTATATATTGTACAGTAGTCTCTAAACTCCTTGAGGGTAGGGTTTTTTTTATTGTTATCTTTGTATATCCAGTACCTTCATAGTGCCTTGCCCATAGGACATGCCTAATAAAATGTTGTTTGTTGAATACTTAAGGTAGGGCATTCTGTTTGTTATGCAGGCACACTGTGGTCAGTCACATTTGCTAACTAGATCTATACTCCAAAGAAATCAGAGAAAGAGGGAAAGGATTCATATATACAAAAATATTTGTAAAAGCTCTTTTTTGTAATGACAAAGAACTGAAAAGTGAAGGAGATGGACACTAGTTGGGGAATGACTGAACAAATTATGTGAATATAATGGAATACTGTTTTCCTATAGAAATAACAAAAGAGAAAGTTTCAGAGAAACCTGGAAGACCCGTATGAATGGAGTAGTATTCTTCAAATAATCCCCTTGAGTATTTCATTGCATGTGTTTTAGCTAAGTTGGACTGCTATGATTAAATTTATGTCTACATACACTTGAATTTCTAACTAAAATGGAAAAGTTCATAGCTAAAGGTATTTTGGTTTTTAAGAAGTGATAGAGATGAATGATCTATTGTTTCCTTGTAGTATGGTACCCTCAGCCCATGCCCAGCAGGTTTCTGACCATTAGCTGAACTCAGTGCCTTTGAATTCTTTTTTGAGGCATTCACTGAACTCCATCCCCGTCATGTGAGTCTGTCAGATGTGAGTAAGTGAGCAGTAGAGTTCTGTATATTTGCCCTACCATATAAAAGTAGAGCAGCTAAATGAAAAAAAAAACAACGAAACAGAGTAATTTCTGTTCATTTTTTAAACCAGCACTTCACCAACAATAGGACAAACCAAAGGCATCTATGAGTCTTAAAAATTATTCCTGCTCCCCAATAAACTAATTAATGAGACAGAGAAGGACGTTTTTCTTCAGTTAATATTAGTATGAAGTGGTATCTGTCCAATTATCTGACAGTGAAAATCTAAGTTCACACTTATAGTGTTAGACCCAGGGATGAAGAATGTTCTTTGTGACCTGCAAATGAATCTTTGAAGAAATAGTTTTTTCCCCCACTGATGTGAGGCATGGAAAGGGGTGCTCACCTACCATTTTGTTTAGAGCATGTCTATTAAAAGCCTGGGGACTTGTGTTCTTTGAGTAAGATGAATGCAGCTACAATTAAGATATCTGTTTAAAATGTGCTGGAAATGAGCCTAATTGGTATGAAATTTGGATTGAATATTGAGGAATAAATTGACCCAGCTGAGTTTTACAAGCAACTCATTTAAAACAGGGAAGCAGGAATTGGTGAATTGTTTTTTAATAAGTTCAGCTGAAGCAAAAATGTCAAATGGGCTACCTTTCTGAGTTGAGGCACACAAAAAAAATCTCTGCTCAGTTCAATCTGAGAACTTGGTTGTCTTTGAAGATTTTTATCCAATACTAAAGTGAGGTTGAAACAAAATGGAATAAAATTCCTTCTGCTTTAAGGATCAATGAGATGGAAAGTTCTTTGGGTCAAGATCAAGATGTTAATGGCTTTAGGAAAAGACATTGGGTAAAGTTTAGAAGGCTAAAGAGATAGCTCATTAGTGGTGGGAGGCTAAATGTGCTTCTATCCAGAAATGGACCAATCATTGGCAAGATTGATTATGGACTTCAGAGAATGTTTCATAGAGACTGTAAGTAGAAACCTCTTAACTCCTCAAATGAAGACAATTGTATAAATTGGAACTAGGCTAAGAAAGTGACTAAAATTCTATAGCTTTTGACTCAGAGATCCCACTGCTAAGTATATAGTCCAAGGAGTTCAGGGATGGTTTCCACACGCACCAGTTTATTTGAGCGACACTTTTTGTTGTAGCAAAAACAACAACAGCAGCAATGGTAACAGTACTGGGAAAAAGTAGATGCCCATGGATTGGAGAATGACTAAAGAAACTGTGAACGTAATAGAGTATTATGTTCCATAAAAAAGGGATATATATAAAGAACACAAGCATGGGAAGAATTAAATGAATTGATACAAAGTGAAGTTATCAGAGCTGGGAAAACCATATAAAATGACTACATAATATAAAGCAAAAAAATAGTAACTGAAAATTGGAACTAAACACACACAATTTTAATCATCATGCATGACCCTGAAGAACAGACATGGGAAATCACCTCTTTTTCTTCTTTGCAGAGATAGAAGAGTGGGAGTGGGGAATGGATGTGAAACACTGTATGTATTGTAAGACTCTTAGTTCATGTGTTGGTTAATTTTACTGAACTGCTCCTCCTTTTTAAAATTTTTTTTTGTCAAAAAGAATGGCTCTCTGCAATGGGGAAATATTGGGAGATCCAGAGAACATTGGGGAAAAAAATTAAATAGAAAGTTGAGATATAGCGAAAATATAATGTAGCAATAATAACCCATATTTGAATAATACTTTAAGGTTTCCTCACAAAATCCTTGTTAGGTAGGCATTACAGATCTTATTATTCCTGTTTTGTAGGACTCTGATACATTATATTTCATGCTTTTGACCTATTTTTGTATCCATGTCATTAAATCTAGCTGTCTTCCATTAGAGTATAATGTGTTTGTATGCTCTAGGAGAGAAGAGGTGTGAATAATACCAAAGAAAGGGTGATGCTAAATTGTTGTTATTTTGTTTAAGAAGTTATCATGCCTTTTTTGGATAGGTTTGTTTTTGTAACTGTATTTTTCTTAAGATAACATTAAATTAGTCATCAGTCCCTAAATACAGCCTAGGCAATACGTGTAGGTAGAAAGAGATGGCCGTGACATATACAAGAGGGGAGTTGGCTGGAGAATTTAAGTTTGCCTTAGATAATATTCAAAGTAGAAGATCCAAATGAAGATAAGTGTGAGGTTACCTTATTGAGGTAAAATCTCATTACATTGTAAGCTATTATTAAAAGAGTGTTCTATCATATTACAATCATTTCCATATTCATGCAGATGATTCATCCATACAGTAATTTTTTTTTTTGGCGGGATGTAATTATAGTGAATTTTGTTCAACATATACAAATAAGTATTCTCCTCACTGCTTGTCTGTTTAAATCATTCAATGAGAAAATCAAAAAACAACCCACTTTCCTGTCCCTTCCCACCTTGATTTTGTGAGCATACTTTGAAGTTGGGGAGAGAGGAGATTGAGCTGTAGCTAAGCTCTGTATTTCTTATTGGAATAATTACTTCTGTATTTCTTCTTGTTTCATGCATCCTAACCACACAAACCACTGTGGAGAGAATAATTTCCTAAAACAAAAGCAATATGCCATAGATGCTGGAATGTGAGGTGGAAAAATGATCGTGACTTATCCATCTTCTGAGAAATTAAGGCATTTGATAACTCAAAGCAGAGACTGTCGTACAGACTGGGGATGTGTGCCAAGACTTGGATTTCCTATGTTGCACTTCATTCAGGATGCTCTCACTCTACCAGCACTCTTTAAAAAAAATGGCTATAGATTAACATCTCTGTCACATGACAAGTTTTTAGTTTTTACTTTTCCAAACTCTTTGGGTATTTATATCCTAGTTTTCCTGCTTTTGTGCCTTATCTCATTCTGTCTGTTTCTCTTGGTATCTTACCTCTGAGAGCTTATTTGACTTAATGAATAGTAAGTTGGTCCTGGATTCTAGAAGACCTAGGTTCAAGTCTCACCTCTGAAACGTATAGTTATGTGATCCTGGGAATGTCACTTAACTTCTCAATGCCCTGGGAAATTTTCTAAGATTATAAATTGCAGAGAAGGTCCATTCAGGAGTTACTGATATCACCAAAATCATAAGTCCAATACCTATTTCTATTTTGCCCTGATCAATAACTTGTGTTTGTTCTGTTGCTTTAGATTTGATGTTCAAGGACAGGTTGCAGTAGAGGTTTTCAGAAGTGTCCCTTCCTACTCTGAGATTCTATGAAATTAACATTGCTGTGGCTTAATTTCTAGGAATGCATTCATGGTAGTAAAATTTCATTACAAAAATATAATAATTGAGTTTGTTATCCTAACACTTGTTATATAGTTATTATGTTTATTTTAAAGGCTGGATTTAGAAGCAGATATTCTATGTTAGCAAGCCAAATGGTGGCAACTGACTCACAAATTTCTCTCTAGCCCTTGGTTTTTGGTGATTCTTGGGTGGACAGAACTCCTTATAAACCCTGAAGCTATGAAATCCAATTTAGGACAGGTCAGAAAATGAATAAAACTATTCCACCAATTATAGTATTCTAATGGAAGACAAAACAAAACAAAGGTATACCCTAAAAACAAAAGTAGTTCCATGGCCCTAAATTTGGACTTAGCAATATGAAGAGTTTTCAAGCACTTTGGAGTGAATTAAGTAGAAACTAACATTAAGATGAATTTTTTTTTGTCCAGAAAAAATTCATAAAATAAGTTACATGTAATGCACATAGGGTCAGCATTGCATAATAACTGCACTTGGAGCTATCAAGACCTGGGTTCAAGTCGCAACTCTGACACATACTGGCTGTGTGACCCTGGGCAAATAATTTAACCACTTAGTAATCTAGGCAACTCTTTAAAACAATAAATTTCAAAGAAGGTGCCAACCTTGAATTATGGCTGATCTGTACTACTATTTGTCAAAGGACAAGAATCACTTTCCTTCTTCTGTTGTAATAAATGGCAGCTAAATTGATTAATTTCCTTTAGCCTGTACCTACATTATTCCCTGCTATTATCTTCCTATACAATTCTTTTTTCCTATTCTTTCCAATCTCAGGTCTACCGTGTCTTAGTTACCCTGTACATTTCAAGGGACTTTGAGAAGTCATTTTCATGTTTAAATCAAAAAACACTAAGCAACAATGGCATGTAAGACACCATGCTAAGTACTGGGAATGTGAAGAAAGCTAAAATGTGGTCCATATTCTCAAGGAATTATAGATTTAGACTTAGAGCTGGAAATGACTACAGAGTCTAGCCATCTCATTTTACATAGGAGATCTGCAAAAGAGAATGAACTTTTCCAACGTGCATGATTGCCAGTGGCAGAGCTGTCATTCAGACTCAGGTCCTCTCACTCCAAATTTGATAGTTTTTCCACACTGCTGGGGAGATTGCACTGATTATTAATTTCAGAAAACAAACAGCTATATTATTTCCTTTAAAATATCCAGGAAAAAAAAGACTCCTCAACCATTGTGAGAGTGTATTCCAAAGCTATTAAGATGTCCTTTATGATATCAGATGTGTCTCCAGCTGCAGTTGAATTAATGTCTATAAGATACTTGCAATTCAATAGACTAAAACATGCTGCATGAGTACTGACCATTGCTGTTCCCTGCGAGGGTTAAGAGTTTTGGATTTAGGTCAGCAATTTCCCTGTCCTGTCAATTCTCTCTTTCTTCTGAGGATAGTACTGTATATATTTGCACCTGAGGTCAAATCAGTTGACCTTGTCAGTAAGACTAAATCAATTTTAACTCTTTTAAAGTGTTAAAAATAAAGGTATAGTCATAATATGAATATATATGTACACACACATATATGTGTGTGTGTGTGTGTGAGAGAGAGAGAGAGAGAGAGAGAGAGAGAGAGAGAGAGAGAGAGAGAGAGAGAGAGAGAGACAGAGAGAGAGAGAGAGAAAGGAGGGAGGGAAAGAGGGAGGAAGAGAGAGAAGATTGGGACTGTATTAGATTGAAGAGATAAATATCCTTATTTATGGACTTTAGTTGTGCATTAATTATTAATACACAGAGCAAACTAATTTATTTTAAATGTGTGTATATGAAATCCCAGATACTTTATGAGGCTTTAGAAGTGTATGTTGGGCTCCTTTGTGATTTGAGACTAAGTGTACATCTGTTTTTTCTCTGTATTCAAGAGGCAACTCATAAAAACGCATTTTCAACAGATGATTGTAATTGAAAGCAAAACTACCTTACTTGAACTAATGCACATTCATAAAGAAGATGCTACTTTTCTATCAGATTAAGTATTCCTCATAAGTATCCTCAATAGGTTGGTATATGTGATTCTATAAACTATTATAAAGATTACGTAAGGCCTAATCAGAAGTATATTTTTCTCCCACTTCTGTTATCCCCCAACCATATCCTCCCTGGATAGAAATCCAGGCCTCGTCTCATCCACACCTTTGCCCAACGATGACTTTGCAGCACAGATAGGATTCTGTTACAAGAGATTTAAATGTTAATTTGTCTTCTTGAGCACTGGAAAAACTGAATCACACTACTGACAAGTTCAGGTTTATAACAGACACAGTCCAAGTGAGTATTTTTATAAAAGTTGCCTTTTTGGTAAGAGAGCATTATGGGAAAAACCTTTATTTAAGCTATTCATTTTCCTTTTTTGTTGTCAAGATTTTAATAACCATAATAGCTGACATCATAAGTTTCCTTATGGTTAGCAAAGTATTTTATTTATATTCTTATTTGGCCCTCATAATAGGCCTGTGAGATAGTTACTAAGAGTGCCATCCTGGTTTTATAGCTAAGGAAAGTGAAGTTCAGAGAGGTTAAGTTTCTTGTTTATAGTCACATAGTTGGTAATTCTCAGATGCAAGATCTGAATTTGATTTCCTGAGTCCAAGTTTATCACTCTTTCCGTTAATTCTCACTATCCTTACTTGATGAGGAATGAATGGCTTAGCTCCTTGTTGTGCCTCTTTTTTTGGACTTTCCATCTTCATTTTTGTTACATAGCAGCTATTTGTACTTATCTTATATACCTTACTATCTAGTCAGTCCCTTGAGATAGAGGGTACATCACATTCTAAGGTTTAAATTCCCCACAGAGTTTAATGCAATGCCTTGGGAATTCCCCAATAGTACAATGGAACTATGCTGTTGTTGTTATGGGTCTTTTGTGAATATCAAAATGTGTGCCTGCCCATCTCATGCAACTCTCATTCATTTCTTCCCACAAATGTAGCATGGGGTAGGAGTGAGGCAGACAATATGCTGGGAACGTATCTTGCCTTCTCTTGACATACCAATAAAGTACACAGTCTATCAGTTGTTCCTTGCAATTATTGCATGAATAGTCTATAATGTTTTTCTACATCTACTGAAAAATTCCTCATTTGCAATGTATTAAAACTTGCCCCTACTCCTCCATTGCCCTTGGTTGACCCATAACTTCATTTCTTTCAAGACTATAGTATTTTATGACTCATAATTATACAATGTAACTGGAAGGATATTGATGTTAAAAATATATACTATTGATTAGGGAGATTCTTGAGGTCATTAAGAGCCCTGAACAATTTCCCAAAAGCAATCCTGTCAATTCTTTTTTTCCTCTGCTTAATTCTATGACCAGTTCATTAACTGTCAGCATCATTTTCTCAGATATATAATAAATTCTCTAAGTTGTCCATACAATTGGATAAGTATGGACAGAAGGTATTGAACAAGCATGGACAAAAGGTATTTTTCATCCACTTGGTTTCTAAACTTTTGAATTATTATAGAGTCATTTAGGAAGTTTTTCAGTATTTTAGAGTTTGTTGCTATTTGGAGTAAGAATTTTGTGAATATGATTGATTGTCTTACAGATGGTAGATGGATAATATATTTACTGAAACCATGATAATGGAAGGAACCCTGGACAATGAGTCAAAAGATCTGAATTTGAGTCTATCCTCTGCCACTGTTTAGCTCTGTGACCTTGGGTAGGTCACTTCCATTTAGGCCTCAGTTTTCTCATCTCTAAGATAAAGCAGTTGTATTAAATTACCTCAAAGGCCCCTTTCAGCTCTAACAGTCTATGAGAATAGATAGGAAGTCATGATACCCTGCTGCCTTTGGATTAATTGGTCTTTCATCAATATTGAGTTGATTTTAGAAAAGGGAGAAGTCAATGCTGTTTGTTGGGTTGATGAAGAAGAAGAGATTAAAGTGTGTTACTCAAAATTATTCAATATAGTTTTACAAATAACTACTTCAAACTTATTACACTTTTATCTTTTATTAGCCTACGTTCCCTCTCCTCAAGGAGGGCTGTTGTTAGTAAAATGAAATCATGGTAGTTATAGCTAGATGAGCTCTTGGAACTAACTAGTTCAGTCCCCTTATTTCACAGATGAGAAAACTGAGGCCTAACTTGTAAAAAGTCACAAAGCCAGTAACCAATATTGTTTATTTTCATTTCTCCTTGTCTGGAGTAAATGATTTACCTACTCCCTAGCAATAGAGATATTGAGATTGTATTCATTACTTGAAAGGATTTAAGTACTTAAATACATATTCTGTAGTAGATCAGATAAATGATTCTCTAAGCCATCAGTCCCTAAATCTCACAGGAAATTGTCTAAGTTGTGTCAAAATGCTGGAGCATTGGTCTTTGCAATTTCCTTAAACCTCTGTTAGAATCAAAAGACAAGAATTATTGAATTACCTTGAGGTTTAAATGACAGAGATGATGTCTTTGAAAAAGAGCTAACTGTCACAATATTGTGAATTGCACTAGCTTCAGAATTCTATTAGCAATTCATCCAGGACCATCAAATTCAAGAATTTAACAAACATTTATTAAACATTTATTATTCTTTTGTGCTGCAAAGTAGTGCTAGGTGCTAGAAAGAATTTGAAGAAAAAATATATTTCCTTCCTTCAAGGAGATTAAGACGCAGTAGGGGATGATAAAACCTGCATACAGTTAAATATACAGGAATATGAATTAGAATGTGATCAAATGCATAGGAAAGATTAGAGTGACATGATAGAATCAAGGGAGAAGTGATCTTGCCAAGTTGGGCATCAGGGAAAGTTTCATGGACCAGAAGATATATGAATGGGGCCTTGAAGGCAGAGAAGGATATTGTCAAGTTGATATATGGAATTGTACATTTTGGATGAAGGGGATGGTATATAGAAATACCTAGAACTGGGAGAGAGTATATTGGGATGTTGGAATGGTGAACAATTCAGTGTGATTGAATCATTGAGTTAAGGAAGGGGAAAATTAAGATAATTTGATTATCAAAATATCAAGGTTGGATAGTTAGGTTAGAGTCAAACTGTAGAGGCCTTCTAGGCTTTAAGGTGGTTTGCATGTTTTTTTAGTAGGCAACAGGGAGTCGCTAAAAGTTTTTGCTCAGGAATGATATAACCAGACAGGTACATCATCATCATCGTCGTCGTCATCATCACCATCAAAGCATTTATATAGTATGTTAAGGTTTGCAATACATTTACATATGTTATTATCATTTAATCTTTATAACAACCTTGTAAAGTAAGTACCATTATCATCCCTGTCTTAGAGATGAAGAAACTGAGGCCAATCAGAGGTAAACTGGCTGCCTAGGATCACAGAGCCAGTAACTGTCTGAATGTGGATTCTAACTCAGATCATCTTGTTTCCAAGTCCAACCCTCTATCCACGATTCCACTAGCTGCTTACTATATCAACAATATTATACGGGCAACAGATTGGAATATGGAGGATATACTGATGGCAAGACCCCAAAGACAGGATACCAGTTTGGATATAACTATAGAGTTTTGTTTCCTTTTTGTGGTTCCCAGTGGGAAGTAGGTGGTAGAAAGGAATGTTATGGCTAGTAAAAAGCTAAATCATTTCCAAACAAAGGAATTTAGCAAGCTTACAATGTAATTTGGAGCATTAAAGACACGGAAAAATATAAGTATAACTAGCACTTATAGATACTGACTGATTGAAAGAATTAGTTCCCCAAATTATTATCATGAATAACTTCCAAACTGATTTATGTTCTCACAATGCTTAGAATATCAGGGAAAATGCAAGGTATGTAACTTTGGCTCAGAGAATTTCCCCATAATAACACAGGTCCAGGTACACTTTGGACAAAAACATAACTGAATGATCTGTAGTTATAATAACAAATAACCTCAGAGAAAGTCAAGAAAATGTATCTCTTTCCTTTCTTTAAAAAAGTGGGGGACCATGGATATAAAATATTGCATATATTGATATACATGACTGATTCATTTACAGGTTTTGTCAATCTGTTTTTCAAAACTAAAAAAAACTTTATTATAAGAAATGGCAGAGAAAGAGTGGTTAAGTATATATTTGGAAAATAAAGTAATAGTAAAACAAAAGATAACAATAAAAATAAGACTTTTTTTTTTTTTTAAAAAAAAGAGACTAGCAACCCTTATTTGATGAATAAACCAAGAAATCATAAGACTGGGAACAGAATGGCTTTCATAGTCTGCATCCATAAGAATGTTGCTCACTTTTGAACATCAGCTAGTCACTGGGTTTTAGCTACCATGTATAGAAGACTATCTATATAAGACTATATAAATATATATTATATCTAAATGTATATGTTATAAGTAAATATGTAGACTATATATATAGAAAACTATATAAAATAATAGTAATGATAAAAATAATCAAACATATTTGTGATCTCATTGATTTGGGAATTCCTTTAATAACGCAGTTCTCAGTCCATCTATGCATGCCCATCCTATGTGACTTATCCATGTCCTCCCACAAGTTTGTCATGGGGTTCAATCCAACCAGCTAACAATTTTCCTTGCTTTCTCCTAACATTGTGAAGATTCCAATGTAGCATCCTGGATGGCCACTTGCCATAGTAATTCCACATGACTCTTCTGTCTTCTCTTATGATCAATAGATTCCTTGATGACATCTTTTATTGCTGCTCTGCCTTGAAATTCCTCACTCATTTTGTATTATTGTTTACTCACATTCACTGTGTGTGTTTTTCCACTGCCCTTTTTGTGATACTCATGTTTAATTCTTCAGAGCCAATTGTATTCCATATCTCACTGCCATATGGCAAACCAAGAAAATATTAGCTGTAAAAAAGCAATACCGTGGAAGATGATGATGGGAATTGAATATTTTTGTGAGTTCTCTCAACCCAGTTCTCTCAACATCTTTTACAAGTACCTGAAATCAAACCCTGAGCATAATAACCATAAGAAAAAAAAAATCACAGAATCTCATTTTCCAGCCCAAGATAGCTTCAGAAGACCAAAGAGAGGTCTTCATATGGACAATGCAGGGGGTGAGGAAGTGGCAGCTGGGAAAGGGACAGGCTGGAAGTGGGTTAGAGGAAATAGCAATGGGTGTAGAGCCTGAAAATGGTAGCAACATCTGTGCTGGCACCAAAAGTATTAAGAGAACTACACACTCAGCCAGAAAGATACTACAGAGGACTGCTGTGCTAGCACTGGGCCAGGACTGGGTGATATCTGGCATGTTCTTCACTGATTACCTGGCTTTGAATCACAGTTCCAGAGCAGAGAGAAACCCTTTCAGTCTGCAGTTGAGAAAGATCAGAGACCCTACCTGGGTAAAGACCAGAATATAGACCAGAAAGAGAGTGACCAGAACTTTTCCTGGATCACACTGCCTTTGAAGTACCAAAAACCCCACATCTAGTCACAGAACTCAGAATAATCATTCTACCTGCCCTAACTCCCAGCTCCCCACCTACAGATGAATAGAACCCATCTATAATATGAGGTCAAAAGTAAAGAAATAAACGTGAAAAATGAGCAGAAAATAATAAAAGAGCGCAATCTTTTAAAAGTTTCTTTCGAGACAGGAAAACTCAAGACACAAACTCAGAAGACAATTATTTGAAAACATCTACAATCAAAGCCTTAAAGAAAAAAAGCATATTGGACACAAGCCTGACAAGAATTCCCAGAAGAGTCAAAGAGAGAAATATAGAAAAGCAAAAAAAAAAAAATTTTTTTTTTTAAAAACCAGAGTGGTCAAGGAAAAATTGGGAAAAGAAATGAGAGAAATGTAAGAAAATTATAAAAAAGAGAATCAATAACTTAATAAAAGAGGTATAAAACCTCACTGAAGAAAATAACTTCTTCAAATTTAGAATTGATCAAGAAGCTAATGACTGTGAGATATCAAGAAAATAAAGTCAAAAGAATGAAAAAAAGAAGAAAATATGAAATATCTTATCAAAAAAATAATTAACCTGAAAAATAGATTGAGGAGAGATAATGTATTAGACTAGACATAATATTTAAAGGAATCATAAAGGAAAATGCCCTGATACCTTAGATCCAGAGGGTAAAATAGAAATGGAAAGAATTCACCAATCATCTCCTGAAAAGATCCCAGAATGAAAACTCCCAGGAATATCACTGTCAAATTCTAGAGCTTCCTAGTCAAAGAGAAAATACTGAAACCAATCATAAAGAAATAGAATCACAGTCAGGATCATACAAGATTTAGCATTTATCACTATGAAGTAGAGGTGAGATTGGAATATGATATTCCAGAAGGCAAAGGAGCTAGAATTTCAACTAAGAATTACCTACTCAGCAAAAGTGAATATAATCCTACCATGGAAAAAATGGATATTTAATGAAATAAAGACCTTTCAAGCATTCATGGTCAAAAAGTCCAAGAAACCAGAGTTGAATAGAATATTTGATATTGAAACACAAGACTCAAAGAGAAGTGTAAAAAGGCAAGTATGAGAGAGAAAGAATAAGGGACTTAATAAAGTTAAACTACTTACATTTATGTATGGGAAAGTGATACCTGTAACTCCTAAGAACTTTTTTAGGGCAATTTGAGAGAATTTATACAGACAGATGGTATAGGTGTTAGTTTATTACATTGAAATAATCTCAAAAATAGAATGGAAGAGTGAGAAAGCGGGAAGCACCAGGGTAAGGGATAAGGGAGAGGAATAATGGAGGAAAATAATCTAAAATAAAAGAGGTACCAAAGGAAGAGTTTTTACAATGGAGAGAGAATGAAAGGAGGGGACCAGACAATGCTTGAACCTCACTGTCATCTGAACTGATTCAAAGAAGGAAATACACACACCCAGAGTTGGGTATAGAAATTTGTCTTATGCAACAGAGAAGTAGGAGGGGAAGGGGCTAGGAGAAAGGGGAATGATGATAATAAGTGAGAAGGTAGATTAAGAGAGGAAGTGATCAAAAGTTAAGCTAATTTTTGAGGAGGGGACAGGGTTTAAAAAAGGAAGGTTGAATGGAAGAGATAAGGTTGGAAGGAAATACACAGAAAAATCATAGTTATAAATGGGATGAACTCACTCATAAAATGGAAATGGATAGCAGAATGATAGAAATCAGAATCCAACAGTATGTTGTTTCTAAGAGATACACTTGAAACACAAAGAAACACAATGAGTTTAAATAAGGAGTTGGGGCAGAATCACTGTGCTTCAGCTGAAACAAACATGGCAGGGCAACAATCATCATCTCAGACAAAGCAAAAGCAATAATAAACCTTAAAAGAGTTATTCAGGGCAACTATATTTTACTAAAAGATATCATAGATAATCAAGTAATATCAATACTGAACATACATATGCATATGACATAGCATCCAAATTCTTGAAGAAAAACTCAAATGAATTACAAGAAAAAATAGAGAGTGAAACTATACTAGGACATTAATTTATCTCTCTCAGATCTATATATATAAACATAGATAAGAAAGAAGTTAGGAGATGAATAGAATAAAAGAAGTTAGATATATAAAAGATCTTTGGATAAAATGAAATAGGATAGAAAGGAATATGTCTTTTTCTCAACTGTACATGGCACTTTCACAAAAACTGACCATACATTAGGGCATTAAAAATCTCACAAACCAATGCAAAATAGCAGAAATATTAAATGGACCTTTTTTTGATCAAAATGAAATAAAATTATACTCAATGGAGGACCTTTGAAGCATAGATTAAAAATTATTTGGAAACTAAATAATCCAATCCTAAAGGATGAGTGAGTCAAAGAACAAATCATAGAAACTTAGAAACATAGAAAATATCATATTGAAAATAACGACAATGAGATAATTTAAATTTGTGGGATGAAAACAAAGCAATACTTAGATGAAAATATCTAAAAAAGCTAGCATCAGAAAAGGAAAAAGAGTAGATCAACAAATTGTGTATGTAAATTAAAAAAAAAACTAGAAAAAGAACAAATTAAAAATACCCAATTAAATACCAAAATAGAAATTTGAAAAATCAAAGGAGAGATGAACAAAATCAAAAGTAAGAAAAGAAACAGCTGAACTAATAAATAAAACTAGGAACTGGTTTATGAATAAGCCAATAAAATGGATAAAGCATTGGCTAACTTGAATTAAAAAAAAGAAAGAAGAAAATCAAATTAACAGTGTCAAGAATGAAAAGATTTAATATACTACTAATGATGATAAAATTAAAGCAATTATTAGGAGCTATTTTGCCTAATTATTTGTTGATTAAACCGACAACCTAAATGAAATTGACAAATATCTGCAAAGATACAATTTGTCCAGATTAATAGAACAGGAAATAGAATACTTAAACAATCCTATCTTAGAAAAAGGAAGTGAATAAATTGAACAAATGAGCTCTCTAAGAAAAACCATCCCAGAACCAGATGGATTTGTAAGCAAATTATACCAAACTTTTAAAGAATAATTAATTCTAATTTCATAAAAACTCTTTGGAAAAAAGATAAAGAGGGAATCTACCAATTTACTTCTATGACACAAATATAGTTTTGATACCTAAACCTGAGACAACAAAAATAGAAAAAGAAAATGATTGATCAATTTCTGCAATGATTATTGATCTAAAAATTTTAAATGAAATAGTAGAAAGGATTTGAAAAATATATCACAAAGATCATGAATTCTGACCAAGTGGGCGTTATATGAGAAATACAGGATTGGTTCGAGTAGGAAATTTTTAAGAACAATCAACTATATTAATAATAAAAGAACAAAAACCATATGATTATATTCATAGATGTAGAGATAGCTTTTGACAAAATACAAGTCATTCCTGTTAAAAAAACAATGTAAAACAGGAATCAATGGAGCTTTTCTTAAAACAGTAATCTGTATGTATCTAAAAACAAGAACAAACAGTATCTAATGGGAATAAATGAGAAGGCTTTTCAGTAAGATTAGAGCAGAAGCAAAGATGTCTGCTATCACTATTACTATACAATATTGTGCTAGAGATACAAGCCATATCAATATGACAAGAAAAAAAACTGAAGGGATAGGCATAAGCAATGAGGAAATTTATAAGTGGTAGATACTATGGTGTTCTTAGAGAATCCTAGAAAGTGTCCAAAAAACTTGTTGAAATAATGAACAACTTTAGTTGCAGGGTATCAAACAAACCCACCGAAGTCACTAATATGTCTACATATTACCAGTAAAATTGCAGGACAATATATAAAGAGAAATTCCATTTAAAATAACTGCAGATAGTATAAAATACTTCAAAGACACACATAGGAACTATGTGAACACAGTTACACAACACTTTTCACACACGCATATAGACAGTTAAGTAGCTGGAGAAATATAATGATGTAGTATACTATAAAATGCCAAATTTATAGATGGATGGAATGATTTTATATTTAAAATAATTCAGAAATGCATTCATATGAACTGACTGGCAATTATTTGACTGGCAATTATTTGTCTGGCAATAAAGTTTTTTATATTTTAAAAATCCATAATTTTGCTTGTGCTATTGTTACACTTTATTCTTCCATTGTGATTTTGAAAAATCATTGTATTAAAAATTCTGTGAATTTGAAAGATGATATTTAGAGAATAATATAATTGTCACCTTAAAAACTTAACTTTTTAAATCTAGATGCTGTTTGATTATAAATTGAGATTTTAGAGAATCTTGTCACAATGTTTAAAAACTGTTAGATATTTTATGTGTATATTTTGCATCAGAATGGATAATAACAATAACTTACTGTTTCGAAAAAATACCAGACTTTTTTTTTTAATCTGTGAAGTTCTTTGAGAATATACCAGGCTCCTTGGAGCCTTCTATTCATTAGGTATGTACAACCTTATTGGCCTCTCTGACAGTATGTTGTGAAACTCTAAAGTAATGAAGTGATTTAGTGAGAAACTAACACTTATCATGGATGAAATAAGGTAGCTTATAAGTTTGATATAAAGATTTTTATCTAATAAATGGTTTAGCCATTGCTTATGAAAATTATAAAATTGTATGTGGATCATTTTATATTGAAGTTACATCTTTAAGCCACCAGACCAAAGATGTAAAGATATTGTTTTTTCTATTTTTAAAGATTTTATTTTTGCCTTAAGATACATATATCTGTTAGCATGAGCTTAAATTAACCAGTGGGTTTTTGAATTTTGACTAATTATAATTATTCACTGTTTATTTTCTTCAGTTCTAATAGTTTGATTTCTGCTTTAGGATGGATTTATATTGGAAAGAATGAATAATATAAGAACTTGTATATGCTTATTGTTAACCATTATTGCAACAACATTAAAAACATAGTAACTGAATCTCATCCTAAGCTATGATTAGTGAAATTTGCTGTTTGAGGTAAAAATCCCTTGGGACTGTATTTTGATATTTCTCTGAGGTTTGATTTCAGGTATGATTGTCAGAATTATTATTAAGTCAATAATCCACCATTCAAGGGAAATGCCATATGCTACTCAAAGGGAAAGTGATCTGAGAACTGCTACAGGTAGATATTTATGCCTGAGAAGGTTGAAAGAATGGCTTTGTAGATGTGATCATAGAATTCTCTTGACTTATTTCCTCATTGTGCTATTTCTTTTCTGAATAGGAAATTTTCTTAACTGGTAAACTCTGAACTTCACTATGATATTTTATATGTAGTATGGACCTTTTCTTAATGATTGGCTATTCCAAAAAGTTAACTATGTTTCACCTGGGATCAAACAAAGCTAAGGAAGCTTTACCCTATTATGCTCATGTCAGGTCAGTCTGTGCCTTGAAAAGACAATCTTGATATTGATATAACTATGTCCCTGCATCTTCTTTTCTTAACAAATTTCTATAACTAGGGTGTGTGAACTGTAAAAAAAATTTTAAATGATGAATTTAATTGTTTCGGTACTCAGACATCTCAGTTATTATAGTAAGATACAAGTATGAAAGACCTTAATATTTTTAATTTTAGTTTTCTGAATTTGTGGTCACTATTTCAACTTTCTAAACTAAGCAACTATGTAAATAAATTCTTGGGAAGTGGAACTATGAGGAGGAAAACTCCTCTAGAACTACCCTGAAAATGAGGTCTATTCTAAAATTTACGGAGGAAAATATATTAATAATATTATTAATGAAATAAATTTTAAAATAAAATGAAATCATTAATAAATTAGAAAAAAAAGATATTGCAGAACTTTTTATGATCAAAATATAAGGGATTCATGTGAAATTTGGTTTCCTTTTATTTTTATTATTTGATTAACTAAATGCATTTCTTCTATTAATGTTAACGTGATCTGACAAAAACCTGATTTATAGAATAATACTATCAAGGGAAGACTGTTTGACATTTTTCTAATAAAAAACAAAGGAGAATATAAGCTCCACAAAGCAATAGGATTTCCCTGATGCCAGTTTTTCTTGGCTCTTTTGTTGACATGTAAATCTTCCTTTTCAGTTAGCCTGTTGTGAGCCTTCTAAATGTAATTTAATTTGTAACCTGGCTAAGTTTATCTATAGAGTCTGATTAAATAGATTTTTTCTTTAGGGCAATGTATGAGATTATGACTTTGCTTAACAAAGTCTGCTCAACTTTTATGACATTGAAGGAATTGTGAGATTATAAATCTGTCTTTTAAAAAATTTTTATGACAAGATAAATGTACAAGACTGAAATAGGTAAAAGAATTATTTATCTGTCACACTGATGTAATTTTGTTTGTAAGAGGTCTTATTAGAAACTTAATCTTAGTTTAGGTTTATTTTTCAGCCTGAGATTTATTCTTAACTATAATAAAACCTAGGTTTTTACCTCTATAATTTCTGTGTTGTGGTAGATATATTTTGTGGTAGTTACTTACCACATGAAATCAGAAAGGAGATATTTCTCTCTTAACAGTTTCAAGTCTTTCTTAAAAAAAATTAAGACTAGGTCTCCATATCTTGCCCAAGCTGTAAATAATGCAGAGGCTACTCATAGCCTAATTCAAAGGTGGGGAACCTGTAGCTTTGAGGCCATATGTGACCCTCCAGGTCCTCAAGTATAGCTCTTTGACTGGATCCTAATTTCACAGAAAAAAATCTCCTCAATAAAATATTTTTCTGTAAAACTTGGACTCAGTATAAAAGCCCCACCCAATGACCTAGAAGACCACATATGGCTTCAAGGCTACACTCTAGAGTTAAAAAATGCCCCTCCACTGAAGAGCTCATTAAAAAGCAGAATTAGACAAGTGGAAAAATAGATATAAAAATTCACTGAAGAGAAGAACTCATTTCCATTTAGAAAAGGAATTACAAAATCTCATTGAAGAAAAGTTCTTAAAAATTAGGATTGGACAAAATGGAAACTTCATGAGACATCAAGAAACAATAAAGAAAAATCAAAAGAATAAAAGATATAAGAAAATGTGGAATGTCTCATTAGAAAAAAAGTGATCTGGAAAATAGTTCAAGGAAAGATAATTTGAGAATTTTTGGACAACCTAAAAGCCATGATAAAAAAAAGCCTACACATAATATTTCAAGAAATTATGAAGGAAAAGTGCCCTGATATCCTAGAACCAGAGGGTAAAATAGAAACTGAAAAAATCTATCAATTACCTCTTGGAAGAGATCCCCCAAACTCCCAAGAATATTATAGCCAAATTCCAGAACTCTCAGGTCAAGGAGAAAACATTGCAAGCAGCTAGGAAGAAACAATTCAAATATCATGGAGTCACAGTCAGGATAACACAAGATTTAGCAGCTTCTACATTAAAGGACTGGAGGGTTTACAATATGATATTCCAGAGAGCAATGGAGCTAGGATTACCACCAAGAACCACTTACCTAGCAAAACTGAGTATAATTCTTCAGGGGAAAAAAATAAAATCCTTCAGGGAAAAAAAGAGGACTCTTACACATTATTGATGAAAAGACCAGAGCTAAATAGGAAATTTACTTTCAAATGCAAGACTCAAGACGAGCATAAAAAGGTACATGGGGAAAAGAAATCATAAGGATTCAATAAGGTTAATAAGAAAAGGAAAATGACAAATGTTGATGATGTGGAAAAATTGGGACACGATCACATTGTTGTTGGAGTTGTGAACTGACCCAATCATTCTGGAGAACAATTTGGAACTATGCCAAAATGACAATCAAATTGCATGTACTTTGATCCTGCAATATCACTACTGGGTGTATATCCCTGAGAGATTAAAAAAAGATAAAGAACCTATGTGTACAAAAATATTTATATTAGCTCTTTTTGTAGTGGTAAATAATTGGAAATTGGAGGGATGTCCATCAACTGGGGAACGGCTGAACAACTTGTAGTATATAATTGTGATGGAATACTATTATAGTATATGAAATGATGAGCAGGATGATTTCAGAAAAACCTGGAAAGACTTATGTGAATTACTGCAAAATGAAGTGAACAGAGTCAGGAGAACATTACACACAGTAACAACAATGATGATCAATTTGGATGACTTAGGTATTCTCAGTAATACAATGACTGAAGACAGTTACAAAGGACTCATGATGGAAAATGCTGTCCACATCCAGAGAAAGAACTGATGGAGACTGAATATAGATCAAAGCAAACTTTTAAAAAATTTTTCTTTTTCTTTTTTTTTCTACAACATGGCTAATGTTGTAGAATGTAGTTTGCATTACTTCATATATATAACCTATACCAAATTGCTTATCTTCTCGATGTGTGGTGCGAGGAGGAAGGAAAGGAGAGAATTAGAAACTTAAAATTAAAAAAAAATCAATGTAAAATCATGTTTACATGTAATTGGGAAAAAAAATGCTAAAATATGTTAAAAAGAAAAGTTAAATAATGTATACTCAGTCCAAATTATATTTGAACTCAGGTCTTTTGATCCCCAATCCAGTGTATTTTCCACCACAATATGTTATTTTCCATTTTTTTATAACAGATTAGGGTGCCATCCCTCTTGACAAAGGTAAATGTACAATTTTGTTCTTGTTGTCTTTGAAATTTTTAATTCTACAACTTCTTGTTGTTTGTCCTTCATTGCTGAAGAAGACCATGCCATCAGAGAAATGATGACATGACTTTCACTTGACTTTGTTTTGACTGAAGCAGGGCTGTGCAAGGTCACCAGCCTAACTTCTCCTCCAGAACCATCTGAATCCAGTGACCAGATATTCATCAGGATGACTGGAGATGGCACAAAGTACAATGGGAGACCTGGGCTCCTTTAGATCAAGGTCTATTCAGATACTCAGGGTGAGGTAATGCCCATTCAGGGAATAGGCCTGTTTAAGAAGTAATCAGGGGATGGTCCCTTTAATGAGGCAAAGAAAATTAACTACATCAGGCTGGGAGGGAAACAGCAATAGTTACTACTGATAATCACTCTGAAGCCATGAGGGTCCAGAAAACAGCCCTTAAGTGGAGCTTGAGCAGGGCCTAGTATTGCCCAATCCATGGGCTTCAGAGTGCAGTAGGTTTAAGGAAAAGAAAAGAAAAAAGGAAAGGAAAACGGAGAGGAAAGAATCCTTTGAGATGATCTAATCTAGACCTTTAATTTTACACGATTCAGATCAGCAAAAAGATTTTTAAAATGAACACCTAGTCAGCCCACTCTTATCAAGGACTTCTTTATCCTAATCAGGTCCACCTCTTCCCATTACTTAGGAGGCCTATAGAACTAATAGGCTTTTATTCTCAGGGCACTCATGCTATATCCTTCCCATTTATAGTAGGGAGTGGCAGATTCATTTTTGCTTTTTAATCTTTTGGGGCTTCTCCATTCTAAATCACATGTTCCTCATGAACACATATAATATTGTATTCTGGGGCGTAAAGGGAAATCAGACCAGACTTTCAGCATCAGGGATCCAGCTAAAATCTAGTCCTTAAAGATTAAGGGAACAGGCTGACACTGGATTTATGGCAATTAACAATTTCCTGAGATTTGAAGGATATGTGTCTAGGACCTGACAACTGGGTCATGGGTAGTAGATTTAGAGAAATTTGGACCCAGTGATTTCATCTGAGGGTCTCCTTTGAACTTCTGACGTGGAGGATGAAGCACTTTTCAGGAGTTTGTTTTGGTTCTGTTGGCTTGAGGAAATTAATTGAATTGGTTTCCATGGATTCAGAAAGGGCAGTTGAATGTAAAATTGGTTGCTGTTTTGATGATGACAGGTGTTAAGGAATCCTCCAACACTTAGACAGAGGTTCTTGGTTTGCTAAGTTTTTTCAATTGATCCTTATGTGATATGGCTTTAAGTACTCTATGCTGGTCACTCTCTAATTTATTCATGTCCTTTCTAAAATGTGATTCTAAGAATTGAACACAATACTTCAGACATTGTCTGATTAGGGTACAGAACAAAGCAAGACAAGTATGACTCTGGCTTTTAACATCATGCTTCTGTTTATGCAATCTAAGATGGAATTAGTTTATTTGGCTGTTATGCCACAATGTTGAGTCATATTGAATATGGAATAACATTGTCCCCCAACCACCAAACCTATTTTGAACTCAATTTCCACAGCATCATTGAAGGGAGGAGTCATTGTGGAGCTGGGGCTCTGTTTTCTCATCACCTGATGACAAGCTGCCAGCAATAGGATGACCAATGAACCCTGGAAGTGGCAGCACCTTTGATTACTAGTTCTGCCTCCATCCCAACCTTCACAGCTATAATCTAGAGAAACAACTGTTTTAGAGAATGGGTCAGCTAGCCCTCACCAGCTGCCAACCAATTGCAACACACAGTCAATAACCCATAGTGAATAAACATTTATTAAGCACTTACTATATGCCAGACACTGTGCTAAATTCTAGGAATGCAAAAAAATAAGGAAGGAAGGAAGGAGGACAAGTCCTGTCCTTAAGGACCTTACATTCTAGTGGGGGAAGATAATACCCCAAAAGAAACTGAAAAGCTGGAGGTGAGGGTGAGTTGGGAAAGATACCTGATGTGGAGGCAAGGTGAAGAAGCCAGAGGATTCCAAAGCAGTGCAGCCGGGTGAGAAATGATGAAGCATTCTGAGCTGAGCTCCCACCTAAAGTAGAAAGTGTGGAGTTCATGCCTCCACCCTCCAGTCAGAGGGACAGGGGGACAGTGATGAGTGGAGTATAGAGGTTGATGGAACCCTGCACATAGGAAGGTAAACCAGTCTAACTGGTATCCTGAAAGAAAGACTGGAGGCAGCATGTGCCATGCAAACCACACCACCACTACTTTGGTCACCATCTCCCCTCAGGTCCTGTTAGAGATAACCCAGAATCCTGAGCCCAAGAAGCTTGGGAATGGTAACAGTTCCTGCCCAGTGACCTTCACCATTGTTTTAGGAAGCAATCCCCGTGGAGAGGAAGCTTGGCAGCTGCTATTAGAGGTGCCACAGCTACAGTTGTAGCAGACCTAGGGAAAAAATAATTACTTGTTACCAATGTCCTTGGCATTGTCAAAGGGTTCAACTTCAGAAACTGATATGATTATAAGTTGAAATCACATTAAAGAAGAGGCATTACCATCTGCTTTGCTTCTGTGCCCTAAGAACCATAGGATCTTTCCATCTGACTTGCAGCTGACACCTTCCATAGAAGTTATTTTCCCCATTAGAATGTGAACTCCTTGAGAGTGGGAACTGTCTTAGTTTTCTGATTTTTCTCCCCAGTGCTAAGCGCAGTGCTTTGCACGTAGAAAGTGCTTAATAAATTCTCCATTCATTCAATAATTTATTAAGTTCCAACCATAAGAAGAACACCATACCAGGTGCTAGGAGAGTTTAAATAAGGCATTATTCCTGTCCCATTCTTTTGTAAAGCACAGAGAGGTTCACTACACATGAAACATCCTTTGATTTTTTTGAAAGTGATCTAATCTGTCCTCCTCATTTTACGTGATTTAGATCTGCAAAAAGATTTTTTAAAAATGTATCTCTAGTTAGTCCACACTTAACAGGGTCTTCTTCATCCTAATCATTTGCATCTCCTCCCACTGCTCCATACACTATGCTGAGAAAATATAAATAGTTGCATGTATGATTCAGAATTCATCTACAAACATACCAGTGTTTAGAGCAAAAACCAAATGTAGCCAAAATAGAGCTAAAAGGGACTTATGGATTATGCACTCCATTTCTCCCTCCTCTTTTACAGAAGAGGAAACTGAAGTTCAGTTATATTAAATGGGTTGCCCAAGATTATATATAGCAAGTTGGAAATAAAAGTTGGATAAGTTGGAAATAGAAGTCAGATTTTCTGATTTTTGGTCCAATGCTCATTTGACAACAACATACCATCTCCTTGAAATAGAATGGAGAAATACAGCTGGAGTACTATCTTGCATTCTGGACTTTACATTTTAGGAAGGACAATGATAGGTTGGGGCATGTCCAGGAGAGGGAGGCCAGGATGGTGAGGAATGTAGAAACTATTTCATACTATCATATATGTAATGCACATAAGTATTTGGCAAATCTTAAAGTGCTGGGTAAATATCAACTATCTTCTTCATCATCATCATCATCATCATCATCATCATCATCATCATCATCATCATCATTTTAAGAAGCTGCAGATGTTTGGCCAGAAGATGGCATGATTTAGTAAAGACATGATAACTTTCTTTAAATCTTTGAAGAGTTATCGTGTATAAGTGGAATTTGTGCTATTTGACCCAAGAGGACAGAAGTTGGAATTCTTCTCCTCTACAGTTATTTTGTAGAGGAGAAGATTTCAACTTCACATAAAGAAACACTTCTTAATGTCACCATAGAGCTTCTGCAAAATGTATTGAGTTTTTGTTGTTATTGGAGGTCTTCCAGGAGATTTCTGATAGCCACCTGGATTTTCATCCATATTACTCATGTCTGTGTAATGAGTGTCTCCCAAAGCTCTCTCCTTGGACCTCTGCTCATCCTTTCGTGTAGTACACTTTCATGTAGTGATAGCATAACCTCCCTTGGATTCCACTATGAGCAACACAAAGTGCTATATAAATGTAGGTTATCATTATAATTATAACCAAGATGGAGAGATATCACCAAATTAAGCTTTATACAAAATTTATAAAGTAGGTAAAATATCTTTGCTATCCTTTGTCTATGCTTTTCCCTATTCCTAATGTTTTCTTTATCTTTCTTCTCTGAATCTCTAAATCCACCCTCAATCCACACCCTAGACATCTTTTATGTTTTTACTCCCTTCCAAATCTTCTTCTCCAGTGGCCATCCACTCAGTGCTAAATATCTTTTAAGACTATTTAGATTTCATCAGCAGTTTAAGCTTAGGAAAAAGCCTGCACCAGGAATTTGGATACCTGAATTTTAGTTCCAACTCTGCTGTTAACTATGTGACCTTAGGCAAGTCATCCCATTTTCTCTAATTCTTAGCTCCTTTATTGGTAAAATGAAGAGGTTGGACTACAGCAGAGGTGTAAAACTCACATAGAAACAGGGGCCACTAAACTGTGCATAAGGATGCCTGTGGGCATCATATTGGCTTATGAAATCACATATAAACATTATCTATGTTCTATTATATCTTCATTCATTTTGTTAAATATTCTCCAATTCTATTTTTATTTGTTTCACAGCACTGAGAATATTGCCCTGTGTTAGACCCCTCTGAACTAGGTGATTCTTTTCACCCTTCTTGGATCTCTATTCTAAAGATCCCTAATAATTAAACTAACCCACCAGAATAATAACCCATATAATAGTATGGTTGAATCCCAGTCACCATTCAGGCAATTGTTTCTGCATAAGGCTAATCCTGTATATTCTTTATTACTTTTAGTATTTTTAGATAAGGAGTGTGGAGAACTGGTCATTGAGTTTTTGGTATCACTAATGAAAAATATAAACTAAGTTAGCCTGTGTATAATAGTAAAATAGATTGTCTTCTAGGCTCCTCCTCATGTTAACTTTGTCTTCTGAACCATATTTTAACCAAAACCACTCTCTCCAAAGTTATTAATAATCTTTTATTTGCCAGATCTAATCACATCTTCTCAGTCCTCATCCTTTTTGACCTTACTGCAATATTTGACATTGACCACCTACTCTTTCTGTGTGCTCTCTTTCCTCTGGGTTTTTATGACATTACTTTCTCCTGTTTCTCCTCATACCTGCCTGACTTCTTGTTTTTAGTCTCCTTTGCTGATTCATCATCCATGTCATGCCCACTAACTGTGAGTGTATACCAAAGCTTTGTCCTGGGCCTTCTTTTCTTTTCCCCCCTCTTTATTCTTTTACTTGGTAACTTAACCAGCTTTTAATTATCACTGCTATGGAAATGGGTCCCATATCTATATATCTAACTTTATTCTCTCTTCTTAGCTAAAATTCCACATTATGATATATCTATTAGACATTTTGAACTATATAGTCTGCAGGCATCACAAACTCCACATTTCCAAAAACCTTTCCCCCCAAATTTATCTCTCTTTCAAATTCCTCAATTTTTGTCAGTAGTATCACCATCATTATAGTCTTCTGTGTTTGAAACCTTGGTCTTATCTTCCACTTCTCTGTCTCTCACTCACCCTGCTTATTACCCAAACAGTTGCCAAATCCTGTTTCTACCTTCACACCACCTTTCACTTAAATCCTTTCCTCTTCACTCATCCATTAAATTCAGGCATTCATCATAACTCACCTGGACTACTGCAATATGCTTCTATTTGGTTTCCCTATCTCAAAGTTTTCCATGTTTCTGTCTCCACTTAATAACCAAAATAATTTTCCTAAAGTATGGGTCTGGTTGTTTTATCCTTGTGTTCAGTGGTTGCCTCTATAAATTTCTCTGACATTTGAATAATTTTATAACCTAGACCCTTTCTAGTTTTCTTACAATAATACTTTCCTCTAAGGATTCCATGATGAAGCCATACTTCTCTACTTCTCTGACTATACACAAAATGTTTCATTTCTTGTGACTGTGTCTTTGTGATAAATTTCCTTCATGCCTGGAATATTTTCCCTCCTCATTTCTACCTTTCGGTATCTCTGGTTTCCTTCAAGACTCAGCTTAAGTGCCACTTTCTGTACAAAGTTTTTTCTTTATACCTTCGGCTGCTAGTACGCTCATTACCAAAACTCTCTTTCTCCTCAGTTCCCTTTGCTGGATTTCCATCCATGTTACTCATGTCTGTGCAATGTGTGTCTCCCAAGGCTCCCTCCTTGACCCTCTGCTCTTCCTTCATTATTCAGTTTCACTTTCATGGAGTGATATTATTTCTATGCATCTTGGGGCAGTTTGGTGGATAGAGTGGCAGGATTGGAGTCAGGAAGAATTAAGTTGAATTCAAATCCAGCCTTAGATACTTACTAGCCATATGACCTTGAGTAAGCCACTTAAACTGTTTCACTCCATTTCCTCATCTGTAAAATGAGGAGAATAACACTCGCTTCCCAGGATTGTTGTGAGAATCAAATAAGATAATAATTGTAAAGTATTTATTACAATGCCTGCCACATAGTAACTGCTATATAAATGTTTACTATGGTGAGGACGATGGGGAAGATCCTCAGATTTATGTCTGTTTTTAACTTCTCTTCTGATCTGCAGTCTTTCATCTCAAACTTCCCATCAGATATTTCAATCTGGATCTCTTGTGGACAGCTTAAACTTGACATATACAAAATTAAACTCATCATCTTTTCTCCTACACCCTCCAACCTCCCTAACCTCCCTATTGTTGTCAAGGGTACCACCATCCTCCAAGTCACTTGGGTTTGCAATCTGTTTGTCATCCCTGTTTCCTCTCTCTCTTTACCCCTCCATATTCAATCAGTTGCCAAGTTTCCTCAGCTGTACCTGGGTGACAATTTTTGTATAAGCCTCTTTCTCTCCTCTGACACTGCCACCATTCTGCTTTAGGTCCTCATCATCTCATGGCTGAACTCCTGCAACAGCCTGCTGGTTGATCTTGCTTCAAACCTTTCCCCACTCTAGTCTGTCCTTCAGTCAGCTGTCAAATCAATCTTCCTGAAAATGCTAGACAGGTCAATCTTTTATTACACAAACTCCAATGGCTCCCTGTTGCTCCCAGGATTGAATATAAAATTTTCTGTTTGGCTTTTAAAGCCTTCCATAAAGTTTTCTCACAGCTTACAGTCCTCCGCTGACCATATACACTGTGATCCAGGGGCACTGGCTCCTTGCTATTGCTCCCACCCAATACGCCCATCTCCTGACTCCAAATATTCCCTTTTGCTGTCCTCCCTGCCTCAACTCTCTTCCTTTCCATCCCTACCTCCTCACTTCTCCAATTTCCTTCAAATCTTAGCTGAAGTCTACCTCCTACAAGAAGCCTTTCCTGATCTGATCCCCCTTAAAATCTGTGCTATACCTTTATTATCTCCAATTTATCCTGTATAAATTTTGCATGTAGAATTATTTGTCCATTTTCTCCCTTATTAGGTTGTGAGTTCCTTAAGAGCAGAAACTATTTTCAGCCCCTCTTTGTATCCCTAGATTTTTAACACAATACCCGGCACGCAGTAGAGCCTTAAAAAATGCTAGTTGACTGACTGCTTGATTAAACCCAAAGCTCCTATTATTTATAACACTATTTGGCACCTAATATCGTTTTCTTATACCATCTCTTGCCTTGTTGACGTGTACTTAATTTTTACACTTTTTTCCTTATATTTATTAGTATTCTCTCTCCTTCCTTGCATTTGACATATGACTGCTAGATTAATCTTAACTTTTAAGTTCAAACTTACTACTTTCTTCCTCAAAAATCTTCAATGGTCACATGTTACATTAAGAATAATAGCCAAATTCTTAATCTAACATTGAATTGTAACTTTCTTTGTTTTTTCAAATATTAATTGTAATGACTTATCTTAATGACTTCGTTAATGACTTAATGAACCACTTAATGTGGTTCAGGCCTAATAACAAATGCATTAAGGACATATAGTGCTTTCTAACCATCTCCTCACTTATCTTTAGTTTCAATTGCCTCTTAACCATTTTGGTTTTTTTTCTTTCTAGTTTCAAAATGGTGGTCTTTGAATTCTGTAGTTTTGCTTTCTCTCTGTTATCTACTATCTACATCCCAGTCATTCTAAGTATTGGTACTATCCCTCATTTGAATCAAATTAATGAGATTCTTTTAATTTCCTTTATAGAGAGTGAGGTCAAGACTGGTTAAATGACATGACCAAGGTGTTATATATATACATATATATGTATGCATATATGTATATATGTATGTATACATACATACATATATATATGTATATGTGATTTGAACCCATATTCTCTGACTCCAGATCAGATCCTCATTCCACTGTGCCTTCCTGTTGGCAAGGTATTCATCTGAAAGTATAAGGTGCTAGGAGACACAGTGGATAGAGCACCAGCATTGGAGTCTGGAAGACCTGAGTTCAAATCTACCCTCAGTCACTTACTATCTGTGTGATCCTGGACTAGTCATTTAATCCTCTTTGTCTCAGTTTCTTTATCTGGAGAAGGAAATGGCAAACTTTTCCAGTGTCTTTTCCAAAAAAAACCCCAAATGAGGTCACAGATTTGGACATAGCTGAACAATGATAATAGTGAAATTTAGTAGTAGTTTCAATAATTTTTATTCATGTACTTTTTCCAGCTGAAGAGCTCTCATTCCTAAATAGCTATTCATTAAAAGGAAGACATGGTACTATATTCTATCCACATCATCAGTATTTGATTTTGCTTATCTTCCTCCAAGTATTCAACAAAATGAGATTTGCATAACAACTCATAATTGCCAGTATGTTGATTATCGCTTATTAGTTACGAGTTTGGAAACACTCTGACAATTTGAATTTAATTAATGAGATTTTTTGTCCTGTGTGATCATCAACAAACATTATTGACTGCCTCTTATTCATCTAGCTTTGTGCTATCCAGTTTTAGTGTATGTTTATGATGTAAATGGAGACAGTATAATGATAGGGTGATACTCAGTCAAAGGTTTCAGTCAGATTTGTCTAATAAGACTCCAGTTTTCTTCTACTATGAACCAATTAAACTTATGTCGTTGCTTTTGCCTTAAGGGAACAGCATCATTCATGATCAATCTATGTGACTCTTATAACTAAAGGGTCTTTTATTTTTAATGAATAATAGGCCTGAGGTACTTTTAAGACTTCTTGATTAGCATTTTTAGCCATGTTGTCTAAAATGTTGATGTATACTTAAATTAAAATTTTGGTTTTAGGGGATGAACTAAAAAAAAATCAGAATGTTACATTATACATGAAAGACAAGGGAATTTGAATTAATAACCAACCAACCCAAACTGAGTTGTCTTGTGAAAGACCTAAAGATGATTGTGCAAAGGACTGAGCAGCATATGTAAAATTTTTAAGAAACGTTCAGGACCTAAAATTTGAAACATTGATTGCAATGTTTTCACCAGAAATTGTTTTCATTGGAGGAAGAGGTAGGAGTGTCTTGGTGAATATTATTGTTAAGACAAGTCTGTGGGAACAACTGAAGGATGAGGTTTTACTATAATATTAATAAGACTTTATTATAATAATAATCGATGACAACTATTTTGGTACTTTATGGTCTCAAAGAGCTTTATTTCACTTTACTTTTTTTACTTTTTTCATTTATTTATTATATTTACTTTATTTCATGTGCTTTGATGCAACAAAACTGATTATTCTTCATATCAGAACTTATATACTGAAATAAGTACTTTATTTCATAGTGGTCATTTTGGGAATTTGTATATTTATTCTAATGGTGATGCATCGTTACTCTTAATATATTTATGGGATTGTTATCAGAGCTAGTTTATACTTCTCACAAGAAAATCTATTTTACATTTTTTTATGGTCACACTCCTTTTTGATCCAAAATAGTATTGTTGTTGTTGTATGTATAATAAAAATCACCTCGATAATTAATGGTATTTTTCTGGTGCTTGGGGCATCTAGGTGGTGTACTGGAGAAATCCCCAGCCTTGGAGTCAGGAAGACCTGAGTTCAAATTCTACCACAGATACTTACTAGCTGAGTGACCCTGGGATAATCATTGAATCATATTTGCCTCAGTTTCCTTATATGTAAAATGAACTGGCAAAGGAAATGGCAAACCACTTCAGTATCTTTGCCAAGAAAACCTCAAAAGGGGTCATGAAGAGTTGGACACAGCTGAAATGACTGAACAACAACAACACTTGATGCTTTAAAATGACAAAAACATATTTTTTAACTTGAGCCACACAACAACCTCACTGTAGATATTATCCTGATGTTTCAGTAAACTGAGGGTAAGGGAGGTTGTGACCTTCCCAGGGCCATACAACTAATAATTATCAGAGATAAAATTTGGACCCAAGCTTTTCTGACCCCAAATCTAGCACCCCACCTGCCATCGACTCAGCTTGTTCACTCATTATATTTTTTGGATTTAGGTCAAAATTATCATTTTTTTTTTCCATCAAAACAATCAACCGCATGCCTCAAGGATGAATGCTTACAATAAACGAAGTTATCATAAAATGTACCATAGGAACCCAACACAATTCCAAAGGAAAACCTATTGGATAATGGTGGCATCATTGGAATAAGGGCATGACATCTGAAAGCAACTGCTCTGAAGGGAGTTACACTCAGTTGGATGTAGAAGTCACAGTATTTCTGTTAAAACTGTTACATTGGAGGGGTGGAGCCAAGATGGCGGAGTAGAAAGACGCAAATACACATAGCTTCGAACCCACAACCCATACAACATCGGTATAAAGTAACTCACGGCAAATTCTGGAGCAGTGAGGCCACAGAACAGTGGAGCGAAGGAGATTTCTGTTCCAGAGGGACCTGCAAACCTCTCCCAAAAGGTCCGTCACGCTGCAGACGCGGAGCCCAGACCAGCCCAGACCTGCTGCAGCCGCGGCACCAAGAGGAACAGACCCGAGCAGGCTTCAGGGACGGGATCTCCAGTGGCCGCACAAGTCCCTCCACCCACAGATGACAGGGGTCAGTGAGAGAGTCTCTTTGGTGGGTCAAGAGGGCAGTGGGGTGCCCCCATGGCTCGGGCCCCCTCGGGAGGCAGAAGCTGAGGGGTGGTGGCAGACCGGGGCTCCCTGGGCAGGCAGGAGCCAGGATCCATTGTTGAAGGTCTGTGCATAAACCCCCTGAGGGAACTGAGCCTGAGAGGCGGCCCTGCCCCAACCTCAGCACCTGATCTTAATCTCACACTGAATAGCAGCCCTGCCCCCGCCAAAAGCCCTAAGGCTGGAAGCAGCATTTGAATCTCAGTCCCCAAACGCTGGCTGGGAGGATCAGGAGGTGAGGCGGGTGTGAGGAGAATATTCAGAGGTCAAGTCACTGGCTGGGAAAATGCCCAGAAAAGGGAAAAGAAATAAGACTATAGAAGGTTACTTTCTAGGTGAACAGGCATTTCCTCCCTGCCTCTCTGATGAGGAAGAACAATGCTTACCATCAGGCAAAGACACAGAAGGCAAGGCTTCTGTGTCCCAGCCCACCCAATGGGCTCAGGCCATGGAAGAGCTCAAAAAGAATTTTGAAAATCAAGTTAGAGAAGTGGAGGAAAAGCTGGAAAGAGAAATGAGAGACATGAAGTCAAAGCATGAACAGCAGGTCAGCTCCCTGCTAAAGGAGACCCCAAAAAATGTTGAAGAAAATAACACCTTGAAAAATAGGCTAACTCAATTGGCAAAAGAGGTTCAAGAAGCCAATGAGGAGAAGAATGCTTTCAAAAGCAGGATTAGCCAGATGGAAAAGGAGATTCAAAAGCTCACTGAAGAAAATAGTTTTTTCAAAATTAGAATGGCACAGATGGAGGCTAATGACTTTGTGAGAAAGCAAGATATCACAATACAAAACCAAAAGAATGGAAAAATGGAAGATAATGTGAAATATCTCATTGGAAAAACAACTGACCTGGAAAATAGATCCAGGAGAGACAATTTAAAAATTATGGGACTATCTGAAAGCCATGATCAAAAAAAAGAGCCTAGACATCATCTTTCATGAAATTATCAAGGAAAACTGCCCTGAGATTCTAGAACCAGAGGGCAAAATAAGTATTCAAGGAATCCACAGATCACCACCTGAAAGAGATCCAAAAAGAGAAACTCCTAGGAACATTGTGGCCAAATTCCAGAGTTCCCAGATCAAGGAGAAAATATTGCAAGCAGCTAGAAAGAAACAATTCAAGTATTGTGGAAATACAATCAGGATAACACAAGATCTAGCAGCTTCCACATTAAGGGATCGAAGGGCGTGGAATAGGATATTCCAGAAGTCAAAGGAACTAGGACTAAAACCAAGAATCACCTACCCAGCAAAACTAAGTATAATACTTCAGGGGAAAAATTAGTCTTTTAGTGAAATGGAGGATTTTCAAGCATTCTTGATGTAAAGACCAGAGCTGAAAAGAAAATTTGACTTTCAAACACAAGAATGAAGAGAACCAGGAAAAGGTGAACAGCAAAGAGAAGTCATAAGGGACTTACTAAAGTTGAACTTTTTACATTCCTACATGGAAAGACAATATTTGTAACTCTTGAAACTTTTCAGTATCTGGGTACTGGGTGGGATTACACACACACACATGCACACATGCACACACACATAGAGACAGAGTGCACAGAGTGAATTGAAGAGGATGGGATCATATCTTAAAAAAAAATGAAATCAAGCAGTGAGAGAGAAATATATTGGGAGGAGAAAGGGAGAAATGGAATGGGGCAAATTATCTCTCATAAAAGAGGCAAGCAAAAAATTCATTAGTGGAGGGATAAAGAGGGGAGGTGAGAGAAAAACATGAAGTCTACTCTCATCACATTCCACTAAAGGAAAGAATAAAATGCACACTCATTTTGGTATGAAAACCTATCTTACAATACAGGAAAGTGGGGGATAAGGGGATAAGCAGGGTGGGGGGGATGATAGAAGGGAGGGCATGGGGAGGAGGATGCAATTTGAGGTCGACACTCATGGGGAGGGATAGGATCAAAAGAGAATAGAAGTAAAGGGGGACAGGATAGGATGGAGGGAAATATAGTTAATCTTATACAACACAACTATTATGGAAGTCATTTGCAAAACTACACAGATTTGGCCTATATTGAATTGCTTGCCTTCCAAAGGGAAGGGGTGGAGAGGGAGGGAGGTAAAAAAGTTCGAACTCAAAGTGATAGGACCAACTGTCGAGTAATGTTCTTGCCACTAGGAAACAAGAAATATAGGTAAAGTGGTATAGAAAGCTATCTGGCCTTACAGGACAAAAGAGAAGATCGAGACAAGGGCAGAGAGGGAAGATAGAAGAGAGAGCAGATTGGTCATAGGGGCAATTAGAATGCTTGGTGTTGGGGGGGGGAGGAGATAAAAGGGGAGAAAATTTGTAACCCTAAATTTTGTGAAAATGAATGTTAAAAGTTAAATAAATAAATTTAATATAAAAAAAAAAAACTGTCACGTTGCTTGGTAGTCACACCTCAGACAATCGAGTCTGAATAAAGACTTGAAATTCCTTACACCCATGGATGCCATTTTCAAAGTGACTTGTTGAAATACATGGTCAAAAAATGGAATTGCAAGTTGATGTATGATCAATTAAATTGAACAATATTTATTGTGTGTTTTGTACCTACATTGAGTGCATTTTCCTTGAAAACAGGAAAGGATGATGCAGTAGTGCACCATACTGAGCTCCAAACAAAAGGAGACATTAAAATGTACTAATCTTCAAGCTGGAGGGAAGCAATGTTATCATAATTCTTCAGGGGAAGGGATCAAGACCTATTATTCTGCTTGATACGCCTATCTACAGATGTTAGCATTTAGACTGAGTGGCTAAACTGAGTGGTTAGGATGTAGAGTAGGGGCAGGCAAACTATGGTCCAAAAGCCAAATCCTGCCACCTGTTTTTGTGCAGCTGGTGAGCTAAGAGTTTTTTAAATTTTTTACCTTTTTAAGTATAATAAGACTTTATTCAAAACATACAAAGAAATCTTAGCTCATGGTCATAAAACAATAGATTGCTGCTAGATTGGCTTAGGGCTGTAAATTCTGAACTCTGATCTAATGAAACTTCAATTAACCAGAACTGGGATTTGAGGGAAACTTTATTTCTGAAGAGCAAAAGGGCCTATCACCAGAAAAGTTAATTAATATCAGGGATTTATTCACACATGCCAAATATCTTTTGAGAACTGTCCAGGAATGAAACACATTCAGAACAATCTTGTACACTTCTCATATGTTTACATCAGACTTTGAACAATATTAATTAAGATTTATTATCATGGCCCTGAGTGGCATGTCAAGATCTCTGATCCCCATTGAAAATTTCAGCTATATTCAGGATACTATAATGGAAAAGTGTATTAGTCCATTGTAAAAACCTTTTCTGTAGTAAGAGTTGAAACAAATATTTGAGCTAACCATAAATTCAAGTTCACTAAAATCTTTCCTGCCCTCAAAGTATTTAAATTCATCAATATTTTACAATGTGCATATTGGTTTTTCTGGATAGCCCATTTTAGATATCAAACAAATATGTGTTAAAGGATTTCCTGAGGCCTTTATTTAAGAAAGAAATAACCATTTTTTGGGCCCTTTTCATGTTTACATTTTCTTTCTCACAGCTGCCTAGTAGGCATAGTCTTCTTTTGATTAGAAACTCATCTCAAATTCCCCCTCTGGACCTACTATTCCCTCTTCTTTGCTTTTTCTTTTGCCATCTCTTCAGTTTGACTAAAACTCACCAAATAAAACCAAAAATCCAACAAAGCTAAGGATCAGCTCAATTCTTCTAGGCTAGCAATCCACTCTTCTGGTGCAGAAGAAAAGGTCTAGAAATGAAAACAGAAAAGAAAAAAAACCTTCACATGTGATTGGATTAGGGAACAGTAGAACAAGATTCTAACTTCTTTTATTTTGAATACTTTAAAAATAAATACAGCCTAAACTCCCATTAACATTTTTGGCATCTGGGTGTCACCATTCGATTCAACAAATGTTTATTAAGCACTTATGAAATGCCGTATCCTAAGTCTTGGATATGGCTCCAAATATTCCAGTGAAACTGGGGCCTCACTGATATGAATGTTCTCTTTAGTACAGCAGATTTCAAACCACCCATGCTTAGACATACAGAAATAAAAATGAATGAGTCCTTACTTTGAGAGGGTGATATATGATATTCCAAGATAAGTATTTTACTAGGTGGGGAGTGACTAGGACAATAGAGAGGGCTAGACAAAATCCTATAGAATTGTCTAGCAGACGCACCCTTTGAGGTGGGGAATGGATAGGGGAAGATACGTAAAGGAGGAGGTAACTGAGATAATCCTTAAAGGAAGAGGAGTTTTGAAAGGAAGAGAAAAGGAGGGAGTGCATTCCAGGCAAATAGGGACAGCTTGTGTGAATGTATGGAGATGGAAGATGACAGTTTAGATGGAGTTTAGAGAACAGCTAGTGAGCCAATTTGGCTAGAAAATAGGTGAAGGGGAGCCATATGAAATCAGGCCAGTTAGGTAGTTGGTAGAAAAATTTTAAAGGCTTTCCATGCCAGTTTATATTTTATCCTGGGGACATTGGGGAGGTTCTGAGGGATTTCAAGCAGAGTAATGGAATAGTGAGTTCTGTGCCTTAGGGAGGCCATTTTGGTGATTAGGAAGGACAGATGGGGGGAGGTGAAGAGAGAAAATAAAAACAGTAAGACCAGTTAGGAAGAGGTTACTACAACAATCCAGGTTACTGATGTGAGAAGAGGTGTCAAACATGTGGCCTGTAATACTCAAGAGTATGGCCTCAACTAGATTAAAATGTAGCTGGGAAATATTTAACAAAATAAAATAATAGAAAACAGCCAATGTTAATATGTGTTTTTAAAGTCAAGACTTGCAGGGATCTTTTTGTATGGTTTAGTGGCACTTGTTTCTATTTGAGATTGGCACCACTGGTGTAGAGGACCTAAATCAAGGGGATAATTGTGTGAGTGAGTAGAAGTGAACAGATGTGAGTGATAAAGATGTAGAAGTGATTGGGTTTAGTAACTTATTAGATATGGGGAGTGATGGAAAAAGAAGAGTCAAAGGTGTCTGCTGTGCTGAACTTCTGTGAATTGGAGGATGGTGCTAAGGGTAGAATTAAATTTAGATTGAGCAGAACATGATTATTGAGTTTTGGATGTGATGACTTTGCATTTTATTAAGACACAGAGTTGGAGCTCTTTATTCAGTCCTGGAATTCAGGAAGATGGTTATAAGTTGCAGGTCATAAGATCATATACTTAGAACTGTAAAGGACCTTGGGGGCCATCTGCTCCAATCCTTTATTTTATAGATGAGAAAACTAAAAACCCAGAGAATTTAAGTGACTTGCTTAAGGTTAGATATATAGTATAGGGACAAAAATGGGCTTTGAATCTATGCCCTTTGACTCCGTATCCATATCTCTTTTCTCTGTGCCCTTCTATTTGGGGATTATCTGTTGATAATTTAACTCTTGAAAGAGGCTGAAATCCCCAAGGGAGACTGAAGGCCCCTAAAATCTCCTGGGGACTTTTCCACTATTGACTTCTCTCAAGTCCCCTATTCTATACTTGGTCAATGGATTTTTTGAACCCTAGGATGGGACTTCACATTTTTCCATATTAAATTTAATTTTATTCCATTCTGTCCTATAGAGATGTCCTTGTATCTATATTCTGTCATTCAGTGAGTTTTTCCCAGTTTCTTTTTACAACAGTTTTTAACTAATAATAGTATTGCCTGAAATTATGTAGTTGTGAGAAAAGGTTTAGACAAACTCGGAAATGATAGATCTCTAACAGGTCATTGTGGAAAACCAGGATGATGTGAGAATAATATTTAACCCTCTCTCATGAAGTGTCTCCCAGTGTCTCTGTCATGGAATAAAGAGGCTGAGCAGACCCTAAGTTTGTTTATATCCTTGAAGTGTTAAAAAGTGAAAAGAAGGCAGAAAACAAAACCTAATAAAACTATAAAAAGCTTTATTTTATTAAATGGACTCAGAAACAGAGATCTGTAGAGATAAAGCAGGCTTCTGTAGCTTAGGGCATCTTTCTTTATGTGATGTATTCTCAGCATCATTTCTTTCCCAGTCTAATTTGTTTAAGAGCTCTCTTTGTATTGACATGAATGGTATTGGGTGCTATTAGTCAGTGCTCTTTCTAGAAAAACACAATACACCACTTCACACTCTTGGTTTTGGTATGTACAGGGAGAATGTTGGCCTGAAGATGCCTCATTGTACTGTCTGACTCAGGCAGAAGATAAGCTCATCAGCATAGGATTTTCAGGGTGACTTGGAAAATTATGGTTAATAGAATGCTCCCCTCCATAATTTTTACTAGTATTAGTGGTGAGTGTTTAATCTTTCTATGTCTTTCTTTCTCTGTCACTCTCTCTCTGTGTCTCCTTTCCCCTACTACTTTCCTTCTCTTTTCCCCCCTTCTGTTCCTGTCCCATTCCCCATTCCCCAACCCCTACCTCCTACCTCCACTCTCTACCCCCCAAGCTGTCCAAACTTATTTTTTGTGGTTGTTTATGTTTTGGGTTTTAGTGTTCTAACCCTCAGCTAGACTCTCTTGAAAGGTGCTTACAAGTCATTAACAGGGCATGACTGATTTCTCTGATAGGATCAATAGGCCTTGGCTTTCAAGTGGAAGTCCAGTCTGACAGCATTAATGGAAGGTGTTTGGACTCTTAATGCTGCTAAACAGCAAGTGGGACTAAATGCGGCTAGCTTCTAATGTGAGACCATTAACATAATGGTTTAAATATGTCAATACCTCATAAGAGAGAGAATTCCAGGGACAAAGTCAGAATCAATTCCTTTACAGCTTTTCACCAAGTTATATTTATCATATTCACTTCTGAAATGATTAAAATAATTATGTAAAGTACATAAATATACATAATAGGTATTAAGAAGCCTCTTATTGTATAGTGCAAAGAGATGTACTGCCTGGATGAGATTCCTCTATAATTAGAGAGTTAGTGTCTTCTTTTATTGTCCTTACTTTTGAATATCCACAGATTTAATTATTTTAAGTTCACACATAAACAATTTATCTAATTTCCACTTGGATCTAATGACTTTGGGTATGGAATTGGTTTATGATGGATAGAGGACATATATATCATATATAGAGAGTATACGTGTCCACCATTATGGTCTTGAGAAAATTTCAGAATTTCATGGAGGAAAACTGGAAGTCTATTAAAATATACATATAGACACACATTTATATGCATATGCACCTAGGTGTGTATATATGTATGTATGTTTGTCTGGGACCACACATGAGTAATTCTTTAATTCCTAATAATCTCTTGGCCCATTTGGGATGAATCAAAAACTCCAATTTCCTGAGGCTCTACTGATAGACCCTAAAGCACTCTACCTACTTTGTGGACAAATAAAATAACAAAAGGAAGTATCTATGGTAACAGTGAATCTGGTCTTATAATTAAGGTTATAACCTCATAGAGAAAGGAGCATGTCCCATATTTATTTGATATCTTCCTTGTGTTGCTTAGTACTGTGAAAGGTATATAGAATAAGTGCTCGTTCAATATTCGCGATTGATGATGGTTTCCTGTAAGTTGAGGATGTTTACTGAGGTTAAAATCTGCTCCTAAAAATAAACCCTTTGAACCAGAAACAGTAAACTTCATAAGATACACTCATGAATGTTGGCTTTTGTCCAAACTGTCATTTCACCTGTGTGTGAAACCCCCAGGGTAGAAGCTCCTTCCATTAGTACAGAACAGCTCCTCTCTGTAATTTACAATCCTAGAGAGTTGTGTGAGGATAAACAACTCACTCATGGTCATCCAGTCAAATGGAGTCAGAGGCACATCTTGAACCCTTGCCTCCTGACTCCAAGACAATCTCTCTATCCACTTTGCCATGCTGTTTCTCAAGTGCATTGTTACAGGGAAGTTGGAGCTATATGTGCATGCTGAAGACCTAGGTTCTAGTTCCTGTTCTGCAATCAATCAGATCAATCAAACATTTATTAAACATCTGCTAGTACCAGACATTGTTCTGAGCATTGGGGAAACAAAAAGAAGCACAAGACAGTCTCTGTCCTCAAGGAACTTACAATCCAGTGGGGGAGACAACATACAAACATATGCAAACACATTATAGATAGGATAATTAGGAAATAATTAACAGAAGGAAATTATTATAATTAAGAAGGTTTGGGGAAGGCTTTCTGTAGAAGATGGAATTTTAGTTGGGGTTTAAAGGAAGCCAGGGACATCAGTAGGTGCAGTTGATGAGGTAGTGTTCAAAGTATGGGAGAAAGCCAGGGTTTTGTAAGTCAAGGAGTGGATTTTATATTTGATTTTGAAGGCAACAGGGAGCCACTGGAGTTTACTGACTAGAAGTGTGATGTGGCTAGACCTGTATTTTAGGAAGATCAATTTGGATGAATTGGAGTGCAAAGACAATCGAGGCAGGGAGACCAGCTATCAGGATATTGCATTAGTTCAGGCATGAGGTGTTGAAGGCTTGCACCAAAATGGTAACAGTATCAGAAGAGGAAAGGAGGTCTGTAGCAGAGATGATGAGAATAAGGAGTCTAACTTGATGACTAGATTGCAAACGTGGATGACTGGGAGGATGGTAATACCCTCAAGAGTAATAAAGAAATTAGGAAGAGGGAAGGATTTAGAGAAATAGTAGCAATAGTAATAGCAGTAATAACAGCTAGTATTTATACAATGCTTTAAGGCTGACAAAGTGTCATACAACAATATTATTTCATTTGATCCTTGCAACCTTGAGAGATAGGTGCCATTATTATCTCCATTTTACAGATGGGGAAACTAAGGGTCATAGAGGTTAAGTAAGTTTCTGAGGTAGGATTTGAGCTCAGGTCTGTCTGGTTCCAGATCCACTTCTCTATCCCCTGAGCCAATGAATTCAGGTTTGGACATGTTGTATTTATGATATCTATGTAACATCCAGTTTGTTGGAGATGAGTCTGGAGGTTGAGAGAGAGGCTAAGACTGGACAAGTAGAAAGTCATCTCCATAGAGATGTGATTTAAACTGTGGAAACTGATTGACATCACCAAGTGAAATAATATAGAGGAAGAGAATAAGGTTGAAGACAGAGCCTGATAGGGCTCTCGCCCGATGTAGTAGGCATGGAGAGGATGAAGAAGCAGGAAAAGAGCCAAAGAAGGAATGGTTAGACATGTAGGAGGAGAACCAGGAGATAACAGCATCCCATAACCCTAGAGTTATCAAGGAGAAGATCTACAGTGTCTAAATGCAGAGAGGTTAAAAAGGATGAGGACTGAGAAAAAGTCTGGAGAGAGAGCAGGTTCCATCAAATGATGAGATCAGAAGTCAGACTGTGAAGAGTTAAGAAGAGAGTGAGAGGAAAGAAAGGCCCTGTGGGATTGGAGATAGTTGCAGAGGGGCTCTGCCTGTAGCTTAACTGATGTGCACAGGCAAGGCAGACCAGAATTATTTTGATAATTAACATTCACTGAAGAGCTAACATAGTGTAGTAGGATGAACGCTGGATTTGGAATTATAAGACACCTGGGTTCAAATCCTTCCTTTGATACTTGATAGCTTTGCAACCATGGTCAAGTAATTTAACCTCTCTGAGCCTCAGTTTCCTCAGCTATAACATGAGGATGATGATTATTTCTTTACCACTTATTCAATCATCAGGCAGATTGATAGTTATCCTGAGCCTAGTCAACAAGAAGGCTCTTACCCCAACATTCTTTCCATTCTCACCTTGGTAGATGAACGTATTTACTCTGCTTAGGGTGGCAGGGCTAAGCTCTTTTGTGTTCTCAGAGAATAGAAGGCCTCACTATCATCCTCTCTCTGGGGGCAGCACTGCCTTACTCTCTAGGTAGTGAGGACTACTGGAGCTTTACCCAATTAGAATAAAATCTGGAACCCCTACCTCTGGCAAATTCCAGTTTTTCTCTGACACACTATTTTACTAAACCGTACCCACAAGATTTTGGCATAATGGTGACAACTCCCTATGCAAGTGCTCAAGACATGTTTAATTGAATACAGAATTTATTCAATATAAAATCATTAAAAAGTAAGGCACCACAATAAAACATCTACTGAGAGGCAGAATGCGTAATACTCTGGTAGATCTCACAGGCCCCAGATATATAAGCCATTCAGAGACCAGCTGTTCTAGGAAAGATCCAGTTTGAATTTACTTTCTACAGTCACTCCTCCTATATGTGGTCAAGGAAGTATAAGCAATGCAATATTGTTACCACCTGATGTTTTAATTACACTTCCAGAAAGGCTAGTTTTTAGATGAAGACTAAAGAATTGGAAACTCAAGGGCTTTCCTATTATAGAATATGAAGCCTGATTTCTATTACAAAACGGAACTTTTGAAAGCAAATACTTTTCCAGATTTCTATTAGCGTGTACCTGGCGGGATCTCCAAAAACACTTTGCTGTATCTAGGTCATACCTTGGGGGACAGGGGAAGCAGTCCAGAAATGGAAGACTTTCTGATCTGATCACCATCTTGTCTCCTTGATATCCTCCTCAGTTCCAAAACCTTCTCTAGCCCTTCTTTAGTCCTATCAGCACTTTCTTGTTTCTCCTTTTCAGCAACTAAAGTTCTGAATCTCTCTGGATGGAAACCTTGCTATTATTATTGGGACAACTGAATGAGACTATAAAGCAAGGTATCCAGTAAAGCTTAAAGTACTTTCTAAGTTTCAGCTGTTGGCATTTTCTTTTTTAGACCATCTAGCGTCCCTCATTTTTTGGTATTTCAGAGTGTCTTAGAAGAGAGAAAATTGTTGTTGAAACCAGGAAGACTCGACATAACGGTTTGTCACCATGGACACACCACTTAATTTCCCAGTGCTCTTGGCTATTGTCAAAAACTTTAAATTGGAGAGAGGTGCCAACCTTCATTGTTAGAGGGGATTTCCTCACTTGTGCCTTCTCTATACCAACAAAAGTACACAAGTCTAGTCCCAGGCTCTCTTACTGATTGGTCTCTTTGGAGTCTGTGAAGGGTTGATTTAGGAAGCCCACAAAAAGTATACCTATAATGGATATTCCAGTACTTTTTTCAGTACTCAGTCTCTAATAAAAATAACAATAATAAAATAACTGCCATTTAAATAATACTTTTCCACATTGCTTTACCATCACCTCATTTGATCCTTACAACAAAACTGGGAGGAGATGCTTTTTTTATCCCCATTTGACAGATTAAGAAACAGAAACAGAGAGAACTTAAGTGCCTCGGCTAATTTTACATAAGTTGTAAATGTAGGAGGCCAAATTTGAACTCAGATCTTCCTGATTTCAAAGTACATCCACTCAACTGCCTCTATATCTCTATTCTCCTTTCCCCTCCTGGCAAATGTAGTAAATGAGGAGATTAACATAAACGGGGCACACTCAACAGAGGAAATTGTGGGATTGACAGGATGGGAGAGGGATATAGAATGTTAGAATGAGGGAAAAAAGGGACTATTCTCATAAATCCTGTGAGCCCCACATCCCCAGCCTGAGAGGACTGCAGAATTGGTCTTGTTTCTTCAATACATTGGAGTAATCGGGTTCCATATGATGATAAATTTGAGAGTGCTGATCAGACCCATAAATGCCCAAGACCTCATACATCTCTAAGAAATGTGGCACTTCACTGTATGAGCACAGTGTGTTTCCTCAAAAAAATTAGTTTAGAAATAGAAACCTGAGAAGATGTCAGGTTATGTTCCTGTCAGGGTGATGGGCAGGTTGTTCCCCAACATTTCTCTCATTCCAGTTTGACCAAGGAGCCAGGACTTATGCCTCTGGGTGAGTAGGTGGGGGAGATTTAGAAGGAGACAAATCAGTTTGTTTAAACCAGCTTGTAGGGGGAAGTGTCGTTCCTGTGAAGTACTCCCTTGCTATCACAATCTTTGAAGTAAATTGTTCTCGTTCTTAACTCAATATGGAGTCTAAGTGATTTACTAAAATTGGGGCTAGATCAAAAAGGGATAAGGAATTTCCAGTGTGTGTGTGTGGTGGGGGAGAGGAATGGGGTTTGGATGGGGAGACAAAATGAGCCAATGAGAACATCCAGCAACAGAGAAAGCAGGTTCTCTGACCCAAGAATTATAATAAAATAATGTTGAAGTTTATGAATAGTTTATATCTGGACTCAGACACTTGCTGTGTGACCCTAGAATAGACACTTAACCTCTTATTGCCTCAGTTGTCTTATCTGTAAAATAGAGAACCTAATAGCACCTATCTCACAGGAGAGTTGTAAGGATCAAGTGAGGCAATGTTTATAAAAAGCACTTAGCACACTGCTGTATAAATGCTTATTCCTTTCTTTTCCTCTTCCCCTAGAACGAATGAAGCCTTTTGGCTTTATATAGCATTGTTGTTTCTGCTAAAAAAATATGCTTTTCCACTTTCTAGATTATGATTCATTCCAATTTTCATCATTATTGGGACAAGTCACTTAATTAAATAGCTTTGCTAGATGGAATCTCACCTATGTATCTTCTCATACTGGTCTGATTCCGGGAGAATTATTGGCTATGAAAAACAGTAGGGATCTCTTTTTAATGACAGGGCAAAAGACAAAGTATAAGTCTACTGAAAATTACTTGAAATCTAATTGGTTACAGAAACATTTTCTTTTCCATGTATAATGAGTATAGATTATTTTTTAATATTGTAATATATTTATCAGATGAATGTAGATTTAAATTTTGTATAGTTTAAAAATAATTATGATATATAATGAATACAGTATATGCTTTCTAAAGATGAAAGAAGATAAACAAATTCTTCTGAGACAGTTTTCTTCAAATTTAGAGAAATGTGACCTACAAACAACTTTATCAGAAAAAATAAGTTAGCTTGTAAGACAACTCTTTGACATTGCATGAGACAAACTGGCCCCTTCTGAGGATAATTACTAGGTTTAATGCAAGCTACTCTTGTGCAGACCTATATGTTTTTGGAAGAAAGGGAATGTCTTTTTGTGTTTTTCTTTTCTATATCCTCCTAGTACCTGGTATGAGACTTTATTCACAGGAGGTACCAATTTCTCATGTTGTCATTTCAGTCACTTGAAATTCATATCAGTGCGTATTTTTAAAATGGCAAATAAAAGTGCAACTAGCAGTAATGTTCAGTGAATTAAGAATGCCTTTTTACTTCTTTCTCCTCATGGACACAACTCAGTGTTTTAGTTTGAGTAAATGGGTTGATTAAAATGGAGACAATGTAATGCTCAGAACTCAGAACGGTTGTAGAGGCCAGAATCTCTAAAAAGGATCTACTGCAGACCCAGAGTTATTTCCCAGCCCCAGGAGCCAGGATTTCCACTTCATATTTCCTAGTCTTTCAAGGAATGAAAGGAAGTCCCTTTTTTCCCCTTTTCCTTTCTGTTATTTACAATGGCAAAGGCACTTTAGTCAATAACACTTACTTTTGTGCAAACGTTGGTCAAAAACCTCATGCAGGCCTGAAAGAGAGCCGGTGATCTGTGTTCAGTATGACCATCTATTCTACTTTCTCCCCAAATAATAGACTCAAATTTGGATTTATTCATGTAAAAGCTTTTAGGTTCATTTTGTTTGTTTTGTGTAAAATTTTAAATTGGGGGAGGATGAGAAGGAAAGAAAATAAATACTTTTTATCAAAAAATAAAGAGTCTCAGAATTGGAAGGGAACTCAAAGATTACTTGCTCCAAGTCATGGTTAAATGTCCTGCATTATCCAGCTAGTTTATTGTTCAACCTCAGCTCAAACCCAGCCATGGAGAGCTCACTACATTCCCAAGGCATCCCATACCGTTTTTGGATTGCTCTAATTATAAACAAGCTATTCCTTACATCAGAGGAAATTACCCAGAAGGAGGAGTCAGGAGTGATGAACAGAAATTGCAAAGAGGCAGATTTAGGCTTGATTTCAGAAAGAAACAAACATCCAAACCATAACTTCATAACAATTAGAGCTGTCTAAAAGGCAAATGGAATGCTTTAGGAGGCGGTGGGCTCTGGTTTGAACTCATTTTTCAAGAGACTCAGTGACATCATGGGTGATGTTTTGACTCATGAGTGAATTGGATTTAAGTGACTTAGAGTTGTACAAAGTCATCAGCCTCACTCTCTCTTCCCGAGTCATTGAAATCTAGACTGGCAATGGCTTGGGATCTAGTAGATGACTTTAATGGCCTCTTAGCCATTAGAGACCTAGAGGATTAAAGAGTTAGAGTTGCAAAGGATCTTAGAAGTCATTGAATTTGACCCTTGCCCTTTCTGCATTTTGTAGATGAGGAAACCTAGGTCCAGAGAAGTTAAGCTCAACTTAAGGGTCACACAGTTTATAATTTGCAGAACTGGGTTTTGAACACTTGATTCCCTGTGTCTGAGTTCAAGATTCTCCCCACAGTTCCACTGAACCTCCTCAAGCAAATCATGCAAAGGATAATTAACTCCAGTATAACATAAACTGTTGCTATAATCAGAAAAGATCTTCCAGTCTCCTTTTATGATATAATATGACCTTGATACCTCACCAGGGAGAGACAAAGCAGAGAAATAAAACTACAGACTAATATTCTTAATGAGCATTAATGCCAAAATTTTAAATAAAATATTATCATGCAGTTCTCACTAACATATTAGAAAGATTATGTAATATGAACAAGTTCAGGTTATAACAGAAATAAAGAACTGATTCAACATGAAGACTATGTGATAAACTATATTGATAATATAAATAATAAAACATATGATTATAGCATTATATGCTGAGAAGACTTCTGACAAAATCCAGCCATAATTTCTATGAAAAATTCTAGAAAGCATAGGAACAAGTTGACCTTTCCTTAATGTAGTAAATAGTATCTATCCATATTCAAGGAAAAAAAACCATTACACGTAATGCAGAAAAGTTAGAGGGCTTTTCATTAAGATCAAGGTTTGCAAAACAAAGATGTTCACAATCACCAATACTATTTAACAGAGTTCTAGAAATGCTAACTATAGCAGTAAGACGAGAAAGCGAAATGGGAATAATCATAGGAAAAGAAGGAACAAAGTTATTACTTTTTTGTAGATGATATAATTGTGTGCTTAAAGAATGATAGCCAAAATTAATGCAAAAAAGTTGGAGGATACAAAATAAATTCACATAAATCATCAGTATTTCTTTATTGTCGAAAAACTGAAAAGGAAGAACAAGAGAGAGAAACTCAATTAAATATAATTACAGAGGCTTCAAAATATTTGGGAGTGCACACAGAAAGATTCATCCAAGAACCATATGAATTCTACTATAAAACACTCTTTGCTAAAGACAGACCTAGATAATTGGAGAAACATTAATTGTTCATTGATTGATCAGCCTAAAGTGATAAAAATGTCAGTAAATTAATTTACTTATACTCAGTGTTGTATTAAATTCTCAAAAGAACATTTTTATAGAGCTAGAAAAAAGTTTATAAAGAGGAGCAAAAGGTCAAGAATCTTTTTTCATAATAGTAATAAAAAAGTAGGAAGAAAAGGGGATCTATAAGTTGCAAATCTTAAACTATACTGTAAAGTAGTAATCATTAAAAGATTTATTACTAATTATTTTTGAAAAGACAGGACAATCATCTGAATAGATAAGATAAAAAACATTATGAAAGCAATAAATGTAATAACATAGTATTTGATTAACCCAGTTACTAGGGAGAAAGGCTCATTTTTTTGTGGAAAACTGTTGAGAATCCTGGACAGAAATTAGGTTTATACTAACATTTCTTACCAAACACTAAGATAAGCTCCAAACTGATGTATGACCTAGATATAAAAGTTCACATGATAAGTAAATTAGAAGATCAAGGAAAAAATTATCTTGTGAATCCTGAATAGAGGGAGAGTTCATAACTAAACAAGTGAGAGGTTCACATAAGATGAAATGGACAATTGTGATTATGTAAAATTGAAAAGTTTTTGTACAAATCTAATGTAGTAAAATTATGTTAATAGCTAGCCCTAATATAGTGATTAATGGTTTGCAAAGCACTTTACAAATATTATCTCATTATATCTTTATAACTACTCTAGGAGGAAAATACTGTTATTATCTCCATTTTACAGATAAGGAAATTGAGATTTAGAAAGGTTCAGTGATTTGCTTAAGGTCTCATAGTAAGTGTCTAAGATCAGTTTTGGATTCTGGTCTCCCTGATAGTCAAGGAGCCTAGACACTGCACCACTTATTGGCAGTGGTTAGAAGGGAAACACAACTGGGAAAAAATCTTTGCAACAAATTTCTATGATGGGGTTCTTATTTCCAAGCTATATGATGAACTGATTTAAAATTTTTAAGACTTTTCCAATAGATAAATGGTAAAACTATATGAATAAGTACTTTCAAAGAAAAAAAGAAATCCAGGCTATGAAAAGCTATGTTTAAAAAAATACTCCAAATCACTAATAATTAGATAAATTCAAATTAAAGCAACTTTGAAGTTCTGCTTCATACCTATCAGAGTGAAAAGATGACAAAAGGGGAAAATGAACAAATGCTGGAGGAGCTGTGGGAAAATAGGTATAATAGTGAACTGCTGATGGAACTGTGACATGGACCAGTAATTCTGAAAAGCAATTTGGAACTATGGCACAGTTATCAAACTGTGCATACCCTTTGACCTAGCTATACCACTACTAGGTGCCCAAAAGAAATGAAAGAAAGAGGAAAAGAATGTGTATTTACTAAAAAAAAAAATTATAGCTGATCTTTTCCTGGTAACCCACAATTTGAAACTAATGGGCTACTCTCCTATTGGGATATGAATAAACAAATTGTGGTGTGTGGGTATAATGGAATATCATTATGCCACAGGAAATGATGAAATGGACAACTTCAGAGGAAACAGAAGAGACATTTATGAGATATGGAGTAAAACGAGCAGAAGTAGGAGAACAATTTTAACCACAATAACATTATAGAAAAAATAAAACTTTGAAACACTTTAGAATTCTAATCAACTCAATGATAAACTGATTCCTGAAGAATGAAGAAGAAACATACCACTCACCTCCTGAAAGAAATGTAATGAACTTGAAATGCAGAAAGAGTCACATTTTCAAACATGACTAATGTAGAAATTTGTTTTTCTGAATTATGTAGCTATGTATTGAGGATTTGTTTCTCAGGTTTTTAAAAAAAATTATTTAAGAGGGTAGAAAGAAATGGGAAGGGCAGATTAAAAATTATTGTTAAAATAAACAAAAGGAAGATGGTTGATTATTTATTGCCTTTGTTACAGAGGACATTCTTTTTGAGTATGGATTGGATTATACAGAAGCTGATGTTTCAACTCTGAAATCATACAATTATGAGAAATCTGCCTCCCTGCAGCTTCCACTTTTTTCTTAGTTCTGCCATCTGAAGACAGGTAAAATAGCTCCAGTCCCTCTTCCTATTAACAGTTCTTCCAATTCCTGAAGACTTGGATCATTTTTTGAATAAATGAATAAACTGAGGAAATGTTCGTCTATATATCTCTATCTCTATCTAGTGGAAGTGCTGGGAGATAGATGTTTTTGGGGTGGAAATTTCATCTATGCCCAGATGTTTATAATATGAATGATGTCTACAATTTTAAGCTGTTTATGAGCAGGGCTGGCTATAGAAAAAATGGAAACAAAGGGTTGCTTTTGGCATGCTTTTTTGCCGTCTGATTTTCTGTGTCTTCTTCCTTCTGTCCTCTAACTTCCTAGACCTCAATACTTTCACCTTAACTATGATTCTCTGTACATTGGGTGCTCCCAGGGTTCTGAAATTTTCTTCATTCTCTTTTTATGAGCTCCCTCCCCACAACCAAAAAAAAAAATAATAAAACCCATAATCTATGAGACTTGCTGGCTATTTGTTAGCTAATCAGCTGAACCAATCAAATTAATGGCAGTGCCTAATGATGGTTCAATGTATTACTTCCCTGGGATGTATGTGGGTAGACACACACATATGTATAGATGTATACACACACACACACACATATATATAATATATATATATATATATATATATACACATATACACATATATCATCTTTAACCTAGAGAAATGACAAGCTATGTTGGGGAAAAATGATGTGTTTGCCACACCATGCATAGTAGTAGCCATCTTTACTTTTACAGAAATGTGAAACTTTTTGAAAATTGTTGGTTTAGAGTGCGAAAATATTCAAGCTTCCTAAGCTGGTGACAAAAAATTCTTCAGCATCCTGGCTAAAATAAATCCACGCTCATCTGTCAAAAATAAGGAAGCTCCTCTATACTTGTTGAAATGTTTTTTCTGGCAGTGACAAGACACTTTTTAATTAACATTGGAGTTAATATTAAAAGCTGTTGTAACTGAAAAGTACCCTTGATAGTTACTGTCACTCCTCTGCGTGAAAATTTGGAGATGGTACTGTGTGTATTCTTGGAGATTTAGAATCAATTAAAAGCAAGTTCCCAAAATAGAGGATCTGTGTGGGTTCTTGTTGGCATGTCTTCCTTGTTCATTCTCTGGAGTTCATACCATCCACAGATTTACACCTGCAGCCCAACAGCACTTGGCAGTGCTCATAGAATTCTTGAATCATTGAATCTACGAAATGGAAGGGTCTCCAGAGGTCATCTAATCTGAAATATTCCACTTGTTCCTCAAATTTGTTTAGAATCAGTCTTGTTCAGTAATATAGTAACAATGATGTATGGTTTGGATTAAGGTGAAGTTTCTAGTACTGATTATTCTATGGGCAAATCTCCTAAAAGGAGCAGAGAAGTGACATACCTTCTTGTGCTTTACATGCTGTAGTTGAGTAATACTCTCAAAATCCCAGTGAAATGAATTGAAATGGTCTGAGCCTGAAAATATATTGTTAGGCTAAATTGCAAACAAAGATATTAAAATGAGTTTGGCTATATGTTCTGGTTCCATCTGCAAAACAATAAGGGTGGGCTCAGAGGGAGCAAAGGGGAGGGTAGCATAAGGGTAGAATTTATAATTGTCAGTAAGAAAAAGGGGACACTACCAATGGGACAATCCATATTGCCTTCTTGCCTCGTGGAAATCATTTGACTCTGAGAAAATGGGGCACAGAGAGATATCGTCAGATTTATGATGATCTTGCCAGGGAATATGATTGTCTATCCTCACTCTGGGATCAAGACATTCCTTTCTTTTGTAACAGGAGTGGAAGCAGGGTGACAAGATAAAAGGATGGTATCTGTGCTTTTCATCTTCTCTATTTCCCTTTTTTCCTTGAATATGATAAGAAGAAAAGCAGGGAACGTATATGTTTCAAGCATAAGCATGACTCAAGAGTAGTCAGGGTCAACCCTGACATGATCATTACAGCTTAAAGATTTCCCTGAGACAAGAGGGCAGCACACAATCTCCAAAGCTACTCCAGTAAAGGGATCATTGATTCAAAATTAGAAGGGCCTTAGAGGTCATGTAGTTCAATTCTCTTAATTTTCAGATGAGGTACAGAGAATTCAAATGACTTTCCCAAATTCAGCTGTAAAGTAAATAATACAGGTAGGGTTTGAACCCAACCTCTAACTTCCAGTCCTGTGCTCCAAATCCACAATACCTCAGGGCTTTTTGGTTAAGGGTTAAGTGGAAAAATCAACAGAGGAGAAGTTCCACATCCAAATGTGTATGTGATCTTTGGATTAGTCATTTCATTTCTCTTGGGCCCTAATTTCTTCCTTTGTAACATAAAGGAAGTAGACTAAATCTATTAGATCAAACTCATATAGAAAAAGAGGCCATTCATTCATAAGATCCTTGGAGGCCACAGGGTGACAGTTTAAAATATAATAGTACCTACACTTATCAAATTGTAATTTGTGTTGTTAAATATTTTTCAATTACACTTCAATCTGGTTTGGACCTCACTTAGGAGCATTGCTGGCTGGTGCTGCCCAGGTCCCTTCCTGCTAGCACCCTTCCCCTCTGCCCCCCATATTTGACACCTCTAGATTACATGACTTTTGTGCTCAACACTATGTGATTCTGCATCTATGAGACTTCTAGAAAGAATTACCTTAAAACAATGCAGAGAAGTTTACAAGACCTTAGTATTTTTCATAAGTAGCCAGCATTGGAGCTCAGAAAATAATTCTGAGAAGTTTTTTTGAGAAACAAATACTTGATATAATGCCATGAGGAATAAGGTCCTCATCAGAGGTGGGCAGTGGGCTTGATGCTAATTATTTCATTTAAAGGTTTTGAGGATGACATAGTAGAAATGTTGGCTAGGCAAAAAAAAAAAAAACCCAGTATAATTAATTTGAAATGAAACATTGATTCAAAGATATTTTTAAAATCACCATAAAAAATCTAGAGGACAAAGAAATGCTGTATCTTTCACAACTGTGATGAGAGAATAAATTTTTAACAAGCTCTAATTTGGATGAAATTATGAGACTAAAATAAATTGAGTAAAAATAAAAAAAACCTCTTACATAACAAAAACAACATATAGACGAGAAGGAGAAATCTGACATTCAACATTCATTAGAATAAGAAATATTCTTGTAGATATATAGTAACAGGACGCAGTCAACTCTTTGAGAAAGGGACACAAAATTCAGTAACCACATAAATATTCATAATAGTTATTAAACAGTAAAATGCAAATTAAACCAACTCTGAGATTCCACCTGACTCCCATAAAATTGACACACAATAAAAGATGACAAAGTTCAATGCTGATATGGTTGTAGTTTTTGGAAAGCAATATGAACATATAATGATAGTTACAAAGATTTATGTTTTTTGACTACTACTGTGATCATAACTCAAGGAAGTTATTGACTAGAGAAAAAAGACTTATCTATAAAAAATAATTCTAAGCAATGCTATTTGTAAGAGCATAAACCTGTTAAACGATAATTGAAGAATGGTTGAATGGCATGATAAAAGAATGTAATGGAATATCATTGCTTCATAAGAAATGCTTATTATGAAGAATTCAAAGAAATATGATAGGACATTTGAAGTGATCCAAAATGAGTAAAGAACTTAAAGAATCATATAAACATCAATTGCAAGCATATTATTAAAGATGATATTCACAACAACTTTCTTTTGATAGAAAAGACAGTCAAAAAAAGATTTCAAAAGCAAGGATGGTATGAATATTTTTGCACTAAAGTCAATATGAACATTTTTGTATAGATTGATTTTGTGTGTGTATGCTGTTTTGTAATTTTATTAGTGTGAATAATTTCCAAGTGTGAAAATTCCTTGTTCCAATGAAGATTATATGTAACTTACTCTTAAATTCTTGCCTGGGATATTGAGATGTTAAGTGACTTGACCATGGTCAGAAAGCTAATATGTGTTACATATAGAATTTGAAACCAGTTCTTCCTGACTTCAAAACTGGCACTTAATCTACTCAGTAAGAAAGCATCTACTCGGTAAAAAAGATAAACTTATAAACACATGTACAATCTTTTACATTTTGGAGAGTGTGAGGAATTTGTCTTGATTGCTCATTTTTCTTTTCTTTTTTTAATCTTTTCTTTGTTCTTTTCTCTGTATCTGAATACCTATACTCATCACTGGAAGGTAAGATAAGGATAATAATGATAATGAAAAATAATTTAAATAATTACTTTTAGCTAACATTTTCTTTTTTAATATACAAATTATATCTTACCTTCCAGTGATGAGTACAGGTATTCAGTGAAGGCATCCCGTATAAGAAAATATTCCTAGTAGTGCTTTTTGTGAGAAATCAGAGAAACAATTCTAATCAGTACAACTCTATTTCTTTTCTGTGTCCCATTTTTCCTTCCGGGGCACTAGAGAGTAGTAAACTCTGAATTTTAGATTTTTCTCCTAAGGAAAATGATCTTTGTGCTGCCAGAATAGCAGACAACATTCTGGGGATTCTCACATTCGCTTCAAGGACACCTACAAACCTCTAGCTTTATGGTATTGCTAGAACGTTCTCCCAGAAGGAAAACTAACTAGAGATTCCTAATGAGATTGCCTCCTCTCCATCAAACCATTTGAATAACTCATGGTAGCAGGGAAGGGCAAAGTCCAGGTTTATTGCTCTATTAATGTCATGACTTCCGTCTCTTGCAGCTTCTTTGGTCATGGGACCTTACTCATGATCCTCTTTCCTCCAGGAGGCTGATGCTGCTTAGCAATGCCTTCTCCTCTAGTTAGAATGTTATGTTCTCAAACTCTTAAATTTTGGTTTGGTGGAAAAATGGTTTCAAGGTTGGCACTATTTAGGAATTCACCTTTTTCTCTCTAGAGAAGGCTGAATTCTCCATTTGTGCTGTCTGTAAGCTCCCCTTTCTCTTTCTAAAAGGTGGATTGCTAGAACTTTCCATGAATTTAATATCATCCAAGAAATCCACCCTCCTCTATCCAGGGGTATGGGGTCAGGAACTCAGGTTCAGGAACTCTTTTCTTGGATGACCATACTCTTGGATGATCAATCCCACAGCTGTCATTAATGCACTTGAACAGACTTCCTCTTTTCCCAAGCAATCAGATCTCCAGTTAGGTTTACTCTACTGTATGTTCTGTCCTCTGAAAAAGGAGAGAGAAAGAGGAGAGAGGAGAGAGGGGAGATACACACACACACACACACACACACACACACACACACACACACACACACACACACACACACAGAGCCAGAGAGGCAGAGAGTGAGTGAGTGAGTTAGGGCTCACTGCACCTAATCAACGCCAATTCAGGCCCCTATTATCTCTCATCTAGACTCCTAATTAGACTTCTGTCCTCCAATCTGTCATCTCTCCAGTCTGTCCTTCACATGGTGGGTAACTGGACAGTCTTTAAATACTGGCTTGACCATATTACTGCCTTGTTCAAGGTGTTCTATGGGAGTCCCTATTTCCTCTAGGATAAAATTCAAACTATTGTGTTTGCAGTCTGGTTTCTGGCTATCTTTCCAAGCTTGTCATAAGTGATTTTCCTTCACACATTCTGTGTTTCAAGCAAACTGATCTACTGATTTTTAACACTCAAAATTTTCTCTTCCCCCTCTGTATCTTTGCATATGCTGTCTCTCATGCCTAGAATGCACTTCCTCTTCACCCCCACTTGTTAAAAGTCATAGTTTCCCTCAAACCTTAATTCAAATTCTGCTTTTTTTACATGATCAATTTAACTGGTAGTGTACTTTTCCTCTTAGTCAAAATTATTGCCTATACCACAAAGGCTGTTATGAATATCAGATGAAATAATGTCAAATTTGAAAATGATAAAGCTTTACATAAATGCAGGCATTATTCTTCTCACCATCATCATTATTGCTATTTGTGATAAAAATACATTGATTGTATAGCTAAATTGATTGATTGTATAAAACTCTGACATTTATATGGCCAGAATAGTTGATTTACCTAAAAGATGGTTCATTTGGCAACTAATTATTTATAGGATAATTGATATGAAACTGTGAGGGAACTCAGAGGCTATCTAGTTCAGCCTTTTTATTCTGTAATTGAGGAAACTGAAGCTTGGGGATTTACCCAAAGTTGAACAGGTAGTAAACATTAGAGATGGAATTTGATCCCAGAGCATATATCCAGAGAGAGAGCACTTCCTACTTTACCACAACTTTTGCTTTTTTTCTGAGAATCTTAAAATAATTTATAGACCGACATAATCTTGAAAGTTGGTTAGAGGAAAAAAAACCTGTCTTGGTGAAGACCTACCCAAAATCATTTATCAAAAGACTGGCAGGGAAGTGAGTGGCATCTAGAACTTGCCGGTATTATGGCCTCAACTTGTAATTTTCTTCCCCAGCATCTTCAAATAGAAGACTAACTAAGTCATGCAATTTTCAGATGTCAAATTGACATTGTAGGTTTCCTCATTCATGCTCTGGCCATGTCAAGTCAATTATTTTCTAACAGACTCATTTGTAGAGTCAGTAGTCTTCTGTCATCTATTATTTATCTGTGATCTTTGACAATACAGCAGTCACTTTACAGATCGAAGACTAATTCATTAATCCATTTATTCATCTTTTAATTGATTGATCTATTTATTATATTTATTTAGATGAAGGAAGGTAGTAGAGAGAAAGGCAAAATGTATTGGTGACTCACATTGCAATGATTAGTTAACCAGAAAGGAACAGGAAAAGATACTATGTCCCCATTAATATTAAAGACCAGGAACCAGTTTTTGAATTATAAATATCTGTCTTCAAGATAAAAAAAATCTGATTAGAAATTCTTAAAGTAGGAAAATTGTATTGCTATGGAGAGGGGGAGCATTGTGGGAGAAATGGAGGGTCATCACAGTAATGCAACAAAACGTTGAAAAGAGTATCAAATGAAACCTATAAACGATATACATAGAAGCAGGAAATTCCAAAAGAACATAGACAGACAGGCAGTTTTAGTTCCACCTTGTTAAAACTGATGCATACTAACTGTGTATACATATACACATATACACACATTTACATATACATATTTATATATATACATACTCACAAGGTATACACAATAGAGTCATGCCTCCATATCCAGTTCTCTTTTTCAATCAATCAATCAGTTAATCCATCAAAAACATTCACTTACTGTCCACTATGTTTTAGGGACTATGCCAAGCTCTTGGGATCCAAATACAAAGAATGAAATGATCTTCAGGCTCAAGGAGTTTACGTTCTCATTAGGCCTTGCTTTGCATGATGGGCAGCTAGGTGGTATAATAGATAGAGTGCTAGGCCTAGAGTCAGGAAGACCTGAATTCAAATCTAGCCTCACATGGTAGCTTTGTATTCCTGGACACAGCCCTGTTTGCCTCAATTTCCTCATCTAGCAAATGAGCTGGAAAAAGTAAATGACTCCAGTATTTTTGCCAAGAAAACCCCAAATCCTGTAGTGAAGAGTAGGATATTACTAAAGAATAACAATTTGTATATGGAAATGAAAAATTAAAAATTGTACTTGTTCTCCTACATATAATAGGATTTTGAATTCAAATAGAACGTAGAAATCATTTAGTCCAACGTCTTCTTTTTTTTTTCTCAATTGCAAAAACTGGGCATAGAGAGGTTGAGTTAGATAAAACCATAGAGAGGTTAAGTATCAAAGTCAAGATTACAGTTCAGCTTCTCTGGCTCCAAATCCAGTCCTCTTTCTATGAGGTTATTTTGCTTCTACTTCCTATTCCAGATAAATATAAAAATGAATAAATATTTTTCTGAGGGCTCCATATGAGATTAGCATCCACAGCATTTCTCTGGCAGCTCTCTTGTTTTGGAGAAATTGTGGAGCGAGGAAAGCATGGAAATAGAGAGAATGAATGTCACATTGTAAAGTGTAAGGATTCTTTCTATAATTCTCAGGGCACCTGTCTACTAAAATGAGCTTCATTAGTTCTTCTGTGCCCAGACATTTTTAGCTATAATTCTAAACCAGATCCCAGGGCATAAATCTGGTATTTTTCATGTCTCCTGTTGTCTTCCCTGAAGTAGTTACTACCACTCTTTGGACAACCTGATGGTTTCAGTTCAACAAGCAGTGAAGGTTGGTCCAGGCATGAGAAAGCAGACCACATTAAATTGCAGTCTTGAAAAACAGCCACAGACCTTTCAGTTCCATTCATTTTTCAAAGAAAGTAGCAAGGCTTGCCAGATGGAAAGAGGCTAATTTAGTGGACGGAGACATTTCTGAGTGTCATGGACTACATTCCCAACACTATAGGTTAAATTATCCTCCGTTCCTCAAAAATGTATATTCCTATCTTGTGACATTTAACTGGCCTACAATAACATTTTAAAGTATAGTCCAGGAAGGAAAAGTTGTCTTTCCGTACAAGTCACTGATGTTCACAGATCAGATACTTTTCTTCCTGACTCTAATTCATTTAAAAACTTTTATGAGATGTTCCTGACCTAAGCAAATCTTTAAATGACAGGCACAGATGTTCACATTCACTTTTAAGCATCCTCACCCTGGGCATCCATCGTTGTTTGGGTCATTCTTCGAACACTTCCAAAATATACAGCCAGGTCTGATGCCTCTTTGTGTCCCTCAGCCCTCATAGGGGTCATTGGTTAATTAGATATTTGAAAAGCACCTTGGGATACATACTATAAATAAATCTACTTCTATATTTATAGAAAACTACATGGAACAAAGAGTCATGGGAAAAAATCCTTGGATTCCCCATACATAAGGAGACTCTGGAAACCCATCTTATGTTTGGATCCTTTGTCCTTCTCTGTTGATCCTCTTCCCTGATGCCTGCATAATGAACTCTAGTCTTTTACTCAGCAAATATCTATGATTGACACTAAAAAAATCAGGGAAAATCCCTTTGGGCTCACAAGGAAGTTCTAGCACATCTGTTATGGGAGGTGAATAAGGTTAGGGTACCATATAAATAATAGCATTTCGAGAATAAGTTTGCAAAGCACTTGGCTTATATTAACTCCTTTGATCTTCACCACAGCCTTGGGAGGTAGATATTATTACTATCACTATTTTACAGATGATTAAACTGAGGTGAATAGACTGACTCTCTGAGACTTACAAACTAGCAGGATTTGAGGCAGGATGACAAGTCACGTCTGCCTTACTCATGGTCCGTTGCTCCTCCAAGCTATCTCCTTATATGGTTCCTGGTATACAAAGGTAATGAGAAGGTTGGTGAATAGGTGCATTAGATCCAAAGAAAAGAAAACCTTTCTTCAAACAAGTATATAAGCTTATTGAAGAAAGCTTCTGGTTGAAATGTTGTGGGGTTTCTAAACACTGACAAGAATATTACAGAATGTTCACAGCTAAAGGAGCTTGGCAAGGCAAAAGAATGAAAGAATAAGGTTACCGTCCCTGGATGATTTAATTCATATTTATAAAGTAACTACTCTGCCACCAAATATCAGAGCAAGAAGGAGTCTTAGAAAAAATCTGGACAAATCCTGGTACTTCACAAATGGAGAAATGAACTAGAGAGATGATGTGATTTGCTGAGTAAACTACTAACAGTGGGCCTGTTAGAGATTGTACTAGAATTTGGATTTTCGTACTCCCAGAACAGGGTGCATTTCTGTATTCTACACTGTCTCATGCATGCAGTACTAGAGCAGGCAATATGATGGAGTCCCTCCCCCTTAACAAAAGAAGATACCCTTTTCTCTGAAGAGATTTGAAAGCCCTTTGGGGAGAAATGACTTCCATATAAGACCAGTACTCTTATAAGGTTTTAGGGACATTTGAATACTAGCTGGAGTATCTTGGATCCCTTGCTCTCAAAGGCGGCAACAAGAATGCAATGAATCAACTCTCTAGTTTCCATGTCTCTTTGTACAAGAGTAAAACTCCTTGAATATTTGTCACTAATTTTAACCAAGTAAAAATGAAAAGTGTGTCTGTGAACAGGATGTCTAAAAAAAAAAAACTACTGTTAAAAAATAGTGTGGCAATATATATATTTTAATTGCATCAACAAAAACATGAAACCCCCAGGGAGCAAGACTTTAGTTTCTAAACCACAGCCAGTTGGATTTGATCTCCAAGGTTGTTGATTGCATGATGATACTAATATTGAAAGTTTGAGCCCTAGAAAAATTAAGCAGAGTTCTAAAAATATTTCTTAATTGGATCAATTTGGAAACCAAGGTCCTTGATGAACATATAATTTTGGCATTAGAGTTTTCAGAGTGTGTGACTATCATGCACCTGGCAGAGATGGATTGGGTCCAAGCTCAACCAGACGTTTGGTGGCAGATGGCTCCCAGTGCAGTTACTCTAAACTTGGAATGTGTAAAAAGTTAAATTTTCAGAAGATGAAATCTCATCTATTATAGATAAATGTACACAGAGATTGTAGAATATCTAAGGCAACAAAATGTATGGTCTAGAAGAAAATAGTAATAATTAAAGGCAATAATAGCTAGAATTTATCTAAGGCTTTAAGGTTAGCAAAGAACTCTACATTTTTTAACACATTGGATCCTCATAATAATCCTCTGATGTACTGGTTTGAAACCATTGTATAGAAGAGAAAATTGAGGTGGAGAGAAATCAAGTGACTTACCTAGTGCTGCATGATTAGTGACTGAGGCAGCATTTGAACTCAGGTCTTCCTGGTTCCAAGGCCAGTATTCCACCAACTACACTACCTGGTTCCTTACTAGATGCTACTGAACTAGAAATATAGAGCCCTAGATTGTAGTCTTTGCTTTAATACTGACTAGCTTCTGGAAAGAAGGCACATGATCTTTCAGTAATGTTAATGACTATGGGACAGCCAAGGGCAAAGGAAATGGAAAAGAATTATTTGAAATTACCCTAATGTTGTCTGACCATTGTTGAATGTTGCCAAGTATTACTTCCCAGCTCTATTTTTGTATAATTGTTACGGATAAATAGACATTCATGTTGTTTCCTCTGACAGAATACAAGCTCCTTTAATACCATTTCATTTTTATCACTGTGTCCACAGTACCTAACCCAGCTACTGGCACATAGGAAATGTTTAATGAAAGCTTATTGACTGATTTTCTCATGTTTCTTTTAGAACGCTCCAGTATTATATTTGTTTTAAGAATATTACATTGTATGCATTAACAATATTGTTTTAAGAAGAACTTTGATTAAATGAGATGAGTATTGTAAATACCTAAATTAACCACAAAGCACCTATGAAGGAAGACACTATGTGCATCCAGAGAAAGAAATGATAAATAGAACTGTGTATAGAATGGTTTTACACGCATACATGTACAATTGTATTTTCTTCTGTCCTACTACGTTATAGAAATGTTTATTGTATTTCTTAAGTTCAGAGAAAAAAGAAAAAATAGTATTAGAACCATATTACTAATTTCAAATTATCCTTTGGCAAAATTATGAGGTAGACAGTGTTTTGACAGATGTCTGTTTCCTTTCTTAGTTTACTTCTACTCTTTCCTTAGGAACCTAGGGACCTTATTCTTCTCTTGGCTACCCTTAGCTGGCTAATATAATTCCCTGCCTAGATGCCTTCTGGAGTAAAGAAAAACTGAGTTCAAAATCAGGCTCTGGCATTTGAGAGCTGTGTGTTCCTGGGTAAGTCACTTAACCTCTATTTACCTTAGTTTCTCCAACAGTAAAATGGGGATAATAACAGCACCTACTTTGCAAGGCTGTTGTGAGAATCAAATGAGATAATATATGTAAAGCTCTTAGCACAGTACGTGATGTGCAGTAGGTTCTGTATAAATTCTTTCTCTCTTATGTCCCTTATTCATGCTCTGCCGAGGAAGCACAACAGGAAGCACTTGTTTAATATCTTGTAACCAAATTTTTCTAAACTCCACATTGGAGGGTAATTAACCTCCTACCTGTGGAGTCAGCCTTTCCCCAAACTTTGGAGTCAGTTCTGTCACTACTCAGGGGAGCGCTAGGCCTACAGCTAGTGGTTCATCAGCTTTGTTACTGACCTCACTCTGTCCTTGCATCTGGATTCTAATAATTGTGATCTAGCCTTGTTCCTTTGAAAATATGACCCTGACTTGTACCCGGGATCCAGAAATTGTTCTCTTGCCTTGTCTCCATATGCTCCATTCTCCTCTTTTTCCCCCTTTCCCTTCAAGACACAATTCCAGTCCTTCTAAGGACTGCAGTCTCGTCTCAATCCAGATTCTCTGGACTGGTCCCCACTACCTGCTCTCAGATCTCCTTGATACCAATGGTTCACCTGTCTGGACTATTGCCTATTGTTTCCAGTTTGACACTTCTCTGATCACCTGTATTCTAAGTTCTAGAAATAACAATACTGGATTTGGACATATTCATCTATTCTTTTTCAAAAAATTGAACAAATAAATAAACAAAAAACTTGTTTCATTCTCCAATCAGCTGTCTAATTGGAAGTATTTGAAAATTAATTGACCCTACAGTATTAATAGTTACTTCTTCCAGGGATATTAGCATTTGAAGGGGGAAGGGGCAATATTTTAATCCAAAAGTTGTAATGACAGAAATTTAGCAATCAGCAGTTGGCCAATGGGAGAGATATCTTGGGACAAGTCAGATTTTCAAATAATATCATACAGGTAATGATCCATTCCACCTAGGTTTAGGGCTCACTTTGGCAAATTCACTCATCTGAGATCTACCATGTGTTTCAGAAATTTTTTTTCCACTATAAATATTCCAAGTTTCTTAGTCTCCCTCCCACTCCCACCTCTTACCTGTGTGAATCAATCATTAGATCATATCTTTTTTTTGGTCAGGATTTTCCATATTTTAATTTTGTCTCCTGTCCAAAAACCTAGTAGATTTTTCATAATATAAACATAACCTGTTCCAGATGGTTTTGTAGATGAAGAAACTGACATTTGGAGGGTGTAAAAATGAGGTCCTTAAAGTCATACAGGAAACTACAGTGCTTTGCACATATGGGGAATTAATTTTATTGAATAAGGGATTTATTCATGTTATGTTTCATTATTTTTGGAGTCCTGTCATAGGATCGCAGATTTAGAACTTGGAGGGATTTTTGGAAACATTTGGTTCAACCTACTCATTTTACAGATGAGAAAATTGACCCAGCATGGTTAGGTATATTATTGCCCATGGTCACACAGGTCTGAAGTGACAGGGCTGGGATTGGAACTTGGCTCCTCTGATTCCAAAACCAGCAATGTTTCTACTAAACTGTGGTCCTTAAGTGGTCCTATTTGAAGGATAAAACCTCATGGTTACATAGCATTTCTATGATAATAAAGCATGTCCTTATAACACACTTGTGAAATAAGGAAGCAGACACTATCACCCCCATTCTACAGATGAGGATGATAGAGTTCAGAGGTAATGTGACTTGTGGAGGTCACATAACTAGTAAGTATTGGGACTAGGACTTTAATTCAGGTTTTTTGATTCCTGATCGTTTAGAGTTCCCAGTTAGTTATGATAATAACATGTAAATATTAATAGTGTGAATAAATGAACTTCGTACATCTCTAATATTTCTCTGGAAGAGTACGGTCTTTCAGATCAAATTACTTCCAGAGTTGCTTTTTGCTTTGCACAGTTGTTTCAGTCATATCCAATTCTCTGTGACCCCATTTGGGGTTTTCTTGGCAGAGACACTGGAGTTGTTTGCCATTTCCTTCTCCAGTTCATTTCACAGATGAGTAAACTGAGGCAGAGTTAAGTGACTTACCCAGGGTCACACAGCTGGTAAGTGTTTGAGACCAGATTTGAACTCAGGAAGAGGAGTCTTCCTGACTCCGCCCAGCATTCTAGCCACTGTGCCACCTAACTGCTCTCCAAATTAGCTAATAAATAGCCAAACAAGCAGATTTTCTTTCTTTCTTTTTTTTTTTAATCACCTTTTGTCCTTTAGATAGAGGTTCCAGTGATCAGGAAGAGGTTCTGAGATAGGAACTATGGGAAGAAAAACATGAGGCAAGACAGATCTCTATTGATGTTCCTGAGAATATGATCTACTCCCTCGTGGGGAGGCTAGGACTGGAGTGAGGTTTAACTGAGGTTGGTTCTGGAAGCTGCAGTTCTGGAAGCAGCCCTAAGAAACTTCTGCAGTATTTCTAGCAGGCTTCCCTTATAGAGGCCTGCCTTCAGATCGACAGCACATTTTTAAGCGAGTGATGACTTAATAGATTTCTATGGACCCTGGCTTTGAGAGGTATCGTGGATTTGCTGATAGAAGATTGAACTTGGAGTCAAGGAGGCTTAAGTTCAATTACTGCCTTTGACACCTACTATGGACAAGTATGGCATGGTCACTTAATTTATCCAGGCCTCCATTAAACTCTCTGAGTATAAGCGCTTGAAACAACTCTCTAAAAAAATGTTATTAATCCTAGAGAATATAAGTTAGTGACAGGTTATTTGCATCCTTGGAAGGAGTTTCCATGACAAGGAATCCCTCATATTGATAAAATTAGAAGGGGGGAAGGACAAAGATGATGAGCATTACAATTGCATCCACTTTATTGGCCCTGCTTTATCCAAAATCAAACTCTTGTGCCTTTCTCAGCAAGAATGAACTGCCTCTGAGGGAACTGGCCATTTTCCTGGAAAACCAAAAATTTTGCGTTTATTCTATTATTTCTTTGAGTTATGTTAACCTGGGTCATATGAATCACATCAATTGCACAGATTTCTGCTTCTCAAGATAAAATCCTTTAAATTTCACATTTGCAATCTGCACAAACTTTGAAAAGAGTTTTTTATTTGATAAAATAATTTGGAAATTTGATTATATAAAACTTGGATAAAGGAAAAAAAACCTTGTTATCTTAAAAAAAACCATTCAAAAAGCCAGCAAATGTCTTCTAGAAGTAGCCCAAATGGCACATATTTCCTCTTTAAATAACCCCGTTAGAGGTGTTGATTGTTTCTCAGTTCCTTCGGTACCACCAGAAGGGCTGTGTAATATAAGACGAGCAAGAAGTAGCCTTCTCTAGTGAGCCCAAGCTCTGAGGCTCACACTGTGCCAGGAATTATGCCAGTTTCCTAGCTCAAGTTAAGATCTAACATCTGCCAGGCACTATGCCATCTGCAGAATGTTGTTGTTAGATTGCTGCTGGGGAGAATTAAATCTCAAAGATGGTTAGAGCTAAAGCTGTGCCAGGGTTCTTATCCCTCTTTCTTTTTTTGGGGGGGGGGAAGGGAGGGAGGAGAGTTTTTTGTCTGGTTGTTTCAAACTAAAGAAGAAGATGAGTCTGAAAATTAATATTGCTTTTCTTTCTGTACTTGATTCAAATTTTGCCAGATTTAATTACAGATTGACGCACCTATAATTGGACATATTAGCCAGGATGGGACAGTTACTGGGACAGTAACTGTCAATCTTTGCCCCTTGGATAGCATAAACCGTGCCTGGAACAAGCTACATATAAGTGGTCACACGTTAAGCTTTTAATTGTGGGAGGAGGATGAGTATAGAGCAGGGTAGAGTAGGGTGGGGCAGAGGTAGGAGTAGGAACTGTGGCTGGTTCTGGAAATAGTTTACTTGGGAAGCAGTCCATCTGATAGTTTCCTCTCTCAGGTAATTTTTCTTGCTAAACAGGTGTCAAGCTTTATTGCTTCTATGCTGTTGAAGGACTGCAAATCTTTTAGTGTCTTTTAAATTTATCAAGCTAGGACAAAGCTCTGCTTGATCTTTTTAGTTGTAGCTCTGGCAAAGAGTGAGGAATACAGTTGCTAATGCATTGGTACTATCGTTTATTATGTCATATGTGAACTTGTTGATAGGAATCTCTTTAGAGAGAATCAGAAAGCAAACTAGAGAAACCACTTCAGCAGAATATTCACTGAACTCAATGCTTCCAGGACTTTTTTCACAAATTGGCCTTTCAAAAAAAAGAACAGAAAAAGAAAAAGGTATGAACCTGCACTCAGAAGGTTACCAATCCCATTTAAAAGCAACAGGAACTTTACAATTTAAAAATTCCTTTAGGAAGCCCAAGAGCTATAATACTGGAGGATTAAAGATTGATGTTTGTCAGTGAAGTGTTTTCTCCTGGCAAAGGAAGGCTTAGAAGGTTCAAGCTGTGACCTTTGGAAAGTCAATTTCCTTTTTTTGGCCTCAGTTTCCTCATCTGTATGATAAAGGGATCAGGCAAGATGATCTCCTGGGTCTTTCCAATTCTAACAGTCTATGATTCAATAATTCCTTAACATCAACCGTTTTTAAAAGCCTAAAATAGTCTTTGTGAGTCAGGAGGCAGTATAGCACAGAAAGGAATGAATTTCTGCATTTGGAATCAGAGAACTTCAGTTTGAATGCTGGCTCTGGTCAGGTTGCTTGACCTTACTTGGCCTTAGTTTTCTTATCCATAAAATGAAGAGATTGGACTAGTTTTTTTTCTTCTGTTTTCTTCAGTCTCTTAATCTGTGGTACAATTGAATGGCAGCAAAGTGGAAATCTTCCAGAATCTTAGAGTAAGGGGGAAAAAAATCCACTGAACTTTTAAGATAACTTGAAACACTTTGTAGCTTGGTATCCATGCTTAAAGGTGAGATACTTTCCTACTCTCCCCCCCACTACTTCTGAGTTGTTGATCAGCACTAATGAAAGTAACAACAGTACTGGATGGATCCAGTACTAATTCATTATCAGTTTTCTCTTGGTCTCGCAAGCTGCATGGCAATCTTTTCATTCAGAGCCTTAACTGGGAGTATTTGTACCTGGGTCAAGAAGTAGGAAAGACACCCTCTGTTGATGGGATGGGGGTAGGGAGACAGAACCCCTAGAATAGTGGTGTCAAATAGAAGGAGCCCTGCAGGCAGCATATTATCTTAGAAAACCACACGTTAATATTATCTATTTCATATTGCATTTTTGTTTACTTTGTTAAGCAATTCCAAATCTCAAACCAGACTTAATCTGGTTTGGCAGGCAAGTGGGCCACCACTTAGGCACCTCTGCCCTGAAAGATCAGAATGATGGGGGGAGAGATGGGAGTGAGATTCAGTGCTGTGGATTGTCTGGTAGCCTCTGATCCAAACTCAGCCAATCTCAATCCAACCTTGTTTAGCAAACAAGACTGAGAAGGAGTGGTCAAATAAGTAGGAGATAACAGTAAAACCTAGCAGATTGCAGGGTAACACACATTTATTAAGTTCCTATGCTGTGCCAGGCACTGTGCCAAGTGCTTTATAAATATCTCATTTGATCCTCATAATGACTATCAGAGGTAGATGTTATTATTATTCTCATTTTATTGTTGAGGAAATTTAGACAGACAGGTTAAGTGACTTACCCAGGGTCACACAGCTGGTTAAATGGCTAGATTTGAGTTCAAATCTTCCTGAATCCAGCTCAACACTATATCAACTGTACCACGTATGTGTCTCAAAGTACACAGGAGGACAAAGCGATCCAAGTCCAAAAGTTTTGGAACGCGTAACAAGAATGAAGACTTTAAAAAGACTGTCTGGTTTGTCAATTAGATTCTAAATGACTTTGGGGAGAGCAGTTTCAGTTGAGTGGTGAGGTCCTTGAGCCCTACTAAAAAGGGTTTAGAAATACATGTGAATAAAGGAAATGGAGATCAAGTAGTATATACAACTTTTTCTTAGAATTTTGTTGTGAAAGGGAGAAGAGATACAACACAATACAGTTTGTATTTTAACTAATTCTTCTTGTTCTTGCAGGAGATTCAACACTCTTTCCCACTTACCTATCACTTCCCTTTATCATAACCATCCCTGGATGCAAATGAGTGTGACCCTGTGGATGCCCAGGAAGCCAGAGGGTTTAGAGTGAGAAGATACAGTGGTCATAGTTTCAGTACCAATATGATCACAGGATTGTAGAAAGTGCAGGAAGGGACCCTAAATCAATGAACTGAGAAGCATTTATGAAGTTCTTGGAAGTGAGGTAGACAATGGGGATACAAATAAGAATGAAATTATCCCTACTCTTAATAAGCTTTTATTTTAATGAGGGAGACATGATGTCCAAAACAGAGCTCTTTTCTCCAAAACCCGTCTTCCTTCCAAACTTTCTTATTTCTGTCAAAAGCACCACTATTCTTCCAGTCTCTCTGCTTTTTCCCCAGATACTTTGATCAATTTGTGATTTGGTCATTGTGTGTATTCCATCTATCAAAGCAGAGGAAAACCACTCCATACATTTCCATCATGTTGTATATCTATTCCCCCCTCCCCAGCCCCCGGAAATCTGACATGAAGGTCTACCATGCACACTACATCTCTCTCTCTCTCTCTCTGTCTCTCTTGTTCTTCCCTCTCTTTCTCTCCATTTTTCCCTCCCTTTCCCTTTCTCTCTCCCCTCCTCTCTGTCTCTGTGTCTGTCTGTCTTTCACTATTCTGAAGTTACCAGTGTACTAATTAAGTTAGCCATCTGCTTTCTCTCCCCAGTATACAATTGGCCCATCTTACTTTTTAGTCAAATATATCCTGTATAATGTGATTTAATCCTCTTCTTGCATGGAAGATGTCATTGGCAAAGACAGTGCTAGAGCCTTTATATAGCCATTGTACATCTTTCTACCACCCTTTGAGCTGTCTGCAATTTTCAGTTTGTAACTACAGGATTTTATAGATTTATAGCTATATAACATCAACAAGTACAGTGGATAGAATGCCAGATCTGGAGTAAGGAAAACTCACTTTCCTGAGTTCAAATCTGGTCTCAGAGACTTATTGTGTGACCCTGGGCAAATTTCTTAACCCTCTTTGCCTCAGTTTTCTCATCTGCAAAATTAGCTGAAGAAGTAAAAGGGAAACCACTCTATCATCTTTGCCAAAAAAACCTCCAATGGGGTCACAAAGAGTCAGATATGCCTGAAAATAGCTATACATCAACAAATCAGCAACAACACTAATTGGAAGATATTGCTTTTTGTGGAAACAAGCAATTATGAAATTTTTGGAAATACTTTCTGACTTTCTAACTTCTGTCAAGCTCAATTTCCTTCTCATATAGTTCTAGGCCCAATTCACTGTCCATATTCAGTGTAGACCCTATATACACATATTGATATGTTAATTTTTCAGGTTGCGCATGGGGTTGGAAGGCATAATTTGGACAAAATGAATTTTCATCCACTTTGTTTTGTCAGTGTAAGTGGTTATGTCACCCTTTTTCAATGGGTTGAGCTTCATTAAGGCGTGTTTGTATTGTTCTGAATCTTGAAGTAATTAGTGCAATGTTATCTATGAAAAAGAGAATTTTCATCACCTCACCATTGATAGGAAGGTTACTTTTCATTGCATTTCTTCTGTGACACTGGAAAGTATTTTTGACAAACATATATCTGTTCTTTCATGGCAAGATGTGAGTAATGGTCTGGTGACAAAACAACCCAATTTTTTTTTTTTAATTTTGTAATGTTTAACAATCACTGCCATACAATTGTGATTTTATCCCCCCCACCTACCCCCCACTCCCCCCCTCCCTCCCCACGACTGCATACAATTCTGTATAGATTCTACATATACTTTCCTATTGAGTATATTTTCACTATAGTCATGCTATGTAGTCAGACTAAGATAAATGAAAGAAATCATATAACAAATCAGAACATGATACACAAACACATACACATACACAAACATGATCTGCTACAATATGTGAGTGACTTCCATATTTCTCTCTCTGAGTGTGGCAGGCATTTTGCCTTGAGGTCCTCCATTGGGATTTTTTTTTTTTTTTTGGTAAGAAGTTCTTGTGTTATTACAAAAATCTAAGTCTACCAGAAAAAACTCTCTCACACTGTGGTTGTTGCTGTGCATAAAGTTCTCCTGGTTCTGCTCCTTTCACTCAGCATCAGGTCATATAAGTCCTTCCAGGCCTCTCTGAAGTCTACTTGTTCATCATTTCTTATGGCACAATAGTACTCCATTACATTCATATACCATAATTTATTCAGCCATTCCCCAATTGATGGACATCCCCTTGACTTCCAGTTTTTGGCAACTACATAGAGTGCTGCTATAAATATTTTTGTACATGTGGGACCCTTTCCCATTTTTATGATCTCTTGGGGATATAGTCCTAGTAGCGATATTGCTGGGTCAAAGGGTATGCACATTTTTGTAGCCCTTTGGGCATAGTTCCAAATTGCTCTCCAGAATGGTTGGATGCGCTCGCAGCTCCACCAACAATGAATTAGTGTTCCAACTTTCCCACATCCTCTCCAGCATTTATCATTTTCTTGTTCTGTCATGTTTGCCAATCTTATAGGTGTGATGTGGTACCTCAGAGTTGTTTTGATTTGCATCTCTCTAACCAATAGTGATTTAGAGCATTTTTTCATATGATTATAGATAGCCTTAACCTCTTCCTCTGAAAATTGCCTGTTCATATCCTTTGACCATTTATCAATTGGGGAAAACAACCAAATTAACAAAAAAGCAGAACACTAAAGCATTTAGGGAAATTTATACATTAAGCACTGAAAGATCTCTTCTAGTATTTGATCATGAACCATATTAGCAATGATAATTTTTGAGGTACACATCATTACTTTTGCAATTTTTAGTTAAATTTCAATTGCTTTGGGCATGATTAGCAAATTTATGAATTCTCCAGAACTTTGACTTCTCTTCATTCTTCTTTGGCCCTCTCTACTGTTTGACCGTGTCACTCTCATTGACACCTCTAGAGATGGTGTGGGACTTAGAGTCCTCTATTCTCCCTCATGTGAATTTCAGCCCTTCCTCTTATCTTGTGTCTATTTGGCTGGGTTCCATTGACTTCCCTCCCACTAATTTTTCAAGGAAAGCTAATAATTAGAAATTCTAGCTTTTAGCATCAAGTACTCCTATTTAAATTCTCCTCCTCTGTTTTAGCTGTCCTGAGGAGAGGAAATAAATGAAGGAGGAGTCTTCTGACTCTTCTGATATGTCTATTTAGAAGTATAGAATCTGTGCTGATATGTAATGGGTAGCATTGATAGAGTACTCACAGGTTGTGTTTGTTCTTTGTTCTTGAAGAGGACCATGAGATCAAGATGATGCCATGACATGGAGTTGACTTTGATTTGAGTGAGGGAGGGCTGTGCAAAGTCACCAACCTTACTTTTTCTCCTCCAGAGCCATCTGGGTCCAGTGGCCAGATATTCATCGGGATGCCTGGAGATGGCCCAGGATGCAATGTGAAACCCTGTCCATTTTTAGGCTAAGGTCTTATCAGACTCACTTTAAGTGAGATATACCCATTCGATGAATAGGCTTCTTTAAGTAGTTACTCAGGGGATGACCCCTTTAACAATAAAAAAAAATCAAACTAAGAGGGGAAGACCCTCAGTGTTCCTAGGTAAAAGAGAATACTAAACAGATAGAGTGCTAACTTTGAAGTCAAGAAGCCCTGGGTTTAAATCCTATCTCTTATGCTTGCTCTCTATGGGCACCATAGCTCAACCTCCCTGAACCTTCATTTCTTCATCTATAAAACAGGTATAATAATAATGATAGCAAGCTATCTCACTTATCTATCTATCTCTATCTAGCTATCTCACCTGGGAGGCAGGAAGTATCACATAGTGAATAAAGAACTGCCCCTGGAGTCAGGAAGACCTGTATTTAGGTATAACTTCTGACCTATCCTGTCTGTGTGACCTTGGATAAGTAACTTAAATTTTCAGTATACTATGTAACTCTCTAAACTTATTAGTTGCTAAGTCTGTGCTGACCTACACTCATAGAGGGAATTGCTTACTAGCGAAGCTCTCTGTACCAGTGAAATTGATGGCTTTATTACTCTCTCCTACAAAACATCACCACAACACCCCTTCCAAAATAACCCTACCTCATAGGGTTATTATGAGGCTACAGTGAGATAGTGGATATAATACATGCTGAAAACTTCAAAGTACTTTATAAAAATTAGTTACTTTCATTAACAAGTGTCCAGGCCCAGTCTAGAAAATTGAGCTCTAAAGTTGTGTGACTGTAGTATAATAGGAAGAATACTAGACTAGGAGTCATAAGACCTAGATTCTGATCCTGATCCCATCACTTATTAACTGGATGACATTTGGCTAAGACCTTCTGAGCCTTGGCTTCCTCATCTGTAAAATTCAACTTCATGGGTTGTTGTGCAGGTATTCAATTCAATTCAAAAATCATTCATTAAGTGCCTACTATGTGAAAGAAATGAACTTTGACACTGAAGATACTGGGATGATACAGGAGCACAAAATAGGTATATATAGCAATTTGAGGAGGGAAAAAAGGCATTAATAACTGGAGGAATAAGGAAAGACTTTGTGGAAGAGATGGCACTCAAGCTGAGTCTTGAAGGAAGGTAAGAATACAAATATGAGATAAATCATGTGTGATGTTTGGTAACCCTTTCAAACCTGGGACCCTAGAAAGTGGTCCCATTATGGAGGCATTTCATGAGTCCTCCATCAGTATTTTTTTTTTTAATTTTGTCAGCCAAATAAAGGATAAATTACTTCAAGGCAAAAGATTTTTAATCAAACAGTATGACAAATTAAGCAACAAGACAAGTTTCCATACGTGCCACACATAGGATACACTCTGCCATTGGTGACCATGATTAAGTTGGGGGAGAACAAAAATATAAAGAAAACGTATGTCTTGAAAATACGTTCAAGGAACTTGAATGGAAGGTACACATACAAAATATGCATTTATGCCATGGAACATATATGGGTATGGGACATGCTTGAATGAGGCATACATGTGGCCAGGGCATATAGGTAGCTGGAGCAAACCACACCTCTGATGCTCTAAGTATGCTGCTGATGTCATCATGCTTTTCTCCGTGTCTCTGCTGGATACCTCTGCTGATTTTGTGGTTGCCAAGGTGCTCTCTGCTACAACATGCTGGTCTTCAGTCTTTTCAGGACCATCTGCTTCTCTTTGCTACCATCTGCTTGGGTGTAGTGACTAGTGAGCTCTCCATGGCAGGAAGAGCTGAAGTTCACTTAAGGGAGATTAGAGGACCATAGGACCCAAACCCAGGTTTGTAGCCCTCAAAAATCAACAAAATGCTCCAGGCTAACGCTAGCCATTCTTTTGACTGCTCCACTTCCTCTTACTCCTTCAGGCTAGCTCTTATCTAAATTACTGTTAGAAATCCCTTTTGGTTTTTACTATACTCTCTAGGAATATAGTAATATTCTTGGGAAATATTTTTAGAGCTCCATGTTAGAAAACTGCAAAAAAGCTGTGTAAAGTTGTGGTGGTATTTATCAGATCTAGAAAGGATCTTAAGAGGTCACTTAGTCCAGCTCTCTAACAAGTCTCTCCTCTTTCTAATCCGTCCCCTCCTCAACTGCCAAAATGATGTTCCTAAAATGGAAATTTGACCCTGTCACTTCCTTTATTCAATAAACAACAGTTACTTACTATAATCTCTAGGATCAAATGTAAGGTGATTTGTTGAGACTTTAAAGCCTGTCAAAGCCTGGCTTCTTTCTATCTTTCTTGTCTTCTTAATTTTATTGCCCTCTATATACTCTATAATCCAGCCACTCTGGCTTTCATCATGTCTTACCTGGCCTATACTAGTAGCTTGCTAGCCATTTTTTTTTTGTCTCCGTTTTCTCCCCTATTTCTCATGTAACTGTGAAGGAAGTCTGATGATATTACTTTCCTTCCAAAAACCTTCAGCTATTCCTTATTGTCTTTAAGATAAAATATAAGCAATTCTTCTTACTATTCCTCACATGTAAGGTTTTATCTACCAACGCTGTGTCTACATACTTCTGTTTCCTGGCTTACTACAAGACTCAACTTAAATCTTATCTTTTGCAAAAGTCTTTTCCTGGTCCCTTTCACATGCCTTTCCTCCGAGATTACTTCTCATTTACCATGTGTATCTCTCTCTCTCTCTCTCTCTCTCTCTCTCTCTCTCCATATATATATATATATATATATATATATATATATATATATATATATATATATATATATATATATATATATATATATGTATATAATAACATAGTGGTGGGGACTAGTTTTGCTTTGATTTGTTTCACAGCACTCTGCCCAGTATGTAATAAGTGTTTAATAAATGCTTGTTGATTGAATTATTATAACATTTACAATTATCCTTACATACTGTACATACATAAATAGTCCATAGGCCCCTTGAGGGCTATGGTCTGGGTTGCTTTTTATCTATGTAATTTTTAGCATTGTGCTTAACAAAACTTGGTTCATTTCAATCGACTCCTCTCTGTGTATTGCTTACCACACCAATTTCATTCATCAGGATTGCCCCCAGGCAAGATTCATGGCTGGATGTATGATTTTGAAGACCCATTTCTCATACTCAATTACAGGTCCCTGGCCAAGGCATGACACTTGCTTAGTAGACCATGACTAGCATATCTGAGATGAGTTTCTATGTTAGGTCATGATGTTTGGCATAAGGACCCCAGATCATGGACCTGTCATGGCAGGAAGAAGTTGGTCTGACAGCCATTCTGCTCCTTCTCTTTGTGTTGTGGTAAAATTGTTTTTGGCCTTCATGGAAAGGAAAAGCTGCAGCACAGCTACAGTACACATGAGGCAATGAGAGGCATTAACTGTTCCATCTGGTGTTTCTTAAATAGGACAAACTATTCTTGGAACTCTGTGAAGTGCCTGCTTCATCTCATAAGAGTATGAAATGACTGGGCTTCTTAGTAAGTGGAATAGGTGGAAGATGTGACATTTAAAGCTAAAAGAGAAAATTGAGACATAAGGCATAGCCAAGAGAGTTGTCTAGCAAGTGCTTCTGTTTCTAGAAAACTTTGGCTAATATGAGATGTTTTGAAAATAAGAAACAAAAACTTATTCGTGATTCAAAAAAAAAAAAAGCAACCAAAACAACCCTTATTCAGGAAACAATCGCTTTGTTATATCTCTTTGATGACCTGTTTGGAACTGATGAAATTCCTAGAGGATAGGTGCTCAGAGCCAGGGTTTGGGGAGGTAAATATGGTATGACAAATATTATAATTGTCATATGACAGCTGTCAAGTACCTTTGAGTTTGTCAATATGAGAATTCCCAATGTGGGGACTCTCTTCATGGCTGCTGCTTTCTTTTTTAAAAATAGCATTTTAATTTTTTCCAATTACAAGTAAATTTTAAAATTCTTTCTTAAATAAAATTCTCCAAAATTTTTCCTTCCCTCTCTCCCCTCCATAAGACAGCAAGTAATTTCATATAGTTATGTATGTGAAATCATGCAAAATATATTTCCATATTAGCCATGTTGTAAAAGAAGAAACAGAACAAAAGGGAAAAAATCTACAAAAATAAAGTAAAAATAAATTCTTTGGTTTGCATTCAGACTCCATCAGTGCTTTCTTTGGATGTGGATAGAATTTTCTATCATGAGTCTTTTGAAATTGTCTTGGATCATTGTATTGCTGAGAAGAGCTAAGTCAATCACAGTTGCCACTTCTGTGTACAATATTCTCTTGGTTCTACTCACTTCACTTTGTAACAGTTCACATAAATCTTTCCAGGGTTTTCTGAAATCCACCTACTTGTCATTTCTGATAGCACAGTAGTATTCCATTGTATTCATATACCACAACTTGTTCAGCCATTCCCCAGTTCATGGGTATCCCCTCAATTTCCAATTCTTTGCCACCACAAAGAGAGTTGCTATAAATATTTTTGTATAAGAAGGTCCTTTCACTTTTTTCTTGATATTTTTGGGATACAGACCTAGCAGTGGTCTTGCACAGTTTAATTACCCTTTGGGTGTAGTATGGATGCTGTTTTCAAACTACATATAGCTTTAGAGTGCCACCTGAGGCTCAGAGAACTTTAATGACTGGCCTATAGTCACACAGCTAGCAAATGTTAGACATACCAGGAAAAATTAGTCAGCAACCAGATTGCATGCCATTAGTTCTATCATGTGTTGCATAATAAAAGTTCTACCAGCTATGAGCAAAAAAAAAAAAAAAGACCCTCTCTACTCTCTTGTCTAAGGTATTGAATGAAAAAAAGTGATATTTTGGGATTCTGTCTATCATAGTTTTTGATGAAGTGTTAGAAGGTCATTTCTCATTTCTTTGTCTTCTCAAGTGTCTGGACCCCAAATCACTCAGCAGATCAATATCTTTCTGCTTAGGCAGTATTCTGTCATGTTCTCTGGGGAACCATCACACCAAAATATCCAAAGTGTTCAGCGTTATGGGAATGGCCACAGAAGTGGTGCCACTTGACACTATGACCCAAATAATGGCCCCAATTGATAAGCCTTATAAAGAACATTAGAGATCAGCTGGCATTGGGTTGGCAAGGCAATTTGAAATTGAATCAAAGTTTTTTTCTATTTTCACAAAATGTCACTTGTCTAATATTCTTGTGGTGACTTCCAGAGAACAGGGCAATCTAATGTTTATAGCCAGCAATGAAGTGAGCTCTGCTCTATCTCTGTATGTTATGGAGGCACATCCAGGAATACTGGCTCTTGTTTATTTGTGCATGCAGGATCAAGCTCTTGGGTTTGAAAGGGAGTCATAGGTATTACCTGCTCCAACTACTTATTTCATGCAGAAATATAATCAATACCATCACTACATATATTAGGCATTTAATAAATATATGCTGTTAAGGTCTTTGAAGGAGGAACTGCTTTATTTTTGTGTCCTCAATGCCTTGCATATAGTAGGTGATTAGTTAATGTTTTTTGAATTAGATTGAAATAATTTCTGACAATGGTTGTTTTCAATAGCTTTTGAATGTCTGACCACAACAGGTTATCAAGCTTCTGGAAAAGGAACTCACTACAAGACCCTATATTCCATTTAACAAAAGCTCTAGTTAGGAAGATCTTCATACTGAACGAGTTGGCCTCTAGGTTACTCCCACCTATTGTCCTGCTTCTTTTCTCTGGAGCTACACAGAATATATAGAATTCTTCATCCAGAACACAGTTTGTAAATTTTTGAAGACACTGATGGTGTAAAATACATTGTGTTAAATATAGACCATGTACTTCTGTATTGTTTCTGTAATTGATTTTTTGAGTCTAAATTTAGGAATTTATATTTATCACTATTAAATTTCAATTGATCAGTTTGTCTCATAAATGGTATACTAATTATTCTTAACTTTCTTTTAGTAATGCAATTTGAATCTTTGTAACAAAAGATTGATGCCATATCTTGCCTGTACTGTAAAGTGAGGTGATTGGACTAAGGTAGGTTTTAAGGTTTCTTTCAGCTCTAAATATGTGATCCTATAACCTCTCTGCAATTCATCTTCTTTCTCCGTAAAATGAGGGGATGGTCCATAACACTAAAGTCTCTTAAGCCCTACATATTATGAACCCATAATTTTAATACATTATGAGCATGCATCTGAGAAACCTAATTTGCAAATGATGGTATAATGGAAATGAAAACATAACAAAACATAGCCAAAAACTTTCTTGTAACTCTAGCTTTCCTACTGAAAGCTTAAGGTCTAAAGATATTGTTCATGAAAACTGGTTCATGAAAAATTGTTCATAATATTGTTCATGAAAACTCACAGCATGCCTAAGATAAATTAGGACTTTGGCCTACACAGCTGCATGGAACCATCTTAAACTAGAGATAGACTTGGTTTGTAAAACACGTTTCACGTCTAATTAAAAAAAATGCTCTGTCAGAATAAAATGGAATCAAAGGATGACACATTGATGTTCTCTTCCATGGAGACAGAATTTCTGCTGATTCTTTTAGAGACTTCCCTTAGGAAGCATCTAAGCAGAGCACTATATGATTTCTCTCCTAGAAAGAAAAAAAAAAAGAATCCATAACTACTTTGTGAAGTTATCTTGATGAGATAGCAACAATTAATAAAATGATTCTTGGAATTGGAAATTAGGCCAGGTTTCTAGGCAACAGAGCAACACTGACTGACCTTAGAGCTAGACTGATCTCTTCATTTCTTTAAAAGTGCTGTCATAAATTGTGTTGAGATCGCACAGATAGCACTAGAGTAGGATTGTCTTTGATTTTTAAGAATTTTCTCTGGGAACCTGAGATGTGATACGTATCTGAGGACTGAAGAGGATAGCCACTCTTAAATACTCCATTAAAGACTCACTTTCCTGTTTTGTATCTTCTAGCGGTTATTTGCAGACTCTATTTAATTTCTCCCTTCTGTAATTCTGCACAGGTGTCCCCTACATCTGCAGTGTACTTCTTTTTCAATTCTCCCTTACAGAAGCCCTAGCTTTCTGCCAAGGACAGTTTGGGTATCACCTTCTACACCAGGTCTTTCCTTTACAACCCCAGGGGTTAGCACTCTTTCTCTCTTAAAGTCCTGTGGTATGATTTTGTATTCACTTTTTGATTCCATTTTGTATTTATTTCTTTGTGTACATGATAAAGAAAAACAGCATGTTGTGGTAGAGAGCTGACATTGAAGTCAAGAAGATCTGGATTCAAGTCTTGCCTCTAACTCATACTAAATGTGTGACCCAAGACAAGTCATTTAACCTGGTAGTACTGTGGTTGATTGGTTGGTTGTTGTCCTTCATCTTCGAAGGGGACCAAAATGACATCACAGTGATAAAGTGAAATTTCAGGGTGTCTGACTGTGGCTGATCAGACCGTTACAAGCTTGAAATGCTCTACCACAGATTGGGCACAGGTAGTCCATGTGAATATTTGGGGTGGATATTCCAAATTTGCACATCCTATGTTTACTTTGTGCTGTCTCAATTCTGCTTTGTTCAAAGAGCACAGCACCCTTTCTTATGTGGGCATGCCATGCTGAGCAGTCCTGTGCCAGTGTCTCCCATGTTGCACAGTCAAATCCAAAATTCTTGAGAAAAACCTCGAGAGTGTCCTTGTATCGTTTCTTCTGACCACCATGTGATCACCTGCCCCATGTGATAAGTAGTCTTTTTGGCAAGTATACATTTTGCATTTGAACAACATGGCCAGTCCCTTGGAGTTGTGCTCTCTGAAGCACAGTTTGAATACTTGGCAGTTCAGCTCAAGTAAGATCTTCAGTGTCTGGTACCTTATCCTGCCAGGTGATCCTCAGAATCTTCCTGAGACAGTTCAAATGGATGCAATTAAGTTTCCTGCCACGGCTCTGGTAGACTGTCCATGTTTCACAAGCATATAACATTGACAATGATGTTGATGTACGCATTGCCAGAGCTAGCTCAGAGTTTGGGAGACTCTGAAGAAAAGTTTGGGAGAGATGAGGTATTAGACTGACTACCAAATTGAAGGTCTACAGAGCCATTGTGCTGACCTCATTGGTAGTATTCTAGGCAACTCTCCAAAACTTTAAGTTGCACAAAAAGTGTTGACTTGCACTGAATAAAAGAAGTTTCCTTACTTAGAAGTTCCCTAGAATGTGAGCTGATGAAAACTAGTTTGATTGGAAAGTCTCCAACCTCCCTGAATGTTTGGATGCCAAGGCTAATAAACCTAGAGACTGGACATTACCTTCTTTCCCTTGCCTCTTACTGGGTTGGCATAGTTAGAATTAAGTTCCCTATATCCCTGCTCCTCATTCCTCCCTCCTTATTAGGCAATTTAGAAAATGCTCTCACTTAACTTATTCTGACTATTCCCCTTTGACTAATAGTATGGTCTTCTATTGATGCTGGCCAACTTGATCTAAAATTCCATATAAAACTAAGTCCCCAAAGTCCCTGGGCTTTCTATTGGAGTGTAAAAAGTGTTGAATGATTCCTTATTCACCCCCCTGTGTGATGCCCTAAGCAAGGGGCTAGAGGCAATAGAGACTATTCCCTTTTGTCATCTATTCTCCTCCTTCCTTTGTGACTAGTAATAAAGCTTTATTAACTGTTGCTGAGAAACTCTGCTGCTCTTCATCTAAACTCTTCTGTACCACATAGATCAATAAATCTTAGGCCAACTTCCTATTCCTATATACATGATGTTTTCTCCCAGTTTTACCTAAGCTCCTTCAAGTCAAAGACCCTTTTTGTTTTTGTATCTCCAGTGCCTAATACAATGCCTGCTTATTTTTCTGCTTTTTTTTTTTAAACTGGGGCAATTAACTCTTTTTTTCACCGTAATTTTATTAATGATTTCTTGAAATAGAGTTCTGGGAAACCAGGCAAAGATAAAGCCCATTGGAATTCAAATGGAGCTACTAGACCATGCCTTAAAGCTATATCACTCTGGCTCTCACTGATTGGCCAATAATAGGTGTCAGCCCAGTGGTTAATGTTTGAGTTTTGGTGACTCAGAGTAAGAATAAATAGCAATTATGTCTGTTTTGGGTAGAAACTCTGAGAGTCTTCCCCTCTGTTTGATTTTTTTTGAGTTGATAAACTAGGCCATCTTTTGCTTCATTTCTTACCTGTCCTTAAATTACTGAATGGGCGTTGCCTTAGACAGATTGAGACCTGGGAAAGATTTTAGCTTAAAAAGGCCAGGGTCTCCTCCTGCATCTGGAGTCATTTCCAGTCAATCTGACCTATATCTTGTTGTTGGACTCAGATGACCCTGGAGGAGAAAGTGAGGCTGATGACTTTGCACAGTCCTACCTCACTTAAGTTCACTTCACTTGCAAGTTAAGATATGATCCTCCTGATATCACTGGCCCTTTTTGAGAAGGAGGGGCAAATGACAATATCTTGAAGATGGTAAGCATTTAATAAGTGCTTCTTGACTGAACAGAATTAATTTGAATATTTTAAAGCAATTTTAAGTTGTGTTATCCTTAAGTGGTAGTTTAATATTAAGTAATTGAGATTATAATTATAGAATCAACTAAACATGATGGAGTAATCCCTGCTCCTGGGGAAACTGAGGCTGTTGGATGCTTGAGTTCAGGAATTCTGATATGCAGTAGGTCTAAAGGAGATCAGGTGTCCATGTGAAGCCTGACGTCAATACGGTGACACCTAATGTTTGAGATGCCCCAGGCTGCCTAAGGAGGGGTAACCTGACCCAGGTTAGAAATAGAGCTGATCAATGCTTCTGTGCTGATCAGCAATGGGATCAGGTTTGTTACAGGCTGCTGTACTTCTAGCTTGGATAAGAGAGGACAGCATTATAAACAAAAGTCATAGAAAAACAGAGTTGCCAATAACCTAGCCCAAAATTTCATTTATAGATGAGTAAACTAAGGTCCAATGAACATAAAAACTTACATATAACCTAATCAATTCTTCATTTTATAGAAGATGCAATTTTGGCCTACAGGAAATAACTTGGTCCAAGTCACTGGTGCTAAATATTAAGCATTTTATGTGATATTTGCAATTGAGAACTAGGGGCCAATTTTAGGATTTCCTATTTAAAGATATCTGATCTATTGATTCAATCACAAAGCTCTTTGTGAAGAAGCAAGGAGTTTAAATAATAAAGAATATAAAATGCTAATAATGGGCCCCAATATAAGAAAAATGACAATACTACTGAAGTTAATTTATAATTTTACAGCTATATCAATTAAGCTATCAAATGTTAGATCAGAGAAATCAATCAAATCTTTTGGAGGAATAAAAGATCTAGAATATCAAGCCAAATAATCTAAAAAGGGAGGAAAAAAGGGAAAAATAGAGCTTCTAGGCCTCAAACTCTACTGCAAGTATCACTCATCAAAATCATTTGGTATTGGTTAAAAAATAGAAAACTAGATCAGTGGAACAAATTAGACAAGATAGAATCAGAAGAAATAATGCAACCCAACAAGTGTTTGACAAACTCCAAATCATAAATTACTTAGGGAAGAACTACCTATTTGATAAGAATTTCGGAGAAAACCAGAAAATAGTCTGGCAGAAATTAGGCTTAGAGTAACATCCTACACTATATTCCACAATAAATTCAAAATGTGTATGACCTTAACATTGATGATCATGCCATTAAAAAATTCCTCTTTCACATATTTTGGGTAGGAGATGTATTTTAAATCAAACAATAGATATAGACAATTACAAAAGATAAAATCAATAATTTTGGTTATATGAAATTAAAAAGTCTCTACACAAAATTAATGCATTTAGGATAAGAAGTGGAGTGGTTGAATAAGAAAAATAAATCTTTGTATCAAGTTTCTCAGGTAAAGTTTGATATCTGAGATACATAAACAATTGGCATGTGTATATATTGTCTACTCCATTAGAGTTTGAGATCCTTGAGCCCAGTGCTTTATCCACTGTACTACCCAGCTCCCTTTGACCTAAGAGGTGATAATTTCCCATGGTTTTATTGCCTGGTTTTGTGTCTGATTTTTTCTCTTCTTTTTCTTTTTGAAATTTTATTTCTTATGCAGTGTGGCTTTCTGTGAGAGGAAGAGAGAGGAGTATAAAGGAGAATTTAAGCCATGTAAGACAAAAAAATAATAAAATTCACTTTAAAAAGATGAAAAATAAATACATTGGACCCTACTAAATATAGTACTCCTAAACCAAAGATGGTGAAAACCAGATAGTTCATCAATTACAATAATAGTTACAGGCCACAGTTACATTTCTCTTTCACCTTTAAGACATAAACTACTTTAGGTACATTGCCTCTCTTTATCCTGACCGAAATCAGCCCAGCGCGATGGACCAGCCCAGGGCAAGGGAGCATAGCCTAGTGTGGCCTGCACAACAGCAGGGACAGGATTTGGAACAGGCTTCAGGGAGCCACCAGCAGCAGCACTTCCCAGACTACTCAACCCACAAATGCCACAGACAGCTTCAAAGGTCACTGGGAGGGCTCCTTTAGACAGGAGAGGGAAGCGTGGTCTGGACTGCTGGCAGCAGCCACTGCAGTAGCAACTTCCATTTTTGGAGCACTTGGCCAAGGGCCCCTGAGAGAATTGAGCAGCTGATTTGAATCTCAGCCCTGAGTGGCAGCCCTCGGAGACCTCCCCCTAAAGCCCCTGGGGGAATTGAGCCTCTGATCTGAATATCAGCCCTGAGCTTGACCCTGGGGTGAGGAGGAGAGGTGGTGTGGTGGAGCTGGGGAAGTTGCGGTGAGGGAATTGTAATTGCAGATCCTGGGCAGTAAACTTTTTGGTTGTTCCCATGTAGCAGACAGCCTGTGTTCCTACACGGCTTGGTGGTGTGGTGAAGAAGAAAGACACGGGAGGCAGGAGAAGAAAGACCTACTCTGTTTATTGATCCGAGGGTCCAGGCATTTATAGACAGAAACTACAAGCCTACGTGACATTCTGCTTGTCTCCTGCCCTAGTGATTTAATCGGTCTGATAAGACTGATTTAATCAGACTGTGAGCCTAGAGGGCATCTATTTTACATATCCCTTGTTTTCTGTAATTCTCTTGTTTGTCTCATGGAGACAGCAACATCTAGGGGGCATGGAGAGCCATTCTGGATGATAATGAGTACAGTCTCAAAGAACAGTTTCCCCGAAGGTCTATCCTGATCTTGTCAACTGCACTCCACCCTGGCCCTCAACACTCCCAGACCAGTGTGCAGGCCAGGAGAGGAGTTAACTCCTCTCCCTTGATTGTGCCACCTTGGAGGAACTAAGAACTTACAGGTCCCCAGAGTATATCCTCCTCTTGACAAAGGACTCAAAAGTCAAGTAACTGGCTCGAAAAATGCCCAAAAAAGGAAGAAAAAATAAGACCAAAGAAGGTTACTTTCTTGGTGAACAGGTATTTTCTTCCATCCTTTCTGATGAGGAAGAACAATATATACCATCAGAGGAAGTCAAGGCTTCTGCATCTAAAACCTCCAAAATAAATATGCAATGGACTCAGGCCATGGAAGAGCTCAAAAAAGATTTTGAAAATCAAGTAAGAGAGATGGAAGAAATATTAGGAAGAGAAATGAGAGTGATGCAGGAAAATCATGAAAAGTGAGTCAACAGCTTGCCAAAGGAGACCCAAAAAAATGCTGAAGAAAATAACACTTTTAAAAATAGGCTAACTCATTTGGCACAAGAGGTCCAAAAAGCCAATGAGGAGAAGAATGCTTTAAAAAGCAGAATTAGCCAAATGGAAAAGGAGGCTCAAAAGCTCACGGAAGAAAATAGTTCTTTAAAAATTAGGATGCAGCAGATGGAAGCTAATGACTTTATGAAAAACCAAGAAATCACAAAACAAAACCAAAAGAATGAAAAAATGGAAGATAATGTGAAATATCTCACTGGAAAAACAACTGACCTGGAAAATAGATCCAGGACAGACAATTTAAAAATTATGGGACTACCTGAAAGCCATGATCAAAAAAAGAGCCTAGACATCACCTTTCATGAAATTGTCAAGGAAAATTGCCCTGATATTCTAGAACCAGAAGGCAAAATAAATATTGAAAGCATCGTGACCATAATCATGGGGAATGGGGGACAATACATTATCTCATTTTATCTTTGTAAACCTGGGAAGTAAATGCTATTATTATATCCATTTTATAGAGGAGAAGACTGAGGCTCAGAAAAGGTTGAATGATTTGTCACCCAACTAGCCAGGGTCTTTAGCAGGACTGCAGCACATGTCTTGACACTGAGTCCTTCCCTTCATCCACTATGACCCACTTCTCTCAGTACTGTTGGCAAATCTTCTAGTCTATAAATGAACTTGAAAAATGTAGTATGCTTGAAGAAAAAAGTAAAGTCCTGTCCTTGCTAGCAAATAAAATTAAACATACTTTAATGATTGGGAACACTATTTGTTTGCTGGAAAATGAATTGCCATAAATATGATTGAAAAGCATTTGTTAGGTTTGGTCATATTCAAAATATGCTTCAGAATGTTCATAAAAGGGAAAATATGTCCTACAAGGGAAGGCCTTTCTTTAGAACGTGACAGCTTATAAGCCAGGCAGCCTGGGTGATAGTTATTAGAAGGGAGTGAGAGAGTTTTTTTAAAATATAGATTTATGCAATTGTTAACCAGTTGCCAGGGACTCTTCCTAACCCTTGGATCTTCAACTCCGTGACTCTAAGAACTATTTCCCTGACCATGCCTCCCCTAGGCATTCAGATCGAGAGATGTCTCTGCCATAAGATACTGACAGTGAAGGAGCATGCTCAGAGACCAGTGACATTTTTTATGTCCACAGAAGTTTAGCAGATCAGACTGAATTGTCCCGATTTGAAAAGCAGCTGAAGCCCTCTGGCCACTGGGGGAACAACTACAGTTACAGACTTCTGGCCCCTGGGACCAGGGGTTTTAGCAAGGGAGACTGCATTAAGCTTTTGACCTCAGTGTTAACTGCTACCATCCAGGTTTTTTGGACAGAACTTCAAACTCTGGGACCATGACTCTTTTTTTTTTTTTCATATTAGTAAAATTTTTCATTATTTCATATAATGATACAACAAGAAAGTAAAGATTCCCTTTTGGTTTGTGCAAGAGTTAAGTGAAGTAGAAGAATCCCAGGATTAATGGGCCCTGCTACCTGGGTTACAGACCCAACCTGCCTGACCAGTCTATTGCCATGCCTGTAGCGTTTGACCTCTTGAGATCTAGACAGGTGACACCAAGAATGACATCAGAAGGCACTACTGGCCAGCTAGCCCAGGTACAGTGATTCATCCTCCTATTTTCCCTGAAAATGGAATATTTCTCCGTAAATTCACTTACATTGTCTCCTTGGACTTCCTGGATTTTTTATGAATAATTTCAGACATTCCAAACAATCACTTTCAGATACTATGGCTTTTGCCAGCATTAAAGCCATGAATAATGATATTTGACATTTGAATAGCAATTCAAGGTTTGCCATTAATGCATTAATAGATTATCCCATTTAAGCTTCATGACAGCTTTGTGACATACAAGCTATTATTATCCCATTTTACATATAAGAAACTTAAGGCTTTGAAAATCATGAGAACTGGAACAGATGAAAATCTAATTAGCAGGAAAAAAATGTTCTGTAAACCATAAATTTCTCTATCATCTTCTTGTTCTCTTGTCCCTGCCATGTTCCTTACTCATACAGCCATGGTGGAGATTATATTTCTGGCCAGAGCCCAAATTGAATTGTGGTCCACATTTCTTGGAAGCTTAACCATCCTCATAAATTGTAACCTAGCTTTTTTGAATTAATGAAAGATCCTAAAGTGAGACAATAGAGAATATTGTAGAGAAGGCATGGAGAAGGTCCTGTTTCAACTCTACCCCAGGGGTCAGTCAGTCAGTGAACAAGTGTGTATTAAGTTCAGTACTAGGTGACAAGCACTATGTAGCAGAGAAACAAAGAAAAGAAAAAAAAACATGGTCCCTGCTGAGAAGCAGCTCATATCCTGAGTGTAGAGACCACATGAAATAACAGTACTCTGCATTCTTTTTCTTCTCTCTCTCTCTCTCTCTTTCTCTCTCTGTCTCTTTCCTCCTCTTTCTTCTTCTTCTTCTCCTCCTCTTCCTCCTCCTCCTCCTCCTTCTTCCTCTCCTCCTCCTCCTCCTTCTTCTGTTCTTTCTCACAAAGTACATAGAGGCAGTCAAATGTTTTTTAACATTAATTTTTTAAAAAATTGAGTTCGATTCAATTATACAAAAAATTTTATTTTAAAAAATTTTAGTTTTGATTTATGGAATAAAACAAGAATTCCTGTAAAATACTACAATAGAAAATTACAAATTAAACTGCAAATCTATTCTGCACAATTTGCTTTTTCTTTCAAATATACAGCAAAATTATCTTGTAAATTTTTTTCTTCCTTCTCCCTCTCCCCACCTCTTACCCTAGAGATGGCTACCATTGGACACAAATAGGTATGTAGTTGTAAAATTATTCTATACATATTTCTATTTATCCGAAGCAGATAGCATCTTTCTGCATATGCCCTTTATAGTCAATGTGGATACTTACAAAAGATAAAGTAACTTATTTGCTCAAAATATTTCTTAAAATAATAGTGCTGTTGCTGTATACAGTGTTCTCTTGCTTCTGTTTATTTCTCTCTTCATACAAGTTTTTCCATGTTTTTTGCTAAAATCATTGAGCTAATTATTTCTTATAGTGCGGTAGTATTCCATCATAATCATATACCACAACTTGTTTAACCATTCCCCAACTGAGTTTCAAATGATCTCCCTCCCTCCCTCACCACACCATCCCTCAGATGGAAAGCAATTTGATATGTGTTATATATGTGCAATTATGTAAAACATATTTCCATATCAGTCATGTTGTAAAAGAAAATCTACGACTATAGATAGCTTTGATTTCTCCATCTGAAAACTGCCTGTTGATATCCTTGGATTATTTATCAAAGGAGAAACGACTTGTATTCTTATAAATTTGACCCAGTTTTCTGTACCTTTGAGAAATCAGGCCTTTATCAGAGACACTCACTGTAAAGATTTTCCCCCCAGCTTTCTTCTTTCCTTTTAATCTTTCTTGCATTGGTTTAATTTGTGCAAAATCTTTTCAATTTAATGCATTCAAAATTATGCATTTGAAAGCTCATCGTATTCTGTATTTCATAAATTCTTCAAGTCTCTGTAAATCTGACAAGCAAACCATTCCTTGCTTTCCTAATTTACTTAAGGTATCACCCCCTTAAGTCTAAATCAGGCACCCATTTTGACCTTATCTTGGTATATGGTATAAGATGTTGGTCTATATCTAGTTTCTGCCAGCTTTCCCATCAGTTTTTGTCAAATAATAAGTTCTTATCCCAGAAACTGGGGTCTTAGGGTTTTTCAAATACTAGGTTACTATGATCATTTACTACCGGGTTTTGAGTATCTAATCTATTCCACTCATCCAACACCCTGTTTCTTAGCCAGTACCAGATGGTTTTGATGGTTACGACTTTATACTATAGTTTCAGATCTGGTATAGCTAGGCCACCTTCCTTTGCATTTTTTTCATGAATTCCCTTGATATTCCTAATTGTTCTTCAAGATGAATTTTGTTGTTATTTTTTTAGGTCTATAAAATACTTTTTTTGGTAGTTTAATTGATATGGCACTGGATAAGTAAATTAATTTAGGCAGAATTGTCATTTTTATTATATTGGTACAGCCTACCCATGAGCAATTCATATCTTTCTAATTATTTAGATCTGATTTGATTTGCGTGAAAAGTGTTTTGTAATTGTGCTCATATAGTTCTTGGGTTTGTCTAGGAAGGTGGGCTCCCAAGTATTTTATATTGTCTATAATTATTTTTAATGGATTTTCTCTTTCTATCTCTTGCTGCTGGGCTTGGTGGTAATATATAGAAATACTGATGATTTGTGTGGGTTTATTTTAATATGCTGTAACTTTGCTAAAGTTGTTCATTGTTTCAATTAGTTTTTCAGTTCATTCTCTAGCCTTCTTTAAGTATACCATCATATCATCTGCAAAGAGTGATAGTTTTGTTTCCTTACTGTCTATCCTAATTCATTTGATTTCTTTTTCTTCTTTTATTGCTATGGATAGCATTTCTAGTACAATATTGAATAATTGTGGTAATACTGGGCATCCTTGCTTCACCTCTAATCTTACTGGGAAGGCTTCTAGTTTATCCTCATTGCAGATAATACTTGTCAGTGGTTTTAGGTAGATATTATTATTTTGAGGAAAGCTTCATTGATTCCTATGCTCTCTAGTGGTTTTTTTTTATAGGAATGGGTGCTGTATTTTGTAAAAAGTTTTTTCTACATTTATTGAATTAGTAATTTAATTTTTTTGATTTGTTATTGGTGTAGTTAATTACACTGATACTTTTCCTGATATTGAACCAGCCCCACAATTCTGGTATCAATCCCACCTGGTCATAGTGTATAGTCGTTGTGATATATTACTGTAATCTCTTTTCTAGTATTTTATTTAAAATTTTTGCATCTGTTCATTAGGGACATTGGTCTATAGTTTTCTTTCTCTGCTCTTAGCTCTTCCTGGTTTAGGTATCAGCACTGTATTTGTGCCATAACAGGAAGTTGGTAGGACTGACTCCCTCTTCACCTATTTTCCCAAATAGTTTATATAGTATTGGAATGAATTTTTCTTTAAATATTTGGTACAATTCACTTGTAAATCCATCTGACTGGGGATTTTTTCTTAGGAAGTTCATTGATGGCTTGTTCAATTTCTTTTTCTAAAATGGGGTTATTTAAGTATTCTATTTCATCTGTTCTATTTTCTCTATATTCTGTTTAATCTGGACAATTTGTGTTTTAGTAAATATTCATCCATTTCCTGGATTTTTGCGTATACAGTTGAGAAAAATAGTTCCTAGTTATTGTTTTAATTTCCTCTTCCCTAGTGGTGAATTTACCCTTTTCATTTTGGAAATTTGATTTTCTTTTTTTTTAAAATCAAATTAACTAGTGGTTTATGTATCTTATTGTTTTTTTTTTCATAAAACCAGTTCCTAGTTTTATTTATTAGCTCAATAGTTTTCTTACTTTCAATTTTATTAATCCAACTTGGTTTTCAGGATTTCCAATTTGGTGCTCAATAGGGGACTTCTAATTCGTTCTTTTCCTAGTTGTTTCTTTCTTTTTCTTGGTTTCACATTCAATTCATTGACCTGTTCTTTTTATATTTGGTTAATGTAAGAATTTAGAGAAGTAAAATTTCCCCAAGTATTGTTTTGGCTGCATTCCATAAATTTTGGTATGTTGTATCATTGTTATCATTGTCTTTAGTGAAAGTATTGACTTCCTATGATTTTTTCTTTGACCCACTTGTTCTTTAGGATTAGATTATTTAGCTTCCAATTAATTTTTAATCTATCTTTCCACTGCCTTTTATTGAATGTAATTTTTATTGGATTATGATCTGGAAAAATGTATTTAATATTCATACCTTTGATTTTGAGGTTTTATGCCCTAATACATGATCAGCTTTTGTATTGGTGCCATGTTCCACTGAGAAACAGATATATTCTTTCCTTCCAAAAATTCATTAATCCACTCATTTTCAGCCTTCAACACTCACTTCCATAAGTTTCAAAATTTCTCCCCCACCTCCCTCCCCTCCCTCTCCAAGATGGCATGCAATCTTATATGATCTCTACACATACGATAAATTCTTTTCTATCTGCATTCAATTTTCTCCAGAAGCTTGTCATATCTAACTTTTCCAAAATTCTAGTCACCTCTTTAACATCTTTCTTGTTTATTTTGTGATTAGATTCACCTAGTTCTGAGAGGGAAAAGTTGAGGTTCCCCACTAGTATAGTTTTGCTGTCTATTTCCTCCTTTACTTAACTTCTCCTTTAAGAATTTGCATGCTCTATTTCTTGGAACATCTATGCTTAGTATTGACCTTTTAGCAAGATGTAGTTTCCTTCCTTCTCTTTTTTAATCATATCTATTTTTGCTTTGTCTGAGATCATGATTGCTACTCCTTTTTTTTAAAACTTGAACTGAAGCATATGTTTTTCTACTTCAAGTAGAACAGTACATTGTAGGATTCTGGTTTTTTTATCTACTCTTCTATCTGCTTCCATTTTATGGGAGAGTTGATCCCATTCATGTTATGATTACTATGTATGATTACTCTTATGATTACTGTATATTACCCTCAATTCTATTTTTCCTCCTGTTTCTCCTTCTCTCTTTCCCTCCTTACCAGACCACCCCCACCCTCCAAATCTGCCCTCCCTTTGGTCAATCCCTCCATTCTTTACTTTTCTGTAGGATAATAGATTTCTATTCCCAAATGATTGTGCATGTTATTCCCTCTTTGAACCAATTCCAATAGGAGCGTAGTTCAAGACATGCCCACTGCTTACTCTCCCATCTTCCCCTACACTGTAATAAGTCTTTTGTGACTCTTTGTGTGAGATAATTTACCCCATTCTACCTCTCCTTTCTTTCTGCTCCTGGTGTAATTCTCTTTTCCACCCCTTAATTTTTTGATGTCATGTCATCAAAGTTACTTTATACCCACACCCTCTGCTTATGTGTATTCCTTGTAACTGCACTAATAATTCTTTAGAATTACAGGTATCATCTTCCCTTTTAGTACAGCAAACAGTTTGCCTTCTTTGAATCCCTTATGTTTTCTCTTTCCTCTTTACATTTTTCTACTTCTCTTGAGTCTTAAAATTGAAAATCAATTTTTTTTGTTCAACTCTGGTCTTTTCATCAGGAAAACTTGAAAGTCTTCTATTTCATTGAATAACCATTTTTCTCCCTTAAGGATTATGCTCTGTTTCACTGGGGAGGTGATACTTGCTGGTAGTTCTAGCTTCCTTGTCTTCTATAATATGTTATTCCAAGCCCAGCAGTCCTTTAACATTTAAGCTACTAAATTCTGTGCAATCCTGATTGTGCTTCCCTAATATTTGAATTTTTTTCTTTTTAACTGTTTGCAATATTTTCTCCTTGACTTGAGAGTTCTGGAATTTGGCTATAATGTTCCTAGGAATTTTTATTTTGGTATCTCTTTCCAGAGGTGATCTGTTGATTTTTTAAATTTCTATTTTACCCTCTAGTTCTAAAATATCAGGGCAGTTTTCTTTGATAATTTTGTGAAGTATGATGTCCAAGTCCTTTTTTTGATCAGGGATTTCAGGTGGGTCCAATGATTCTTAAATGACCTCTCTTGGATCTACTTTCCAGGTTAATTGTTTTTCAATGAGATATTTTATATTTTCTTCTATTTTTGCATTCTCTTGATTTTGATTGATTGATTCTTGATGTCTTATAGAGTCATTAACTTCCTCTTGCCCAATTCTAATTTTTAAGGAGTTATTTCCTTCAGTTACCTTTTTTTAACCTCCTTTTTTATTTGGAATTTTTACTTTTTAGAAAATTGTATTCTTCAATAAATTTGGGCACATTTATTTCCATTTTTTGTGCTTCTTTTATCAGGCTGTTGCCTTCAAACTCCCCCCCCCCCCAATGATTTTCCTGTATTACTGTCATTTCTTTTCCCAATTTTTTCTACCTTTCTTATTTGATTTTTTATATTCCCTTTTGAGCTCTTTCAGGAATTCTTTTTGGGCTTGAGACCACCTTTTCTTTAAAGCTTTGCATAAAGATGTTTTGACATTGTTGTTCTCTTTTGAGTTTGTGTTGACCTTCCCTGTCACCATAATAACTTTCCACGGTAAGGTTCTTTTTTGTTTTTTGCTCACCTTTTCCAGTCAATTTTTTTTTTTTTACTTTTAAAATTGAGCTTTGCTCCTGGAGTGAAAGGGACACTGTCCCAAGATCCTTGTGCCAGGTTCTGAAAACCCTGGCTGTCAGTGTTGTGCTGGTGTTGCTCTGAGGAACATGGGGTACCCTTGTGTCATGCCAGGGTGCTAAAGGGGTCTGGCAGCTCACCTTGTGTTACACTAAGGCATGTTGGGGGTGGGGGTTGGTGCTAGTGTCTGCCTATTCTTTTGGTGTTGTACTGGGACTCAGGGCTTCCCATTGGCTTACTGAAACAGAGACTACTGCTGCATTGTTCAAATGCTGCCTGCCATGGATTGTGGTCTCATTTTACCCAAGTCAGACAGACCTTTCCTGCTGATCTTCTATGTTGTTTTGGGCTAGAAAATTGTTTCACCCCACCTTTTTCTTGGTTCTGCCATCACATAATTCATTTTGGGGCATTATTTCATAGGTGTTTGGAGGTGAGTATAGGAGAGTTCACATGATTTTCTGCTTACCTTGCCATGTTGGCTCCTGGGAGTTGTAAGGGAAATAAAATGTAAAAGGACTGAAAAAACAGGAAGGGGCCAGATGCTTAAGGGACTTCAAATGCCAAACAGAAGATTTTATTTTTGGTTCTAGAAGAAATATGGGGGTCTTCTGGAGTAAATTGAGAGGTGGGAGGGGATGAAATGTTAGAGTTATGCTTTAGAGCTTGAAAGATGAGTGGAGGATAGGATGGAGGGACTTGAGGCAAAAAGACCAACCAGAAAGTTGTTGAAATAGTTCAGGTGAAATTGATAAATGGCCAATGGATATGCACAGGCAGTTTTCAAAGAAATCAGAGCTATCTATAGTCACATGAAAAAATGCTCTCCAAGGTACCATCTCATCCCCTCTAGATTGGTTAATATGATAGAAAAGGAAAATAATAACCATTGGAAGGGATGTGGGAAAACTGGAACACTAATGCATTGTTGTTGCAGTTGTATGCTGATCCAACCATTCTAGAAATCAATTTGGAATTATGCCCAAAAGGCAACCAAACTGTGTATATCCTTTGATCCAGCAATATCATTACTAGGTGTATCAGCAAGGACCGCTACATACACAGGACGGCCTGCTGTACAGGCTCTTAGGTATGCTTTTCTAAAAGGAAAGACAACTTTTGAGGGGTCAATAATCAAGCACATATATCATTCACTTAGTTCAGAGGAAAAAGTTAGCACCAGGAACTTCAGAGAAAATACAGAGAAACAAAGATTAACAGACAGGGCTCCCAACTGTCTGACCATATGCAATACATACATCACAGATCAACAGACAGATCCAACTGTCTGACCATTACACACATACATAGTTACCAGAGAGAGAAGCACCAACATCTGAATTTTCAAAGCTGGAGGGCTCCTTAGTGGCTGCCCAGAGCCTCATGTGGTCAAACAAACAATTCCAATGAATAAACCCCAAAGTAAAACCTCACCTTAGAGTCTTTATACACTTTTCAGAGCCAGAGAGCATCACAATTCTAGAAAACCAGTGCCTCATTAACACAAGCTGTGGGCCTTCCTACAAATCTTCCCTAATCAAACTCTCCTTAATGGGTAGGCCCATTAATGGGTGAAGAAGATCTTCTTTAGTCGCATTAAAATAATTAACAATACAAATACATATAGTGTTTCTAGTTAAAAATTCATGATTAATTTAATCAAGGGCAAGATTCAATCAGAGGCACTTGATTGGAATAAAACAAAAACAACAAAAGATCCTATTTTGCTTGCCATTATAATCCACCCTTCCAGGATCTTTGGCTTTACAATCTAAACAGCCTTGGATCCTGGAACAAATATAGGCATTGTATTTTGTGATCCCAAATCCAAATGACTTAAGTAGGTCACACATGCCTATTAATAGATGGGAAAGATCTTCCCATTAAGAAGCAAAATTATATTGACAATAAGCAAAAATGTGTTATCAATATACTAGGTCTACATCTCAAAGATAAATTTTTTTAAAAAGGCAAAGGGACTATTTGTACAAAAATATTTATATCTACTCTTTTTGTGGTAGCCAAGAACTGGAAATAGAGGATGCCCTTCAATTGGGCAATGGCTGAACAAGTAAGTTGTGGTATATGATTGTAATGGAATACTATTGTGCTATAAGAAATAATGAACAGGATGGTTTCATAAAAATCTGGAAAGACTTATATGAATTGATGCAGAATGAAGTGAGTAGAACCAGGAAAACATTGTACACAGCAACAGCAATATTGTATGATGAACAATTGTGCGTGACTTAGCTATTCTTAGCAAAACAATGATCCAAGACCCTAAAGGACTCATGAGTCTCTGCCTCCAGAGAAAGAACTGTTGGTGTCTGAATACCTATCTCTATCTCTCTCTTCCTTCCACAAAGTGACTAATACAAAAATATTTTACATCATTGCACATGTATAACCTATATCAAATTGCTCTCCATTTCAGGGGAGGGAGGGATAGAATTTAAAACTCAAAACTTAAAAAAACTCAGTGGATGGTAAAAATTGTTTTTATACATAATTGGGAAAAAATAAAACATTTTTTAACTAAAGAAATAGTCCAGATGAGAGGTGTAACTATGTCATTCTTCTGTTCAAAATCCTTGAATACAGATCATCATCTTTCATGAAACTCAGTTGTTAGATCACTATGAGATTGTAACATGCCCAAGGTCACTCAGTCCATCAAAAGTGGAACTTGAACTCAGGTATTCGTGACTAGAAGACCAGCTCTGCCTACCATGCTGCCTTTTTGGTGCCATTACACTGAAAAGACAGAACAAAAATGGCTAACAGGATTGATAACTAATAAAACTAAGAAGATAATAAGAGAGCATTTAGTTATTCTTGATGAATTCAAGGCCCATGACGCAGATGAGCTACATGCCTACATAATGAAAGAACTGGATGATATGACTGCTGAACATTATCTGGAGAGAATCTAGGGAGAGAGCTATGAATCTGTGTGTCACTTTCATGGAAATAATGAAGTCACTATATGAAAGAATAGGAAAAAAAAAAGAAGAGGATGCAGTATAAACTTTTGGGCTACATCCATAGTTAGGCATAGTGAAGATTAAGGTCCAGAAAAGGAGACTGAGAAGGAATGACCATACATATATGAGAACCAGGACAGAATAATATCGCAAAAACTCAGAGGGTAAAAAGTATGCAGAAAAAAAGTGTCAACAGTTTTAAATGCATTAGAGAAGTAAGGAGAAAAAGACCTGGGAAAAGATCATTATGTTTGTCAATTGAAAGATCAGCGCCAATTTTGGAGAGAGTATTTCAGTTAAGGGATAAGATTAGATGTCACACCACAGACTGTTTATAAGAGGGAGAATCAAAGAAGTTCAGGTAAAAACAAAATATGGACTTCTCTAGAACTTTGGCTGAGAAAGGGAGGAGAGATGAATGGGGAATAGTAAGATCTAGTAAGAATTTTTTTTTAAAGATTGGAGGAGACTTTGTTATGTCTTAGGTAGTCAGGTAGAAAGTAGTACATAAGAAAAGACTGAAGATAAGAGAGTGAGAGAGGGGATGTGTGTTGTTAAGGAATGTATATTTGTCCTTCGTTGCTAAAGAAGACAGAGAAATAATGACATGACATACACTTGACTTTGAGTGAGGGAGGGCTGTGCAGGTCACCAGCCTTACTTCTTCTCCAAAGCCATCTGAATCCAGTGACTAGATATTCATCAGGATGACTGGAGATGACCCAGAAGGCAATTGGGGTTAAGGGACTTGCCCAAGGTCACACAGCTAGTGAATGTCAAGTGTCTGAGGTGAAATTTGAACTCAGGTCCTCCTGACTCCTGCATTGGTGCTGTATCCTCTGCACCATCTAGCTGCCCTGAGAGAGGGGATAATAGTGGGGACAATCTATCAGAGAAGATGGGAGGCGATAGGATCAAGGGTACACATAGAAGAGCTGGACTTAATGAGAAGGTCCACATTTTTATCAGAGAGAAAATTAAAACAGCAAACAACGGAGGAAGGCAGCAAGGGTTTGTCAGATGATGATGAGGGAAGGAGAGGGAGCTCAGGCAAATGACCTTGATTGTTAGAAGAAAAAAAGCTTTCGAACAATTAGAGCAGTACAAAAGGGAAAGGAGTTCTCTTTCTTTGGAGGTCTTCAAGTAGAGTTTGGATGATACCTTGGGGGTTTGTTGTATTAGAGACTCCTTTGGAGGATGCATTAAAGATTATGACTGCTAAGGTCCTTTCTAACTGGAATTCTGTGATTTGAAAATCTTAGTCTCCCTGAAATTATTTGATCCAAGGTTTGGGTTCAGACTGGGTTTCCAACAAACTCAAATTGAACATTTATCAATCTTTACCTAACTTAGGTTCTGGACCAGGTACAAGAGAGGCAAATAAAATCAAAACAATTACTCCTCTCAGGGAGCTGATGTTCTACTAGAGGGATATAACATGTAAACAGATAAGAATTATTTATTTATGCAAGGCTTATATGACATATATAACTGAAATAATGACTGTGGCAATCAGGGAAAGTTTCATGAGAGAGGATGTGCCTAAACATTTTTTATCAAGAAAAACTGCCCTGATATCCTAGAATCAGAGATATTAAATAGCCATTGGAAAAAAACCCACAGATCACACAGGCAAACAATTAAGAGCTTTGATAGTGGAGGGGAAAATGTAAGGGAGACCGTGGTGGGCAATGCTTGAACCTCACTCTTATTGGGACTGGTTCAAAGAGAGAAGAATGTATATATACACACGTACCTACCTACCTACCTACATGCATACATGCATACATGCTTACATACATATATATATATATATATATATATATATATATATACACATACACACACACATTCAATTACATACAGAAATCTATCTTATCCAATAGGGAGATAGGAGGGAAAAGGGATAAGAAATAAAGAAGTGTGTATATGTGCGTGTGTGATAAAAGGGAGGGCAGATTAAGGGAGGCAGTGGTTAGAAGCCAAGAAAAAGACTTTTGAGGGGGACAGGATAAAAAGAGAGAGAGAAGGACGAACAGAAGAAAATAGGATAGAGAGTTAGTAATCATATACAGTTAGTAATCATAATCGTAAATGTCAATGGGATGAGCTAATCCATAAAATAAAATTGATAGTGGAATGAAGTAGAAATCAGAATCCAACAATATATAAGAAACACACTTGAAACAGAAAGATACACACAGAGTTAAAATAAGTGGGTGGAGCAGAGTCTAATATGCTTCAGCTTAAGTAAAAAAAGGTAAGGGTAGCAATCTTGATTTCAAACAAAGCAAAAGGAAACAAAAAGACCTAATTAAAAGAGATAATTAGAGAAACTACATTTTGCTACAAGGTACCATTAAACAATGAAATGATATAAAAATTTTTTTTACAGAAAGTTTTTCTAATCAAGGCTTCTTTTCTCAAATATATAGGGAATTGAATCAATTTTTAGAAAAATAAGAGCCATTCCACAACTGATAAATGATTAAAGGATATGAACAGTCAGTTTTCAGAAGACATCAAGTCTATTTATAGTCATAGGACAAAACGCTCCAAATCATTATTGAACAGAGAAAGGTAAATTAAAACCTCACAACTATCAGAAATGACAAATGTTAGAGAAAATGAAGGAAAATAGGTACATGAATGAATTGTTGGTAGAATAGTGAACTGGTTCAACCATCCTGGATAACAATCTAGAATTATGCCCAAAGGCCTAGACCATATATACCCTTTGGCTGAGAAATACTACTACTAAGTCTATACCCCAAAGAGATCAAAGAAAGAGGAAAAGTCCACATATGACCAAAAATATTCATAGCAGATTTTTTGTGGGGGCAAAAAATTAAAATTGAGGAGATGCTCATCAGCTGGGGAATGATTGAACAAGCTGTGGTATATGAATGTGATGGAATACTATTATGCCATAAAAATGATAGGGGGTAGTTTCAGCAAAACATAGGAAAACCTTTATGAAGTGATGCAAAGTGAAGTGAGAACTGGGACATCATTATGCACAGTAATGGCAATGCTATAATGATGATCAACTGTGAAAGACTTGACTATGCTGATCAATGCAATGTTTCAAGAAAATTCCAAAGGACTCATTTTTTCATCCACCTCCAAAGAAAGAAATGACGAACTTTGAGTCCAAATTGAAGTAAATTTTCTCACTTTATTATTATTGCTGTGGCTAATATGGAAACATGTTTTGCGTGATTTCACATGTATTATTGATATTATAGTATCTGTCTTCTCAGTGAATGGGTGGGTAGTGGGTGGGAGAGAGACCATCTGAAACTCAAAATTTTAAAAAAGAATGTAAAAAAAATAAAAAATTTTAAAATATAACTTATTTTTTAAAAAAGAAAAGAAGTTTGGAACTTGATTGTGAATTGACCTAAATACTAGTCTGAGGCAACTGGGAGCATGTTGGAGGATTTTGGACAGGGCAATAAGATGGTTATATCTTTGCCTTAAGAAGATTACTTTGGCAGCTGTGTAGAAGATGGATTAGAGAGGGAAAACAGTAGAGGCAGAGAGATCAAAAAGGAGGCTAATATGTAACCAACATTGGGGCAGCTAGGTGATGCATTAAATAGAGCACTGGCCCTGGAGTCAGGAGGACAGTTCAAATCTGTCTTTAGTCACTTGACACTTACCAGCTGTGTGACCTTGGGCAAGTCACATAACCCCAAATGCCTTGCCAAAAAAAAGTAACCAATGTTACACAGATAATAATTGGCAGAGTAAGGCTTTGAACTTAGGTTCTTGTAATCTAAGCCCAATAAACTTTCTTTTGTACCCAGCAAAGGAGTATGCTGACTTCTTTTCGCCAAGCATCTTGGGGTTATGAGTGAAGGACTGACTATCCTCTCTCTTTTCCCTTAGAGGATACCCCTGGACTCAATTTCAGCTTCTGGAGGTTGTCTGAATCAGGACTAGATTGGACTTCTTGGGGTCTTTTTCAGATGAAATTTATCTATGAACCTTCAGCAGTCTATCTCTTACAGTTGCAAACTAGTCTTTCCAGAATGGAGAATCAGTTGTGATTTGTCAAGGTATTCTCAGTGAATGCTTCTTTCAGTGGTTTCAGACTTTAACCTGGCTGGGGAGTCTTTGCATATCCCGAAAACTCCAAGAATGTTGGAATTTATTCCCTTGAATAGCTAGTTAACAGAATAGCTAGACTTCTTTATCTGGTATTTTTTTTTTTGGTTGCAACCTTGCCAGTCAGAAATTTGGGGAACAAGATTGCTGAATAACCCAGAGGGCACAGAAATGGCATGTCTTTAAAATTATACTAAATTTTCCTATTACATTTGCAAGATTTGTCATCCAGTATAATTCTCTTACACATGGCTTTGGAAGGTAAGGACAATACCCAAGCTATCAACTTTCTATACTATATAGAAGGAAATTTCATACGCCTTATCTATAGTTACTTGATCTGTAGTGTAACAATATCCACGATACAATGACATACCTGGGTTTGCTTTTGTGCAAGGTATTTCCTGTAAAGCAAAATTATTCTCTTGGTCCCAGTTCTACATGAATGTAAAGAAAGTCAGATTTATTTATGCCAACTTATATTTGGAAGCCTTTAGTGACATTTTTGAGTGTAGATAAGAGGAGGTTGGTTATAGCTAACATTTGGAAATGTCCTTTCTGGGTAAGCAAACAGTTTCATTTCATGCTCTTTGTCAATCGTTTTTATTTGAGCTAAATTTTTGCTGTCAAACTCTCAGTGCAGACTGTGGATTGACAAAGACTGACACCCTGTCTCCTATCTTAACAGAAGCTGTTTTGCATGGGTTATATTCATTTCCCATTATGGCTTATGACAAAAATTGTGAATAGAGTGCAAGTGCTGATACTTTAAAGGGATCAAAACAGCAAGGCTTGAATGTTAGGGACATATCCCTTGAATGAAAGGGACATGAAGTTAAATTTAAGGTTAGAACATATTAGATAGAATTTAATTTTGTTTCAGTATCCAGGAAGATGGGGTATAGTGGAAAGAGAGAGAGAGCTAGCCTCAGAGCCAGGGAGAGCTGGATTCAAGCCCTACCCTTGGCATATACTGACTATGCAACCATGGACAAGTCACTGAAACTCTCATTGAGACTCTCTAAGAGTAATAGTTACAGAGGATATGCCAACATTCACTGGTAAGAGGAATTTCCCAATCTGGGAGTTCTGTATACTAATGTAATTACAGGTCCAGGCTCTACCCTAATTAGTAACCAGGGTGTCAACAAATAAAAGATTAATTTGATTTTTAATTAAATTTTTTTAACCATGTCGCTATTACTTCTTTCAAAATTTTTAAAAATTCATTTTGAACTTAAATACATAAAGACAAAAAAAGGAATATTTCCATATATACAGCACAACCTAAAAAAGGGATTTACATTTCACACTGTTTACTTAAAAAAAAAACCAACTTTATAAGAAGTATTACTCATTGTTTTTTAAAGCTATTCTGCTTTCTATGTTTCTTTCTACATTTTCTTTTATTTTCTGCTGTGATGTTTTATATTTTTTCTCTCCCTCTCTTCTTTTCCCCCACCCTAGGAAGAACTACCATTAGACACACACATATATGTATATACACACACATACACACATGTATATAGGTATATGCATACACACATATGTATGTATATACATAGAAGTATGCATATGTATATATATATATGTATATGTAAAACCATATCATAAATACTTCAATTTATCAGTTGTCTGGAGATAGCATCTTTCTTCATGGGTCTATTGTAGTTAATTTGGGTACTGATAAGACTCAAAATGTCTTAGTCACTCAAATTGTTCTTTATTACTTCTTCATGGAAGAATATTCTTAGTGGATGGGAAATCATAGTAGTAGTGTAAGAAAATTGTGGTGGGATGAATGTTCCAATTGTCTAGTTGTATGAGGATATTTAATTCCTACTTATATGCAGCCATAATCCTTCTGTTAAATACTGTTTATTCCCATTTAGGTCTGGTTTATAAACATTCTGACTGTCTCTAAATACCTTAACGCTGCCATTAGGTCCCTAATGAGGTAGTAGGGGGAACAAGGGGAAAGTGCTTGAATCATGTATATTAGATTCCTGTTTTTTTTCCTCTGAAAGTTAAATGGTAATGAAAAACAAAAAAATCCACATAGTGAAAAGCATACCAGCCTTGACCATCTAAAAAAACCTTCCTTAAAGCTCAGCATTGGAATGCCAAAGATATTAAATAAAATATTCAATAAATATATATTGATTATATAATATATAATAATAAATATGTAAATAAAAAAATAAAAAATTAAATAAAAATTAAAAAAGCTACTTCTCCCCAAATCTGTCATATAGAAAAGTGGATGGGATGGACTCATTTTTCCACTTTTTATTTTTGTACCAGGTGATCAGAGTTCCTCTCCATGAGTCCATGCCATTTGAGGAAATATGATTTGATTTGGGGGTTGGCTGTAGGTGGAAGCAGTGGACAAGGTCAAGATCTGTAATTAGGAAAGTCTACGCAGAGCAGGAGACATTTACCAGGTAATGAGGTTTATGTATATGGTGCCTTTGTAGACATTTCTGTCAGCTGGTTTCGTTAAAAGCACCAGCATTGACTAACTTGCACAGCCACTTCTTACTTGTAACGTAGATTGGTGCATGATTGCCCTCCCTCCTTTTCTAATCATACATTTCTTTGATTTTTCTTTTTTTTTTTGGAGTACTATTTGGGGATGAGGAAAGAAAAAAAAACTGTAGAGTGAATGAGATATCACTTTGGGTACACAATATCCTATTTTATTATGAGATTAAAAATATTACACCCATGGAACACAGATTAAAAGTGAACTTTGTGTAGCAGCCAACAAGTGTCTTTCCACACTCCCAGTGTACATTGTGCATCTTTCTATTGGCCTTTGAGTCACTGCAATTTTTATTCAAAAAGCAACATCTTGCACTTAGTGTAAGTCCAATGCTTATTTCTTGAATTAAACTGATTGTATTGTTACATGATTTTCAATTATATAACATCACTAATTGGAAAGGTCGTGATGTTGAGGACCTTGGATTTTCTATAATTTCTATAATTTAGTAGACATATCCTAGAAAGTTTTCTGAGATTTAGGGAGGCTAAGTGACTTGCCTGTGTTAACATAGCTAAGAATAATTGGAAGCAAGGTTTGAACCTATGTCTTGCTGACCCTGGGTCCAGCACTTTGTCCACTACATCATACTGATTTCCAAGAAAATACTGTTGTACAAAAGATGTTTTTGTGAGTGTGAGGAGACATCTTGGGATGTAAAATTCAAGTGCTATGTTAATAAGTACAAAATTTTAGAGAGAGAGACAGGCTGACAAAAATCAATCCATAAACATTTATTAAGTGCATACTATGTACTAGGCACTGTACTAAGCAGAGGAATAAAATAAAAGGTAAAAGAGAGTCTCAGGCTCCAAGTAGCTCATAAACAATGCGGGAGACAACATGAAAACAACTATATGCAAAAATTCTACATATAAGATAAATAAAAAATAATGAACAAAAAGAAGGCATTGGAATTAAGAAGAGTTGGAAAAGGCTTCTTGAAGAAGATGGGGTTTTAGTTGGGACTTAAAGGAAGCCAGGGAAGTGGAGATGAGAAAACATTCCAGGCATGGGAGGCAGCCAGAGAGTATGTACAGCATCAAGAGGTAAATGATAGATAAATAGATGGATAGATGGATGGATGGATGGATAGTTAGATTTTTCCTTCTTTGGATGAGAAATTTGTTGGAATGTCAAAAAGCAACCTGGGAACCAAGAGTTCTTTGTCTTCGCTGCAAATTCTCTAAAGAATAGTGAGCCCAGGACTGGGTTTGAAAATAAAGAATCATGGCAAATAATATCATTACTTACTACCTATATTACTGAGGCAAGTCCCTAACCTCTCTGGCTCTCAGTTTCTGTATCTGTAAAATGTGCAAATTAAATTAGATTTTCTCTATGGTCCCTTCCAGTTGTAAACAGACAATTTAAATTTGCCTTTAATTGGCCCTTTGATAAAGCACAAGTTGCCAAATAAAAATAGTGACAATTCTGAAATGTCTTCAAGTGGATACAAAACACTGGGCATGTAGGGATATATATACATACATACATATATCTATGTATCTATTGCCTTCTGCATATTGTATATTTACCACCTCTATCCCATAACTGAAGCATTTCTGATCAAATAATCAAATAGGGGTCTTTGTGCATCTAAAGTAGCATTTCATTCATTCCACAGTTCTGTTCTTATTTGTTCTAGATTTTCTACGTCACAACATTATTAAGTAGAAAATGAACCATGGTTTTATTTAAGTCTTCTTTCTTGTTCCAGTATCTCCCAGTGGCAGTTTACCCTCTAGGAAAACCAAAACAAATTACATAAGCAAATTCATCCAGTGGGTTAATGAAAATCATTCTCTTGCTCCCTTGATTTTTTTTTTAATCCTTTCTCAGTGGGTTGAGGTGAGTTTCAGTTTTATGTCACTGAGCTAAAGCCATGTTCAACCATTTAGATGCCATCGATTTCACACTACAATCAATTAGCCTTGACTTTTCAGGCTAGGGCTTTGTTCAAGAATGGAAACAATCACCAATCCATGGTTTTTAAAATCTAACATTCTTTGACCCATTAGCTTGTGAAGTTGTATCTCATTGTCTAAAATGGGAATTTATGTAAATGCCCTATTCCAAAAATAGATTTGAATAGTAGGTTTGTTTCCAGTTATTTAATTGTCATGTTTGTTGAAATAAAACCAATTTAATTAGACAGAATGGATAATTACAGCTGTTCCTAATTTGTAGAAGCCAATCAGATTCACATTGGAAATTTTAAAGAAGATGGTGATTAGAGGCTTAAAGCTTAATGGGATATGTTGTTAGAAGGCAACATCATTATAACAAGGTTAAATCAAGATCTTCATAGTAAAAATAAGTTCTGGATCTGGAATCAGAGAACTTGAGTTATAACACTAACTCACGTGGCCATGTACCCTCCCTGTGTATCAGTTTCCTCATGTGTAAAACAAATGGATTGTATTGGATAACCACTAAAGTCTTATTCAGCTATAAATACATATCAACCTAAGATTTTTGTTGTGGTTGGTTATTTTAATTAACTGATTAACTAGTTAATTTCTATCATTCCAACTTCCAAAAAATATAGTTTGTGGTCATGACTGGAATTCTGAGCTTAGAATCAGAAAGATCTTGGCTCAGTTGACTCCTAACTACCCTTATTAGACTTGTGAATCTGGGCAGATCACTTAAGCTGTGTGCATTCTACACAATTCCCTAAGACCTACCTATTTATCTCAGTCATAGTCATTTGCTTAATGGAGAAACTCTCATGGAGAAGCTGGGACTTTTGCACAATGCCTAGTAAAATTTAAAATAAATGTTTGTGGACTGATTAAAAATAATTGGAGGTGATTTTTAGACATTAAATGCAAGACCAAATGATAAAACATAAGAATAGAATAAAAACCATTTAAAGAGAACAAATAGATAGATGCTATGAGGTATTTGGGATGAGTGAATTACTAGCTGAGCACTGATTCAGGCTGGCTATAATAGGCCCCCTTGCCAAGAGGAGGTGGGGCATGTAGATAAATTGTCTCATTTTTGTCTCTGGATCCCCAATGCCTGGCACAAACCCTAGCATATGGCACTTAAGACATGTTGAATGGATAGAGGAGCTAGAATGACTGATGAATACTCACGAGTAAGGCCCCCAAGCTAATGTAATTCTGCCAACCCCTATGCCTCATCTTATTTGCTCATCCCAGGATTAATTGCATTTTTAAAAGGATCCTGTTCCATTTCTTATATATAATATAAATGCTATCAGTGCTACTACTACTACCAGCTAGCTATTAACATATTTATATATATTTATATAGCTCTTTAAGGCTTGCAAACCATCAACTCATTTGATCCTTACAACCCTGTGAAGTAGGTACTAATGTCATTCATATTTTATAGATGAAGAAACTGATGTTGAGAGAGGTTAAGGGACTTGTCCAGGATCACACAATTATCTGAAGGGGAATTTGAAGTCAAGGTTTTCTTGATTTTATAGCCAGCTCTCTATCCTTGCTGCCCGTAGCTCTTAACGTGTGTGAGTTATCCAGAACTAGTCAGCTACCCAGATTGAATTTATTGAATTTTCTTAGGATTCAATTATCCCTTATCACAAGAAAAAGTGACTCTAGAGATGTCAGTGATACACAGTGAAGACATATAATAATAATGACTAGCATTTATCTAAACTCTTGCTTTAAGGTTTGCAAAGCACTTTGTATGTTAACTCATGATAACCCTGTAAAAAATACTATTATTATGTCCATTTTACAGATGAATAAAGTGAGGTACAGAGAGGTTATCTGACTTGTCCACAGTCACAAGTTAAGTGTCTGAAATGGATTCAAACTCAGGTTTTAGGTTTTCCTAATTGTAAGTCCTGTGCTCTAACCAATGTGCAAACTAGTTGCCTCAGAGATAACTACATATCTAACACACCCTCCTTTTTGGTATGAGTATGCTCATGAAGCTGGTTTGTATAAACCAATAAGCCCTGTATTCAAAGGATTTACTATGGTGTTTTGTTTATATTCCTTGAAATTCTTATACTTGTTTATCACAAACACTGAATTTAATTTAGAGCAGAGGTTTTTAACCTGGAGCTCATGAATTTTATTTAAAGAATATATTTCATAACTATATTTCAGTATAATTGGTTCCCCTCATGCTCCTATTTTTAAATTTTATTTTACGAATCTAAAACCATAATTCTGAGAGTTTTCCCCAGGCTGCCAAAGGAGTCCATGACATAAAAAGCAGCATGAACCACTGTTCAAGAATTTGGGCAAGCATGTATTTGTTAAAGATTTCAGGGATTTATATCATGGAAAATTTTAAGGACAGATGTTACAAATTGATTGTGTTGACCATATGAGAATGTATTAATGAGTCCCAGTAGACTTTATGATTTCAAGTCATACTGTATCTCCAATGGGACAGTGGTAAGCTCATGTCAGAAGGGACTTCTAGTTAATTGATCCAACTAACAACTAGTATTGTTCATATAGAGAATAAAAATACAATAATTTTACTTTTATCATATTCGAAGTGTAAAGGTAGTATGGTATATTGGATATGGTGCTTGGCCTGAAGTCAGAAGGAAAAGAGCTTCAAATCCTGTCTTTGACACCAGCTATGGGATCCTGTGCGTCTTAGACAGCACCCTAGGATTCATGTAACAAGTCTTATATGGGTTGTGATCTGCATTGATGGATAGAATTTCCTACACAGGGAGATCCCTTCACTGAGGAAATCACAGATGTTTGTGAGTAACCATATAATTGAGGCTAAGCTGTGCTTTCAAGCAATAATAAATGAGTAGGTCCAGCTGCTTTTTAAGTCTGTTTCTTGTTTAATTAATGAAAATCTTGTTCTCTATCATGATGTTTGTCACTTTCCATTTTGCTAAGGCTAGCAGGCATACATTCAATATATCCTAAAGCTATGCTGCATTGTTTCAAAAAAAAGGGACTAGTAAGCAGTCCTGTTTTAATAGGCCCATGTTAGGCCTTGACCTAAGGCCACTTCCAGTAGTGGTTTGCATGTCAAGGGAAGACCCCTCACTTTCTGGGCCTTCAGTCTTCCTGGGCCATCTCCTGTGCTACATGCCAGGTAATATAACCCACTTCCTATCTACGTGGTTTTAGATTCATAAAATAAATTTAAAAATAGAAGTATGAGGCGATCTGCCTCAGGACCATCTCCAGGGCTGGGTGGCCTCTTCCATCTCCTGTCCCTTCTCTAGTTCTCAATGCACAGTAGGTACCTGATAATTAGCCAACCAATGGTTGTTGAATTGACTTTTGCCCTACCGATGCTTAGAAAAGCTTTCAAAGGCAGAATAATTATTGTTTTTAAATGTTTTAAACATTTTTCAGTTGTTTTTAATCTGAAAAGGGACACGTTTGATTATAAAAGGGTTAAAAACACAAATGCAAATGACAGGCCTTTAATAGGTTAATTGATTTCTCGTGGCTCTCTATCAGTTCAGCGTTGGACAGAGGCCAATCACCAAGTGATTTCTTTCCTCCTTCATGATGTAATAGAAAGAGTATTGGATTGAGAGACAGAAGATCTTAGCATGAGGCTGATCTACCACTAATTAGCTATGTGACTGGAATAAGGAAGCCATCTCCAGGGAGGAAAATGTACATATGAAACACACTTAAGTTTAATATGCATTAGTATAATTTTCTCCATCTCTCTTAAGTTTAGACAATAAAAAGGAAACAACCAATTCTTGACTTGTCTTAGGAGGTAGTTAGTATTTTATTCTCCAACAATGAAGATTTTCAAGGGGAAACTGCATGACCACTTCTTTTTCTTGGTTCTTTTAAAGGGCATTCTGGGAAAGGGTGAAGGAGATGGCTGAATAGATTTTGCCTACATTTTGCGGGGGGGTATGGACTTACATATGTGCACGTCATGCATGTTGTTTCCTTTTTCAGAATGTCATTTCTTTAAGGGAAAAATTCTTTCATGCTTGTCTTTGGATCGCCAAGATGAAACAAAATGCCTGGCACATAGGACACTTCTTGATCAATTGAGTGATGGATAACTTCTGAGGCTTCTTCCAGGCCTGAGATTCTGTGACTCAGACAGAGATTAGATGATGACTTCTCAGAAATGCCTATTGAGGAGTTATTCTTTAGGACAGGACTAAAGTATAGTTCCTTTCCCATTTCCTGCCTCTATAGATCTGATTCAACTCTATTTAGTATGCATTTATGAAGCAGATATTCTGTGAAGAGTTTTGTGTTAGGTGATGAGATAAAATACAAGGTTCAGATAAGATAGGGCCTTTGCCTTCACGGAGTTTATAATGTGGCAAGAAATTGATGCAGATACACATTTACAAATAGCTACATTACAAAATAATGCATGAGTACCAAGGAGGATGGAAACAACATGCTGTTTGAGGTCCGAGAAGAAGGTCTTTACAGATTAGAGGTGATGATTTTATAATATTATACCAGGCAAAAATGTAAATGTCCTAAATGAAAAAAAAATCCTCTTTATAAAGTTCTTTTGTCTTTAAAGAAATTGAAGGGCAACCTGGCTTTCTCTTCTTGGAAGGAGTGGATCCAAATATCTGTTGTTATTTGTTCTGAGATATCCTTTTCTCTTATTCTGATGTACTGTATTACTAGAGATAGAATGAGCACATGCCTTGTGTGTACGTGTGTGTGGGTGTGTGTGTGTGTGTTATGTATATTTATGCTATTATTGATCTGGGTTTGAGGCAGAAATGCCTGTAAGAACAAAATAAAATTTTAGATCAATAACTTCAGAATCTTGGATTGTAAATAAAAATTTTGCCTGGAGTTGAGGAGGAAGGGAGCAGAAGTGGGTAGAGGAGGAGAATAGAACAGGGACAGAAACTTTTGTGTAATGGTAGGAAGGAAGCATATGGGAAGAATATTTGTTTCTTTACTAGTTAATGCAAAGTCCTGTCTTCCTCTAATGCTCTTCTCCTGAGCCAAACCTTATGCCTTAGGTAAATTCACCCCTCACGATTGGTTTTTGCCTCTTTGCTTCACTGCCCCCCTCCCCGAGTTAATCATCAATTGACACATTGCATTCTCCCTCTTCAGATACATACACACACACACACACACACACACACACACACACACACACACACAAAACACACACCAGTGCTTTCCAAATTGGGAGCTCTAGCTTGCCCCCTCTACCCACCAAGGGGTGTGTGATCAATCAGTGGGGTAGGTGGGAAGATAGGCTATATCCCACCTTCTCTCAATAACCAATTATGAAGTTACTCTCCAACATAACAACACTTGGCCTTCACCTGTTGTAATCCAGTGTTCTTCCTGTGGACCTATTTCCATAGCTGTTCAAGCTCCCACACTCCTGCTTCTGAGCTGGCAGTGGCCCCTTGGGTAGTGAGATCATCAATGAAGCATTTTTTAACAAATTAATTGATTTGTTTTTAGCTTTTGACATTTGCTTTTATAAGATTTTGAGTTCTAATTTCCCTTCCCCCTCTCTTTTCCCCTTCCAAAGACAGTATGCAATCTGATATAAGCTATACATGTACAATTATATTAAACATATTCCCACATCAGTCATGTTGTGAAAGAAGAAGCAGAACAAAAGAGAAAAGCTACAAGGAATAAAAAACAAAAATAGAAAATACTATGCTTCAATCTGCATCCAGACTCCATGGTTCCTTCTCTGGATGTGGATAGCATTGTCCATCATGAGTCTTTTAGAATAATCTTAAATCATTGTGCTGCTGGGAAGAGCTAAGTCTATCAAAGTTAGTCATTATACAATGTTGTTGTTACTGTGTATAATGTTCTCCTGGTTCTGTTCACTTCATTCAGCATCACTTCATACAAGTCTTTTCAGGTTTTTCTGAAATCATCCTGCTCATCATTTCTTATGGAACAATAGTATTCTGTTATGTTCACGACTTGTTCAGTCATTTCTCAATTGATGGGCTGTAAGGTGAATTATAGTGTAGTAAGTAAGGTGGATTTTAGTGTGTGTAAAGTGAATTTTTGTTATTATTTCTCAGAGTTCACTTTCCTAGGATCCATAGTCATAACAAATTCCTGTTCCTGGATATTAGATATGAGTTCTCACAGTTATGATTCAAAACATCTCCACCACTCTTGAGCAGCATTATATAATGATAAAGAATATAAACATCCCCTGTGGCTGCACAGTGAGATTCAGGGATGAGGTGATACAAACTGGTGAGGCTATTGCTGGCAATATGCCTTTGTCTGTTGGCCTAGAAAATAGGTGGTCACTAGATAGTGAATGGGGACCCCTTAGGGTTGAATGCACAAATGCTGTATGTGCCTTAACTGGCTCCTATTGAGGCTTGAGGGGATTTAGGAGAAGCACAGGTTGCACCTGTCTCGACTGACCCTCTGTCCCCCACTTCTCACCAGCCCCTGTGTGAAGGGTGAGTAGGGAACACTGTAGGAGTTTGTGCTCCTGTTATCAGCAAGCCTCTTCTGAGAAAACTAGACTAGAATGAAGTAAGATTATTAAATCCTTCTTAGTTTCTTTCCTGTTTGACCAAATCTTTCAATATTTATTTTGCCCTCTGGTTCTAGAATATCAGGGCAGTTTTCCTTGATAATTTCATGAAAGATGATGTCTAGGCTCTTCTTTTGATCGTGGTTTTCAGGTAGTCCCATAATTTTAAAATTGTCTCTCCTGGATCTGTTTTCCAGGTCAATTGTTTTTCCAATGAGATTTTTTCACATTATCTTCCATTTTTTCATTCTTTTGGTTTTGTTTTATAATATCTTGGTTTCTCATAAAGTCATTAGCTTCCATCTGTTCCATTCTAATTTTTAAAGAGCTATTTTTCTCAGTGAGCTTTGGAACCTCCTTTTCCATTTGGCTAATTCTGTTTTTTAAAGCATTCTTCTTCTTATTGGCTTTCTTAACCTCTTTTGCCAAGTGAGTTAGCCTACTTTTAAAGGAGGTTTTGTCTTCAGCATTTTTGGGGGTCTCCTTTAGCAAACTGTTGACCCGCTTTTCATGATTTTCTTTCATTGCTCTCATTTCTCTTCCCATTTTTCCTCCACCTCTCTTACCTGATTTTCAAAATCCTTTTTGAGCTCTTCCAAGGCCTGAGACCATTGCATATTTACTTTGGAAGTTATGGAAGCCTTGACTTCCTCTGACGGTATGCATTGTTCTTCCTCATCTGAATGGATGTAAGAAAATACCTGTTTACCAAGAAAGTAACCTTCTTTGGTCTTATTTTTCCCCCCCTTTTGGGCATTTTCCCAGTCAGTTATTGGATTTTTGAGTCCTTTGTCAGGAGGAGGGTATATTCTGGGGACCTGTAAGTTCTCATTTCCTCCAAGGTGGCACAATCAAGGGCCTGCACACTGGTCTGGGAACTACCAAAGCTATTCTGCCCAGAATCTGTGAGTAGTAGAATTCCCTTTCCACAAATGCCTCCAGCACGCCACCCCCTAGGACCCTGCTCAGGGCTGAGGTCCACATCAGCTTCTCAATTCCCCCAGGAGCTTTAGGCTGAGAGCTTCACAAATGGATGCTGCTGCTGCTGCCATCAATACTGCTGGTGTTCCTGCCATCACTGCCACCTGGGGCAGGGACTGCTCCCTTGTCACCAAGGTAAAAAAGCACTGATCTTTGAAGCTGCCTTTGGTGTTTGTGGGTTGAGGAATCTGAGAATCTATGTTGCTGCTAGGGATTCTGCCCCCGAGGCCTGTTCCCATCTTGTTGCTCCTGGTGCCATGCAGCCAAGGATGGGCTGTGCTCCACTCCATGCCCCATGTGATTCACTTTTCCTGTTGGCCTTCCAGGCTACATTGGGCTGGAAATCTCTTCCACTCTATTGTTCTATGGCTTCTGCTGCTCTAGAATTTGTTGAGACTCATTTTTTTACAGATATTTTATGGGCTGTGGGGGAAGAGCTAGAGTATGTGCATCTTTCTACTCCACCATCTTGGCTCTGCCCCCCATCTGAGCAAATCAAGAGACTGAACCTATGCTAATAGCCCTCAAGTGTGCTGTGTCTATCTGTCCGACATGGACATCTCCTCAGTTTCCAATTGTTTGCCACCACAAAAAGAGCTTCTATAAATATTTTTGTACATTTGAGTCCTTTTCCCTTTTTAAAAAATGATAATAATATAGAGCTAGAAGTGGTATTGCTGGGTGAAAGGGTATGCACAGTTTTATAGCCCTTTGGTTCAGTTGCTCTCAAAAATGGCTGGATGGGTTCATAACTCCACCAACAATGCATTTATGTTCCAATTTTCCCACATCTTCTCCAATATTTATTATTTTCCTGTTTTGTCATGTTAGCCAATCTGATAGGTGTGATACAGCACCTCAGAGTTGTTTTAATTTGCATTTCTCTAATCAGTACTGATTTAGAGCATTTAGAGAATTTTTTCTATCTATGACTAGATAGCTTTAATGCCTTCATTTGAAAACTGTGTGCTCATATTCTTTGACTATTTATCAATTGGGAAAAAACATTGTTAAGTGATTACTATGTGCCAGGTACTATGCTAAGCAAAGAAAAGAAAGACAAAAACAGCCTTTGCCCTCAAGGAGCTGACATTTGAATAGGGCAGACAATATTCAAGTAATATGTACTTACACATGTATAAGAGGTTACTCTCAGAAGGAAGGAACTAGCATTAGGACCTGGGAAGACCTCCTCATGATGGTCAGATTCAAACTGGAGGTCAGGCAAAACAGGAAGCAGAAATGAAGATGTGGAATACTCTAGATATGGGGGACAGCTGGTGAAAAAGCACATTGTCAAGAAGTGAAGTGTTCTCTCAGAGGAACAACAAATAGTCTGGCATCACTGGATTGTAGAGTGTATATGTTTAAGAAGCCTGGTGAGCTGGGGACCAGTAGAAAGCCTGTGTCACTGGATTCAGAAGCTATAACCCAATTCCAAACAGCCACAGCTACACTATTACCATCTGGAAAGTTACATGTTCCACCTAATACTTACAAGTAAAAAAAATACCTTTGAAGTATACAATGAAATGGAGTTTGAAGATCCTTGCTCTAAAGGATAGAAGCTAGTTCTTATAGTTGAAAATGCTGAGATTGATCAATCAATCAATCAGTCAACACATTAAGTGTCTACTACATGTCAGGCACTGTGCTAAATTCTGGGAAAGCAAAAAGAGGCAAAGGATAGTCCCTGTCCTCAAAGAGCTTGGGGACAGGGTGTGTGAGGTGGGGTTGTGTGTGTGCAAATAAATATCCACAAGCAAGCTAAATACAGGACAAATAGGCAATAATTAAAAGAGGAAAAGCACTGGAATTTAGGGGGTTATCTTTACTTAGGAAAACCCCAAATGGTGTTTCAAATATTCTAACATGATTGAAAAACAACTGAACAACAAGAAAGGAAGCCAGGAAGGTCAGAAATCAGATCAGAACAGGGAGAGCAGTTCAGGCATGAGGGACAGACATAGGAAATGCTCAGAGCTGAGAAATGGAGGGTCTTGTTTGTGAAACGGTCTGGAGGCCAACACACTGGATCAGAGCATGTGTTGGGGAGTAAGGTGTTAGAGACAGAAAGGTAAAAGTGGTCTAGGTTATGAAGAGCTTTGATAGCCAAATAGAGCATTTTATATTTGCGCTTTGAGGCAATTGGAAGTCCCTGGAGTTTATTGGGGGGTGGGCTGGGAAGGAGGGAGGGGTAGCAAAATCACTTCATTGGCTAAATAGAGACAGAATTGGGGTGGGAAGAATCTTGAGGCAGGCTGACTCACCAGCATTGCAGTAATTAAGGCATGACAGGAAAAGGGCTTACACCAGAGTAGTGGCAGTGTCAGAGGAGAGAAGGGGGAGTATTTGAGAAATGTTACATAGGTGAAATTGTCAGCTTGAATATGGGCATCCATAGAAATGCTTGCAAGTGGAAAGCTACAGATTCCAATAATCTTTTGAAGATTATATAGAGAACAATCTATCTCCTAGAATTATTTCCCCTGAAATCTCCTTGGTTTAGCAACACTCCAGTTTAGAAAGTATCATTCACTTGTAGCTAGTACAGGATTTTCATTCTTTCTCTCTCAGATGTTGGATTTTTCCTCTGCAGAGATTTAGAAAATAGAGCCTAGGGACTGGAGAAATCAGTTTGGTGACTGTTGATTGGATGAATTTGCGGGTGTTGAGCACATTCAGAATTGACTCAAGTATATATTTCCAGGGGAATGAATGAGCCTATGTGCAGATTAGGTATAGATGATCCCCAATTCTGAGCGGTCTGCTTAAGGCAAATGACCAGCAGAAATATGCTTATTGGATTATAAACTCCTTGAAGAAAGGGATTATGCTTTTTTTGTCTGTGTATTCTCCATGATGACTAGAACAGTGTCTTGAACACAGCAGATGCTCAATAAGTATTTGTTAGATTAAAAAAGAAAAAAGGCAAAATACCAAGCCTCCCCTACTTTTGTTGCTAGCTGGACTCCTCCTGAACACTCAGATTTAAAAGGTCAGAATCATCTTTGCTTCTTTCCTTTCCCTTACCGTTGTCCTGTCTAATCAATTGCTGGCTTGTTGATGCTGTCATAACGAGATCTCATGAATACTATGAATCTCACCACTCCTCTATAATCATACTGCCACAGACCTTGTTCACATTCTCATCTATGTCCACTTGGGTCAATATACTAGCCTGCTAGTTGGACTTCAGCCACTCTCTTATTTGGAGATCTTTTACTCTGAAGCCATAATGATTTTCTTAACCCATGAATCTGATCATATAAACAATCTCTAGTAGCTACATCTCTAGCACCTTTAGATACTTAAAGTATTTATTAAGTGCTTATTATATGCCAGGGATTATAGGTTTGAAGTAAAGATAGAAGCAAACTATACAACTCTTGCTCTCAAGGAGCTTACCTTCTTAAGGAGGAAAAATAGCACTTTTATTTATTTTGTATTTAATTTTTCCCCAGTTACATGTAAAAACAATTTTTGACATTTGTTTTTAAAACTTTGAGTTCCAAATTCTCTCCCTTTCTCCCTCCCCACTTCCCTCATTGAGAAGGCAAGCAATTCCACATAGGTTATATATGTGTAGTCATGCAGAACATATCCAGAAGAGTCATGTTGTGGAAAAAACCATAGAAAAAAATCTCAAGAAAAATAAAGTGGAAAAAACCCACAAAAGTTTCTTCAGTTTGTATTCAGACACCATCAGTTCTTTCTCTGGGGATGGATAGCATTTTTCATTCAAAGTCCTTCAGAGTTGTCATGGATTGTTGTATTGCTGAGAGTAGCTAAGTCATTCACAGCTGATCATCTTACAATATTGCTGTTACTTTGTACCTAATACATTTCACTTTGCATCAACTCATGTAAGTCTTTCTAGGTTTTTCTGAAAGCAGCCTGCTCATCATTTCTTATAGTACAATAGTATTGTATCACAACTATGGACCACAATGTATTCAGTCATCCCCTCAGTTTCCAGTTCTTTATCCCCAGAAAAGCGCTGTCATACATATATTTTGTGTACATAGATTCTTATCCTTTTTGTTTTTTTTAATCTTTTTCGGGATACAGAGCTAGTTGTGATATTGCTACGTCAAAGGGTATGCATAGTTCCACAGTCCCTTGGGTGTAGTTCCAAGTTGTTCTATAGAATGGTTTGATCAGTTCAACGCTGACAACACTGCGTTAATGGTTCACTTTTCCCACATCCCCTCCAACATTTGTCATTTACCTTTTCTGTCCTATTATCTAATCTAACAGGTATGGGGTAGTACCTCATAATTGTTTTAACTTGCATTTCTCCAATCAGTAGTGACTTAGAATACTTTTTCATACGACTATAGATAGCTTTAATTACTTCATTTTTTCAATTCTATCATTTAATCATTTATCAATTGGGGAATAGTTCTCATTTTTATAAACTTGATAAAGTTCTCTACACGTTAGAGAAATGAGGCCTTTATCAGACAAACTTATTCCAAAAAATATTTTTTCAGAGTTACTACTGCTGACTGTATTTCCCTCTATCCTATTCTCTCTATCCCCATTTATTCTGTTCTCTCTCTCCTTTCACCTTCTCCCTTGTCAAAAGTGTTTTGCTTATGATTATCCCTTCCTCCAATCTTCCCTCCTTTGTATTACCCCTTCTTCCTTCTCTTGTCCTTTTCCCCTTCTATTTTCCTATAGGGTAAGATAGATTTATATACCCCATTGTCTGTGTATCTCATTTCCCAGTTACATGTAAAAACAATTTTTAACATTCATTTTTAAAACTTTGAGTTCAAAATTCTCTCCCTTTCTCCCTCCCCACCCATCCTCATTGAGAAGGCAAGCAATTCAATAAAAGTTATATGTATGTAGTTATGCAAAACACTTCCATAATAGTAATGTTATGAAAGACTAACTATATTTTCCTCCATCTTATCCCATCCTCTATTTATTATCTTGTGTCCTTTCGCTCTGTCCTTCCTTAAAACTATTTGCTTCTGATTACTGCTTCTCCCAATCTGCCCTCCTTTCTATCGCCATACTCTTTTATCACCTTACCCTCTACTTTCCTGTAGGTTAAGATAGATTTCCATATCCAATTTAGTGTGTATATTATTCCCTCCTTAAACCAATTCCAGTGAGAGTAAGATTTACTCACTCTCTCTCACCTCCTCTGTCTTTCCTTCCTCTGTAAAAGTTTTTTCTTGCCTCTGTTATGTGAGACAATTTATTCCATTTTACCTCTCTCTTTCTTTTTTTCCCAATATATCCCTTCTGTCTCACCCCTTAATTTTATTTTTTAGATATCATCCCTTCATATTCAACTCATACTATGCCCCTTCTCATATATATATATACATATGTATGTGTATGTGTATATATATGTATGTACGTATATACACATATATATTCCCTCCAAATACCCTAATAATGAGAAAGATCTCATGAGTTACAAATATCTTTCCACGTAGGAACATAAACAGTTCAACTTTAATAAGTTCCTTATGATTTCTCTTTCCTATTTAACTTTTCATGCTTCTCTTGATTCTTGTATTTGAAAGTCAAATTTTCTATTGCTCTGGGCTTTTCTCATGCATTAAATTCTTCTACATCATTGAATGTAATTTTTTTCCCATCATGGATTTCACTTGCTTTTGCTGGATAGGTGATTCTTAGTTGTGATCCTAACTCCTTTGCCTTTCTAGCATATCATATTCCAAGCTCTCTGATCCTTTAATTAGAAGCTTTTAGATCTTGTATTATCCTGACTGTAGCTCCATGATACTTGAATTCCTTCTTTCTAGCTGCTTACAATATTTTCTCCTTGACCTGGGAACTCTGGAATTTGACTCTAATATTCCTGGGAATTTTCAATTAAGGATCACTTTCAGGAGGTGACCAGAGGATTCTTTCAATTTTTATTTTAGTCTCTGGTTCTAGAATATCAGGACAGTTTTCCTTGATAATTTCTTGAAAGATGATATGTAGCCTCTTTTTTGATCATGCCTTTAAAGTAGTCCAATAATTTTAAAATTACCTCTTCTGGATCTATTTTCCAGTTTGATGGTTTTTCCAATGAGGTTTCACCTTGTCTTCTATTCTTTCATTCTTTTTGTTTTTTTAAAAATTGTTCTGTTTTTAATTTCTCATAAAGTCAATAGCTTTCATTTGCTCCATTCTAATTTTTAAGGAACGATTTTCTTCAGTGAGCATTTGGATCTCTTTTTTCATTTGGTCAGTTCTAATTTTTATGACATTCTTCTCCTCACTGACTTTTTGGACCTCATTTACCATTTGGCCTAGTCTGTTTTATAAGGTGATATTTTCTTCAGTATTTTTTTTTTTTGTGTGTAGGGGTCTCCTTTACCAAGTTGTTGACTCATTTTTCACAATTTTCTTGAATTACTCTCATTTCTCTTCTCATTTTTCTTCTATCTCTCTTACTTGATTTTCAGAATTCTTTTTGAGCTCTTCCATGACCTGAGACCAATTCATATTTTTCTTGGAGACTTTGGAGCTTCTACTGTGTGTATGTTCTGATCTTCCTTGTCACCAAAATAAGTTTCTATAGTCTGGATTTTTTCCATTGTTTGTTCATTTTGCCATTTAATTACTTGACTTTTTAAATTGTTGTTAAGATAGGGCTCTGCTTCCAGTGTGGAGGTCATACTGCCCTAAGCTTCAGGGATTTTGTAGCTGTCAGGATAATGGCCTGTTTCTAGCAAAATTAAACCAAAAGCTCACTCCTCAAAACCAGGAGACCTTGATACAGAGTCCAAGCTTGCCAAGGTGGTGGATGAGTGGAGGAGATGAAAATAATGGCCAGAGTTTAGACAGTATAGAATGGGCATGGCCACAAAGTGAATATAAACTCCTTAGCTTGATTTTAAAAATTCCTCTTTCCCCAATAATCTGGATCCATTCTACTTTCTTAAAAACTTTATTTCATATTTTTTCTGCTCAGCACACTGTCTTCTAGCCATATTGGTTATTCATGGTTCTCTTATTTTATTCTTTCCCATTCTGGCTACATCACACAATACCATTTCTACATGTGGAACAGATTGCCTCCTAGCTTTCTCTACCTCCCTTACCTCTATTTTTCATTCTGCTTTCCTGTCTCACTTGAAGTTGCCAGCTCACCATCAACATTGAGTTTCTGTGGTTATATTCTTTCATCTTCCTTTTTTCATTAATATAATCAAACTTAGATTCAGTAGAAAGCATTGGACAGAGATTGCCTCATTTTTGTCTTTCTAGCCTTCACTCAGTTGTAGTAGTTTTGTAGATGAGTAAATGAAAGCTTCAGTTTTTCAAAGGCTATCAACCCTCATATCACCTTCTTTCTTTCCCTTTACATCATTGTAGACCCATTCAACCACCATCACCACTTTTCATACCTGGGCAAATGTTATGTTGGCTATCAGTAGACAGATAAAGGATGAATGGACAGTCTTTCAATGTGACAACTTTTTTTTTTGGCTACAAAAGTTCTCAGATTTCAGCAATATTACCTGTGGCAACCATGAAAACAAGACTTTAAGTAATCCAACTCTTTGTTGAATCACATTTTCTTTAAATAAAATCTTTATATTATGTACTAGCACCCTCTATAAAACCCATATCAGTTCCCTCCCCATTTAGCAATGTGTGTAACAGTATGTCAAATATTAGAAGATTGGGTTAGAATATCGTGCCAATGAGACCAAGGTTGGAATTTAAATCACTAAATAGTTAGCATTACATAGGCAAATTAAGTGACACGACTGGCTCAGGTGAAGCTTTTAGCTTTTTCAGAGACAAACTGTTTTATTGCCTTTTATGGAGCATTGACATAAGGGTAACAAAATACTAATGTTTTGTAGCCTATGATTACTAAGAAGGCAGAAGAAAAATAATTTATTGACATCTCTACTACTGCTCCTAATGCATAAAACACAGTAAGTACATATCTTTGATTAGGAAAAAAGAGAAGGATGTATTTTTCTTCCATCAAAATAGGATGACTATATCTAAGTTACATAATTTGTGTGTTTGGGGGATCCTCCTTCCCTCAACAAAATATTCTTCTTTAATAAATACCTCTCCCCTCTAAACTAATGGCATATTAGAATAATACATTTGGATTCAGTTTAGTGACAATAACTATTGAATTCTTTTTCTTTTTTCTTTTCTTAAGATGATATTTTAGAGGGCTTTCTCTCCTTTTTGAAATGATTCAGTTATCTTTCTTTAATAATGTGCTAATAGGAAATTCCAAAAATCAATACATACTTTCTTTGTTTTCATGAAGCGAAAATAGAGGGAATGATTTCAGTTGGTATGGTTCTCTTCAAGTGAGCAAATATTGATGTCTTCCTCCTCCTCCCACTGCCCTTTCTTCATTAGCATCGAGTCCACTGAGCTTTTCAGTGGATTTCCTCTTTAGACACCATTTCATCCCTTAGGACTGATCCAATCATCAAGAAGGAAGTTGATTGTCTGCTTTGGGGAGGTAGATGTGTGAATACAATCTTTTAGTTCACTTAGACTTCAATTAGTAAATTACTTTTTACATTTTTCTATATGTGGTACCCAAAATGACCCCAGAGAATTAATATTGTCTCTTCCAAGTCAAGCAATTTCTGCCCTCCCTTCTTTTCCTTGCAGGATCAGGGCCACCTTGTTAACACAGTTCTGGGAAGGGGTTATTTGACAAAATGTACTTTCACTAACTTCCTGACTGGATTTATGGCTTGAGTAAAATATTCCAAAGTGGTGGCTTGAAAAGAAGTATTAAAAGAAGCATTAACAATTGGCAAGACATTGCATTATTATATCCTTTGATTTGTTGATCCCAAACCTCTTAGGTCAATTTAATTTCTTTGGGAGAACCTTGGGGGAGTCTCTGAGCTTCAGATTCCACATCTGTAAAATGAACAAATGGGACTAGATGTTCCCTAATATCCTTTTCTACCCTCCAATCCCATGATTCTATAAGCTTACCTTCACTTTATGTCAGAACACTAATTTTTCATAGCCACTGGCAAAGAAAATATTAAGTAACTTACACACCCTACCTATATGATGTCTTGGAAGAGCATTAGTTTTGGAAAATGAGGATTTGGTTAGAATCCTCAGAATTGATTCTTGCTAGCTTCTTATGTCTTTGGATTTTCCTATTTCTTCATCTTTTCCTCATCGTTTCAATAGTCATTCAGAAAACTCTGTTCTCCCCTTTTTGTCTCCACTCATTGGGGAAAGAAAGGAAGAAAGAAAAACAAAATCTTATAACAAATATGTACAGTTGACTGTAAAGCAAATGCCTGCATTGGTCCTGCCCCACCAAATATGTCTCATTCTGTACCCTGAATCTATCACCTCTCTATCAGGAAGTGGGTAGCATGCTTCATTGTCAGTCTTCTTGGACCATAGGTAGTTATTGCATTGTTTCATAGCTTTTTACAGCTGTCAAAGTTACTTGTTTATTCAGGAAAATCTGACTTCAAATTTAACTTCAGTCACTAGCTATTTGAGCTGGGGTATCACTTAACCAATGGGGAGCTAGGTGGCACAGTGGATAGAGGTTGGATCTGAATTCTGGAAGATTCATCTTTCTGAGTTCAAATCTGGCCTCAGACATTTATTAGTTATGTGACTTTGGGCAAGTCACTTAACCCTGCTGGAGAAGGAAATGGCAAAGCACTTCAGTATTTTTGCCAAGAAAACCCCAAATGGGGTCCCAATTGATACAAATGAACAAAAATAATCACTTCCCCTCTGTCTCAGTTTCCTCATCTGTAAAATGGGGATAATAATAGCAGTTACCACCCAGGGTTATGTTGAAGATTAAATGAGAAAACAATTGTAAGTACCTGGCACATAGTAAGTACTATGTAAATGTTAGCGATGATGGTGCAAAATGTTTTGCCTCTGCTCATTTAATTCTTCATTAGCTCATACAAGTCTTTAAAATCATTTATTTTTATTATTTTGATGTTATAATATAAATTGTTTGGTTTTGCTTACTTTACATAGTATCAGTTCATATGTCTTTCCATATCTCTTTGAAATCATTTTTTCCCTCTTTTTGTATAGCATAGTAGTATGCGATCACGTTCATTTACTCTGATTTGTTCAGCCATTCGCCAGCTGAGATTAGTGAAAGATCTTAGGAGAAAGCAAAGTAGTGCAGTATTAGATAGACCACAGGACTTGAAGTCAGGAAGACCAGAATTCAAATCTTGCTTCAGATGCTTTGTGACACTGAGCAAGTCATTTAACCTCTTTGTGTTTCAGTTTCCTCATCTGAAAAATGGGAATAATAATAGCACCTATTATATAGGGTTGTTGTGATGAAATGAGTTAACATATATATATATAAATATTTTGCAAATGTTGAAGTACTGTATAAATGCTAGCTATTATTTAAGAGGAAAGGTCCTACATGTACAAAAATCTTTATAGAAGTTCTTTTTATGATGGCAAAAAAAAAAAAAGGAAACTAAAAGGACATCCCATCCCTTATTCAACCATTGGCCAACATTTATTAAACACTAATTATATGCATGACTGAGAATTGTATTGGTCCATATGCTGGGCTCTTAATCTGAATAACTTAGGCTCTAGTCTTACTACTCACTACCTATGGGACCATGAGCAATTCATCTCACTTTTATAGGGCTCACAAAACTTTCTAACTCATAAATAAGTTGCTAACTCCATAGGTGGAGGGAGTCTTCACACCTGTTACCACACCTACATGTCTTTGGTGTATTTTTCATATGTTCCAGTCACCGTGCTAGACACCACAGGAGTGACAGTTAAGTAAGGTTCAGGTCGTATCTCTTAGGAGTTGACAGTTATGTTGAGATATACCCATAATTAAAACATAAACTCAAAATATGATCATTGTATATGAGAAGTACTGAGAGATCACAAGAATTTTATGAGGAGGAAATCACTAGAAGCTGGAGGAATAGCATGGAATCAATCAATCAATCAACAACTGTTTATTAAATAAGTACGATGTGCCAGATACTCTATTAAGGGCTGGGGTATAAAAACAAAAGTGAAGCAGGTCAGAACTTTCTCCAAGTAGTATTTTTCCTTTCCTCACATGAGTAGTTAGGGCTCAGGTTGTGTCTGGGTTCGTTTGGCCTGAATTCAGGTGATCTTTTTCTCTGCTATTGGAGAATTATATAATATGGATAGATAATATTCCCTTTCATCCAATCCTGAGCCTCCATTTTGCTGTAGAATACCTCCCAATATTAATTAAAGAGAACATTGGGTAATCTAAGGTCACACTGTAATACTTAGATACTACAGGTCACTAACAAAGTTGGACAAGCTACTTTTGTTGGGATTCTTTTGTGGAGCCAGAGAAATGGTCCTGTGAATTCAAATTGTAATATAATAGCAGCTTAATGAGGGTCCTCTTTGTTCGAACTTGTTTTCCTAATGCTGAGTGATAAGTGTAACCAAAGAACTCATTAGAAATGAGATTACACAGGGTGAGGACAATTGATATCTGGAAGGAAGAAAAAAAAGGCTGAGACTGTTCCGACCTTTAAATGTTTGATGTATTATAATGAAAAATAGTGACGTGATAGTCACAGGCAGCTAAAACAGCTTCCACTAATGCACTTTGTTAAGTAATGCTTTTATTATGCAATCCATGTGCTTGCTAACACTATTTTTTGAAGACTTTTAAAGCAATCAGAAATGAATAACATCCTAACCTCCCTAAAAATTGATATAGGCAACTTGAAGAATTTGAATAACTAGGAAGAAAAAAATCAAGATTAGCACATGGTTCAGTGGTTTGGATGTATGTATATGTCTTTGACTGCATCCAGAAGCTTTAAGTACTCCCCCTCAAAGAGTCTTCTATCTCATTCTATCTGTACCTAAAAAAGCCATAAATAGAGAGGAATATAAGAAAAGCCAGAAGTAGAAATTTGGTAATTTCAATGTTAATTTCAAGCATAAAGAGAGCCAAACTCTATAACCAAAACCAAAAAATAGACTCTGAGGCCTTAATTAACCACTGAATGGCATCTAAAAAATTAATTGCTTTATTGTTTTTACTTTGTGATCAGTAGATATATCTCTATGTAGACATAACAAGAGAGAAAAATAGACATTACCCAGGCGTACCCGCCTTGTACAGTGATTCAACACATGGAAATTTATAATAAACAATAGAACAAGAAAGGTAGGGAAGAAATTTGTTACGTGGTTCTGGAACACAGTCATAGGAAGAAGGATTCTAGGAACACGTTAACAAATTGTGCTTCCTTTTAAAAAAAATAATTCATAAGGTTTTGAGTTCTTAATTTTTCCCCCTTCTTCCTTTACCCCCTCCCTGAGATGACATGTAATCTGATATAGGCTATACACGTACAATCATATTAAACATATTTCCACATTGTTCATGTTGTGAAAGAATCATCAGAACAAAAGAGAAAAAACACAAGAAAAAAACAAAAAAAGAGAAAATAGTATGCTTATCTGCATTCAGACTCCTTAGTTCTTTTTCTAGATGTGGATAGCATTTTCCATCATGAGTCACAAAATGTGGTTTTTAACTGTGTGTATCTCATAGCTGTCCCACTAGGCTGATAAGTAATTTTCTTCCCCATCTTCTTTGAACAGTGAATGTTTACTGACATTTCAATAACACTTTAAAATTAGTTACACACATCATATGCCTTCTCATTTGAGTCTCACAACTATGTCAGGTATATACCAATATAACTATTTTACAGATGAGGAAACTCAGAAAGGTTGAATGATTGGCTTATGATCATACAACTAGTGTTGTGTGTGACACAACAACTATGGTCACACAAATTGACACTACTTGAGTGTCAGTTACAGATTATAGAATTAGAGATGGAAGGGAACTTTCAAGTCATCTACTCCAACTCCTGAATTTAAGAATTGAGGAAACTGTGGCCAAGAGAGGTTAAATAACTTGCCCAAAGTCACACAGCATATGGCAGAACTGCTATTTGAACCAAGGTTCTCTGGTTCTAAATCTAACACCCCTTTCCCTGCACCATATACATATCCAATTTTCTATCCACTGAGCCATACTGCCTCTATACGAAGAAGGACAAACAAGTGATCAGAAACTTGATAGACTACATAGTTATGGCTTTCATCTGCTGCTTCCTTTTCTTCACAAGGTGCTGGGTCATCATTCAGTAGAAAGGGTGTAGAGAGGAAGGGATGAAGATCCAGGAGTAGAAATGATTGCCATCATGGAGAGCTGTTATCATCTCTGTTACTTTAATCTCTGTCATCAGAGGATACTGCAGTCATGGGAAATGGAAAGAAATCCACCTGTCAAGGGCTGGTTGTCACAGCTCAGATCAGCTTCTATTCCTTTCTTTCTGTATATAATCAGGACTCAGTTGACTAGCTCCCACACTACAGTGGGAATCAATGGGAAACTTGACTTAATTGTACAGAAATCTGTTTCATGAACAATATTTCAGGAATATATCAGTTTTGTAAAGTTAAGGTACACTTAATTGGTTCCTGGCCTTCTTTCTTCCTCCATTGCTGGCAAATCACATAGTTAAAAATGCACCAGGCACTCACGAACTTGTCTCGGTTTAGCAGGCCTGCTTCCTTCTGTCTTGACAAACACAACCTTTCTTATTCCTATTTGTGTTACTGGGCTGAGGAATCACGTATAAATATCTGAAGACCAAAGATAACCTAGAAAGGAAAGGAAGATCTTATTAGACATTTTAAGAATGTTTGCCTTGAAGCCTGCCTTCGTTCCATTTCAGGTTGATCTCATATTCTCAGGGTCTTTAAAACATCTATAGCACAGTATGCTCTGCCCATCGTCTGCATTTAATTATTACATTCATCAATTAAATTAAAGGAATTTAAAGCATAGAGGCTGCTAATTTAGGAACATTGTCTGAGAGCAAACAGAAGTACACCGGATGATTAATTCTTGCTGGCATTTGTAGCATAAACCCTCAGAAAAAAAATGTCAGGTTACTTGTGACTCAGCTGATGTTCTGATCTTTGCCAGGAGAATAATCACCTTTTCATGAAGAAAATATATTGGAAGAGATGATGGGAGAAAACTTGTTTTTTATGGAATAAGGCCTATGTACTTCTCTTTTCATGGTGGAAAGGATAAAAATGAAAAATTCAATCAGTTTTGGATAGTAGCATTCAAGCACTATTCTCTCATTAATCTGATAACCATAATTAGTTTAAGCAGAAGTCTGGCTGCTCAGTATGGAAAATGGATGTAGTCATGTAAACTATTTATCATTCTGTAAATTACTCTTTGGTGTTACGAAAGATGCATGTGTGGGGCTGTCATGTTGTCTAGGGTAATTGGATTGCCTAATGTTCCATTAGTGTTCCTCAGAAACTGGATGATCCAGATGAGTACAATATTCTCTTAGTCAAATATTCTGGCTATTAAAAAGTTAGTATCCATCACCAACTTTCAACACATTAGAATATCATACCATAAAATGCACTTAAAAAGTCAATACTTTAGTATACCTTGGTACTTCAAGGATCCGTATTATAAGAAGTTAGGTACTTACTGGTATCTAATAACTAACATTTATTTTATCTTATATTTCAGTGTGAATTTGTGATTTTATCTGCATGGGGAACTCCTTATATGAAAACTGCCTAGATAGATAGATCAATAGATAGATGGAATATTTGTTAACCACTTACTGTGTAACAGGTACTGTGCTAAGTGATGAGGATATAGATGCAAGCAAAAAAAAAAAATCAATCCCTGCCCTCAAGGAGTTTGCATTCAAATGACTGAAGATGAGTAAAAGGGAGCTGTAAAGGGAATGGGGTGGGGCAAGGACAATGCAACAGATCAAGCTAAAAATGAGAAGCCTTGGAGAAAGAATCCAGGCATGGGGATTCTTTCCTAAAATCCTGGTTCTGGGGAATAAATCATCAATCAGCAGATAAGAGCTTCCGGGAGAAGGCTTTTTCCAGGATAATAATGCTTGAAGTAGCGCTGAAGGAGTTCTTTACTTCATCTGTAACTTAGAACCTTTAGAGAGCCATCTGGGACATTGAGAGATTGATTCCTCTATAATCACACAGTCAAAATGTAGTAGAGGCAAGACTTGAAACCAGAACTCCAAGTCCAGCAATCCATCTACTCCAGTCACTCTGATTCCATACATAGACAGCACCAGAATAGATGAAATGGGAGATAAAATTATAGTAATGATAGCTAAAATAAAGTAAAAGAAAAGTAATAGCTAAGTGGCACAGTAACTGGATCTGGGGTCAGGAAGACTCATTTTTCTGAGTTCAAATCTGGCCTCAAACATTTACTAGCTATGTGACCTTGGGCAAATCACCTAACCCTGTTTGCTTCAGTTTCCTCATCTGTAAAATGAGCTGGAGAAGGAAATGACAAACCTCTGCAGTATGTCTGCCAAGAAAAGCTCAGATATAGTCACAAAGAGTTGGATGTAACTGAAAAGGACTATACGATAACAACAATAAGAGCTAAAACTTTAATGTTGTAAAATGCCTTACAAAAGTTATCTTATTTTATCTTTACAGCGACCGTGGGAGGTAGGTGCTGTCAAGATCTCCATTTCATAGACAAGGAAACAGAGGCTAAAGGAGTTGCTCAGTGTCATGTAGCTAGTTAAGTGGCTGAGGAAGGATTTGAATTCAGGTCTTCTTGATTCCAGGTCCAGCATTCTATCCTCTATGCCACCCAGCTGGCATAACAGCTATATAATTAAAGACACAGTTCTTGTCTTTAAGTAGTTGATAGTCTTGTTATTTATATAGGTTGTCCCTTGTACCTAAATAGTCCTCTCTTCTCACCTGTGTCTCTTAGAATCCTTAGCTTCATCAAAGGCTCAGATCAACTCTTAAACCATCTCTTCCTCTATCTGGAGCTTCTTTGGATTTTCCCAGTTTTTAGTGTTCTTTTCCTCCTGAAGTTACTTTGGCTTTACTCCTCTGGGTTGTATCTTCCCCTTAGAGTAAGTTCCTTGAGTACAGAGACTATTTCACTTTTGTCTTTATTTTGTCTCTAATGTCTACCATAGTATTTTATACATGATAGGCAGTTGTTAATGTTTGTTGAATTAAATTACACAGTGGGGGATAAGACTCACTTACTTAAAACAACCAGAGAACAATACAAGACATATTGAACATAATTTAATCAATCTTTTCTGGCAGAGGATCTTACCATGGTGCAAGGTTATCAGTTTCCACATATGTAGAGGTCATGATTTGAAAAGTGCTTCACATGTATTATCTTGTTTGTTTCTCACGATGACCAAGTTAGGTTAATGTTGTTAGCAAATCCCCATACAGATGAAGAGACTGAAACACAGGGAGGTTAAATGACTTGACTTGCCTGGAGTTGCAGAGCTATAGTCATAAAATCATTGATTGACCTAGATTTATGTTTTTCCATTTAATAATACCTTATTTTTTCCAATTACATGTAAAGACAGTTTTCAACATTCACTTTTATAAGTTTTTGAGTTCCAAACTTTTTTCTCCCTCCTTGCCTTCACCCCTCCGCAAGACAGCAGGCAATCTGATGTAGGTTATACATGTACAATCATATTAAACATATTTCCACATTAGCATTGACATAGATTTAGAAGGGACCAGAGAGGCCATTTGGTTCAATCCCCTCATTTTATGGAAGAGGAAACTGAAGCCTAAAGAAGTTAATCAAGTATGAAGTTTCTGAGGTGGGATTTGAACCCAGGTCTTCTTGACTGCAAGTACAGTACTCTCTCCAGTATGGAATGTCAATATTTTTATAGGTTTTCTGACATATAATGAAAGACTTTCTTCAGTCTATAAAACAGGAGCAGGACTTATCTCAGAAGAGATTCTATGGTAGTATGAAGTGCCTCAAGACATGATTTTGGTCATTTTTGTTTTATGGCCTATGGAAATGGGAGAAAGAGACCAGAAACACAGAGATAACCCTCAGCATTAGCAGTCCCAGATTTACTGGGCTATGATAGAACAAGCAACAAAGAGTCTATCCCATTCTTGTTAGGAGAGTATAATATTTGCCTTATCAAGAGAACAAGTCACAGATGATGTATGACACTCATCAAACATGGCCCTAAAAAAAGAAGTCTTCAGCACCTTCCCTATGACTGGAAGTAGAAAAGACAGTTTGCTGGGAGGTGATATTAAACTAGAAATATCATCCTCTTGGCTGCTGCGGCACAAATTCAGCCACTCTCCTCTGAAATCAATTGTTCTGAGAAATAACACTGCATGGGACTGACACATAGAAGCACTTTGTCACAAGTAATTATAACATGCTACATTAAACGGCCTTGTTATCTATTGCTGGTATAGGGTGCTGCATGCAGCAATGTACTTCTAAAAATAGCACAGTAATGAAGTGTTTTTGTAAACAGAGCTTCATAATTTCATTCCAGGCTTTTAGAAGTCCAGTGTAAAGAAAGTCACAATGATTGTGTATTTAGAAATAGACAATAAGATGAGAGAAAGCATAAATCTTATAATTTAACATATGAAAAATATCTTCAGAAGTCTTTGAGCAACTGATTTCTAAAGAATTATAAGAAATATTATATATTATATAGGAAATATATATGTAATATACATATATTACATATATGATATTATATATTAAGCATTAGGCTGTAAGAAGGGTTGATATGATCAGATTTATGACATATGCAGATTTATCACAGTATGATGCTGATCCCCAGACTCATTAGTACAGAACTCTTTATTGGTGGAGATCCATGCCTATAGACTCCACCCAGCCTCTCATCCCTCATGCATATTGATCTCCAACTTCTTGGAGGGATATGGTGGAAAGGGCCAGAGGACCTGATTTCAAATTCTACCTCTGGGACTTTTTACTTGAGTGTGATTGGACAATTCACTTAATGTCCCTTAACCTTGATTTCTTTACTTGTAAAATGAATAAGTTCAACTATTTGGCCTCTAAGGTTCCTCTGGGTCCCATAGAGGTAATACATAGAGCTGGAACGAGGTGCCAAATCAGTTGCCTACTACATCACAAAGATTATTCTAGCAGCAAATCAAGGATGGATCAGATATAGGTAGAGAGTAGAAGTGGAAAGCTAGGTGGCACAGTGGATAGAGTACTAGGCTTGGAGTCAGGAAGAACCTAAGTTCAAATATAGCCTCAGACAGTTACCAGCTGTGTGACTCTGGACAAATTGCTTAACCCTGCTTAACTGAACTGGAGAAAGAAATGACCAAACCTGTTCTAGTATCTTTGCCAAGAAAACTCCAAATAAAGTCTCAAAGAATCAGACACAATTGAACAATAACAGAAGTGGAAAGACCCATTTTTTTTAGAAGATTATTAGGAAAATAGTTGGATAATAATGAGGTTCTGCTCGAATGAGAGAAATGAGAACAGAGAAGAGGAGGTAGATTCAAGAGAGATCATGGCATTATAACAGTTGCTTAGTAAGCAATTGAACATGTGGGGTGGATGAGAATGACTAACCAAAGACAACAGCAAGGTTTTGATTATGGGAAACTGAATAACTCATTGTGCTATAGACAGAAATAGAGAAGTAAGGAGAATAATCTGTTTTGGGAAGAAAGACAAAGTAGATACTTCACATGTTAAGTTTGCAGTATTAGTTTGATAGCATGGTGCTTGGATCTGAAAGTAGAGGACTTGGATTTCAACCCAGTTCTACTTATTACCTCTATGGAACTCCCATTTAAATATATTATCTGAGAGTCTAAGTGACATTTTCTAGTCTGTTTATCTCCAGGTCTGTCTGCCTGTCTGCCTGTCTGCCTGTCTGTCTATCTATCTATCTATCTATCTATCTATCTATCTATCTATCTATCTATCTATCTATCATCTATCATCTATCTGTCTATCTATCTATATACATGTACATATATATGTATATATGCACATATATTTATATGCATAGGTGTGTTTGTGATCTACATAGAGATAATAAACATATGCAGCTGATGAAGTCAATAAGTAAAAAGGTATAAGGATAGAAAAGAAGAAAGCACAGGAAAGAGGCTGGCAATGTAACTAAAGGTGCAATTTGGCTGATAAGCTAACAAAGGAAACTGAGAGTCATCAGTCTGGCAAGAGGATAACCAGGAGAGTTTAGTCACAAAAATACAAGCGAGGAGAGAGTAGTTAAAGGTATTAAATGTTGCAGAATGGTCAAGTATGGTGAGAGTTAAGCAAATACAAAAAAAAAGAAAAGAAGAGAAGAGAAAAGAAAAAGAAAGAAAAATGATGTTTTGTTTTTGTATTGGGAAGAAGTGTATGTTTGTAGGCATATAGGAAAGAGTTAGTGAGAAGAGCGAAAGATTAAAGATTCATGGGAGAGAACAGATGACTGCTAGGACAAGGTTCTGGAAGAGTGATTAGGGATGGAATGACGGATTTAGATCCATGTAAATAACTTGAATACAAGGATCAGCCTTTGCAAGAAGGAATACATATTTTTTTTTTATTACCAGAGAAAAGGAAGAAAATATAGGCAATGATGATAAAAAGGTTTTGAGGTATGAAAAATGATAATCAAAGGAGTTCCCACCACATAGTCTTAACCTTCTCAGTGAAGTAAGAGGCTAAGTCAACTGATGTCCATATGGGTAAGTTTGTAGATTTGAAGAAAGAGGAAAAGGTTTTGAACAGTCATTTTGGGGAATGAAATTGGGACAAAATGAGGATAGAGTAGAAAGTTTTTCAAGAATCAGTAAGATGCAGCTGAAGTTATGTAACATGAATTTGTAGTGAGTAAGGTTAACTAACTTTTGGAAACTGTTCCATTGATACTCAGCTTCCTGGGAATGGAGAAAAGAAATGTGATGATGATTATTTTTCCAGCGAAGAGCTTTGGAAGACTGGAAATAGAAGAATGGCAAACAGTTGAGCAATTCTAGGACTACGACTAGTGAATCTTTAAAGCAGTATATCAAAAGAAACCCAAGTGAGAGCAGAGGAGGAGACACGACTCAGAAGAGAGAGAAAGGTCAGAAAGGTCATGATCTCAGAGTGTCTGAGTTTAAAAGGACCTCAGGAAGCCATCAAGTCCAACTGATGCCTAAACAAAAATCCCCCTGCCTCAATAGCTACCCAGACAAATGGCTATTCAATCTTGGAAGCTCTGTAGTGAGGAGGAAACTGCCATCTCCTGAGGTAGATCATTCCATTTTCTGATAGCTTTAATTAGGAAGGTTTTCCTTACATTGAACCAAAATATAATTCTTTATAACTTTCATATATTTTTCCTCATCTGTCCTTTCAGACCAAGCAGATTAGTCTACTCCCTCTTTCACATAATTCTCTAATACCTCAAAGATTACTATGCATCCTTGCTAAATAAATCTTCAACCATTCCTCATGATATGACTCTTTACCAGTCATGCTCTTTCCTCCTGGGTATTCTGAAGCTTATTAATATTCTTCCTAAAGTGTGGCACTCATAACTGGGCACAATATTATGGTTAGGTTTTGATGATGCTGACCAAGAAGTTTAATGCAATAATGAGAGAAGATGGATGGGAAGTTCAAGACTCTGGATATAGTTCTACTAGGCGACACAATGCATAGACCTAAAGTTAAGAAACCTTACTATCTGGTCTCAGACCTTACTAACTGTGTGACCTTGGATGAGTCATTTAACCTGTCTCTCTCTATTTTATTACCTGTAAAATGGGAGTAAGAATAGCACCTACTGCCCAGGGTTGTTGTGAGGATGAAATGAAATAATACTTGTAGAGTACTTTGCGAACCTTAAACTACTACGTAAGTGCTAGTTGTAGTTGGTACTGGTGGCTGTGGTGGCTGCTGCTTTTACTCTGCTTGCTGATGGTACTGAAAGAGTGAGGACACTGAAGTGGTGGAAATTGACAAATGGTATGTGTGGTCAGGATCTTATCAAGGTTGTGAAGGCTCTAAAGACTATGGTATGGGGTCAATGGGAGAAGGGGACAAGAAAGGGGTCAACAACGTAATTGAGAAAGTGGGAGAGTAACCTGGGGGTCAGTAGAAGACAGACACAAGGATGGGGAGACTCTGACCGGCATGGAAACAACAGTCATATGGCTATAGATCTTTACAGTGGATTGCTTGGATTTATAAGGATATTAAGGAATGGAGATAGAGTAGAGGTGTCCTCTGTATAGGGTGGTAGTAGAGAATAAAAATTATACTAACAACTTCTTATGTCCCTATGTAAGAAAGTCTCTAGTAGAAAAGATTGCAAGGAGAGAGTGAAGTTTCAGTTAAAGCAGGCAGGATGTTTAAAACAAAACCGTGTTGATTGGTTCAAGAATGTAAAGGAACATCATTATTATATATTTACATATATATATATAAAATTCAGTACACATTTCAATTCTAGAACTAGAAAATACTTTACTGATCATCAAGTTAAAAGACTTTCTTTTCTAGATGATGGAATAGACCCAGAAAGTTTAAGGATACCAATATAACTTCCTAAAAATTCTTAATAGCAATAATATTAAAGCCAGACTGGAAGTGGGGTCTTTGGATTCCTAGTCCAATGTTCTTTTCATTGGAATTTGAATATTGTATTTGCAGTGAGGAGCAGGACAATTGAGGATGTTGCTTCAGATTGTATTGAAAGATCTGTGAAGTTGGTGAAGGAGGACACATATCTTTGTGCATGTAGGCTTCCAGGTGAAAATGAAGGAGAGATGGGGATAGGTCCTAAGATAAAGGTGCGATATTAAAGTTATGTGTATGCATGTGTATACACACACACACACATATATGAATTTATATTATGAATGCTTCTTTATTTGTGAATACACTTTTTTTCTTGTAGATTATAAGTTAAGTGAGAGCCAGAACCATACTCTTACTTTCATGTACCTCCTTGTAGCATCCTTCAACTATATGGATCCTCAAACTATGCATTGGTTGAAGGACTCAGTAACAATCTCGTGATTGACATACACAAATAGAAGAATCACACTTTTGAGTGGATTATAACTGTTTTCTTTCCATATAGGATTGCTATGAAGAAAGGGCTTTGTAAAATACTATATACTGTGAGGTAGAATTTCCATGCTGGCCATATAAATTAACATAATTTAGGCCTGCAAGTACCCAAATAAAAAGACCCACCACTTGTTGTTTACAGTGTCTGGGAATTCTTTTTGAACAACATACTGGAATCTGAGATGTCCCAGATCTTTTTGAAGAGGTAACTTTAGTAGAATGTAAGGTCCTTGAGGGCAAGAACAGTTTGATTTCTGTCTTTGTGTTCCCAGTAGATAAGGTGGTATTTTACACATAACAGTTACTTGAAAAGCATTTATTTAGTTGAGCTGAATTTTGTTCTGAGAAAATGGTGTCTGTGAGAGCTGAATTTGCTGCAATGTATTGTTAAGAAATTGGAAAGTGTTAATGAAACCCAGGCAAGAACAATTCAGTCTAGCTCTAGGAAAAATGCCTCCGAAGTAGCAGATAGCAAACTGCTCTCAGAGTCCAGGAGACCTCGATTCAAGGTCTGCCTCTGACATCGGCTGGTTGTGGAACTCGAGACAAGTTTCTTAACCTCTCATTGACCCTAGATAACTGTAAGCCGAAAGCAGGTACTGATCTACTTTGATTGAGGGAGTTTACCCCCACAGTCCTGCCTGTCATTCTCCCCTCCAAAAAATCCTACTAGCACTTGAAGCCCAGACCATGTTTCTCATTCAGTTTCAGACAAATCCATAAAGCATTTATTCACTGTATCCAGGGTATTATAATACCCAACACATTGAAATCGACCACGGATTTAATCCTTTGTGTCCCACAAGAGCAGCCATCTCAAGGATTTTAGGATTGTCTTTCAGCAGTGTAGGCGATTTCAGGACTAATGCTAAGCAAAGCAAATGCTGATTTTCCAATTTTAAGTGTGCTTCAAACCATTTTGCTATTTTACCTTGTAAGGTTGAGTTACAGACTCATTTTATAGTTGCTGCAATCTCACCTCTACCTTTGGAATTGTGAAGTTTAGAATTAGGACGAAGTGCACTGGAACAATTAGTTATTTCAGCGTGACTGTCTATCTCACCCTTCTTACCTGGAGAGGAGAAACTGGATTACCAGTTGGCTTTGAAATATCTTATCATGGTTATGAGAAAAAAAATCTGTCTTCTGGGTTAGAATTGCTTATAACTGGGAAACTGCAGCATCTGGAAAACCATTATGCCCTACCTTCTTCATAAGGGAATAAGAACTATCAATCATAAATTCTTGTCCAAAGTGAACTTGAAATGAGAAATCTAAAACACTCCTAGAAATCCTCTGTGTAGACACCAAAAATAATGATCTTAGCATGTGCTGTGATGAGAGTGTCTTAATTGGCATATGGAGATAGAATGGGAGGGGAGATGTCAGTATGGCCTAAATGAAGGAAAAAAATAGCTCTCAGGGAACGTCAGCTCCTCTCCACTCTATGAAATGCTATATGTCAGGGCAAAGTCTGCTAAGTTCTAACCTAGCCAAATGCCAGAAAATATCAGGTAGGAGAGGTAATGGTTTAACGGATGAAGAATGTTTAAGGCTAAAAGTTAACAGGAAATGATTTATCACAGCACTGCACAGGTCTTTGATGCTCACTAAGTCCTTCTTGATGGATGCATTTGACAGTGTTATTCAGTAGACCCCACAGTATATGTTCAAAATCTCAACCTCATTGGTCCAAACCATTTGGCATTGATCACCCTCTGTTCTTTGATCTGCTCTTTTCTCTGAGTTTTTGCAATGGTGCTCATTCTTGATTCTTCTCCTACCTTTTTGATGTCTCTTTCTCAGGCTCCTTTGTTGGATCACCACCTGTATCCTGTTCTGAACTGTGGTGTACCCCAAGTAAATGTTCAAAAGTGAGCTTATTTGTACATGATACTACTTGCCTTCATACTATCAGTTTCCAGAGTCAAATATTCCTGAGGTAAGACATAGTTATTTTCAAAATGGGCAGAATTTGATCAAGAATCATGTTGTTAGAAAATTTCGTTTTGGCATTGTCTTGCTTTGTCTTTTCTGTTTTGAGTAATTTTTAAAATAACAAACAAAATCTCTTAAATTTGCAGAAGATCTACTTGGCCTGAATCATTACTCTTGATCACCTTTATACTTAGCAGTCTCCTGAAACATATATGTTAAACCTTCTCTTACTTGTCTCTAAATCTTATCTTTATCCAATCTTATCTTTTTTGACTAAAAAGCATTGAGCTCTTGCTCACCCCCTCTTTGTTGTTTTTTCTTTTCTTGGTTTTTGCAATGCTGTTCATTCTTGTTTCCTCTCTTACCTTCTTTCTTAAGCTCCCTTGCTAGATCTGTATTCTATCCGTAACTGTGAATGTACCCCAAGGCTCTGTTCTGGGCCTTCTTCTCCATACTCTATCTCTTAATAACCTCATCAACTCCCATAATTTCATTGAATATCTTTATATGGATGACCCCCCCCCCCCAAATAATATATCCAGCTTTTGTCTCTTTTAAAAGCACTGGTCTTAAATCACTAACTTCCTAATTGACATCTCCAAAACATGTACCAGAGGTATATCAAATTCAACATATCCAAAACAAAACTCATTATCTTTTCTCCTGAACCCATCCCTCTTCCCAATCTCTCTCTCTCTCTCTCTCTCTCTTTCTCTGTGTCTAGGTCATTACCATCTTTGCAGTCACCCAGGTTTGCCACCTAAGAATCATCCTAGATTACTCTCTTTCTCTCATTTCATATATCTAGGTAATTAACAAATATTGTAGATTCTACCTCTACAACATCTCTTCCATTTCTTGCTTTTCTCTACCATCCTGCCAGCACCTTAATTGATGCCCTTATCACCTCATAATAAATCTCTCAGCCTCATGTCTTTTCTTTCTTCTCCCCTCCCCTCCCCTCCCCTTTCCCTTTTCTTTTTCCTTTCCCTTTCCCTACTCCTTCCTCTACTCAAGACAAAGGGATACACCTAAAGCATGTATCTGACCATGCCACTCTTCGGTTCAATAAACTTCAGTGGCTAGATGTAATACTCTAGCATTTTTAAAAAACAAACATGAACACCTAATATGTGTCATGTTACCATGCTAAGTCCTTTATAAATATTATCTCAGTTGATCCTTACAGTTACCCCAGGAGGTAAATGCTATTATTATTCATCCCATCTTGCAGATTAGGAAACTGAAGCAGGCAGAAGTTAAGTGATTTGCCCAGGATGACACAACTCGTGAAGAAGTAGGAATTTCAACTCAGGTCTTCCTGACTCCAGCCTAGCACTCCATCCATTGTGCCTGCTGCAAATTGGTATTAAAAGCTTGTCGCAACTTTGCCAAGCTTATTCTATGAACTCCTCAGACCCACCAACCTGGCCTTCCTGCTGCTTCTCACACATACTGTTGCCATTATACATATAAAGTGCAATCATTACAATGTACACTCTCCTCACCTCTTCCTCTTAGAATGCTTAGCTTCTTTCAAAACTCAACTCAAATGATTCCTCAACGACTGGAAGGGAGAGTGAGGTTGATGACTTGGTGCAACTCTTTCTCACTTAAATCCAGTTCACTCACAAGTCAAGATATCACCCTGTGATGTCACTGATCCTCATCCCCCCTCAAAAAAAAAAGATGAACAGCGACAAGACAAACAGAAGTTAAGTGACTTTCCCAGGGTCACACAGCTAGTAAGTGTGTGAGGCCACATTTGAACTCAGGTTTTCCCGACCCCAGGTTCAACAGTTCAATCCACTGACCATCTAGCTACTTAGCATGTGCTTAACGCTTGCTGATTGTTTAGGAGAACCAAAGCAAATGCAGTGCCTAAGCAATGAAAAAAAACACAAAATCATTTTTTTAAATTGGGATTCGAAGGTACCTTAGGGACTGTGATTGAGTTATCATCATTTTGCAGATGAGAAAGCGCAGTTGTAGAGGTGAAGCACGTTGTCCAAAGGCACACAGTAGCAAAGCCAGAGCAACAGTCCTCGGTTCTTTTTACTGTGCTCAGCTGCCTTCAAAGCAGTGTGGCATGATAAAGGGAAACCTAGTCTTGGATTCAAGAATACTGGTTCAAGTGATGCCTTGGGTGTAGACGAGCTGTATGACCACTGGCAAGTGACTAAACTTCACCGTGCCTCTAGAGTATTTATGTAATACTGTAATTTGGAGAGGGAGGGAGGAAGGGAGGGAGGGGTGAGGGAGGGAGGGAGGGAGAGAGAGAGAGAGAGAGAGAGAGAGAGAGAGAGAGAGAGAGAGAGAGAGAGAGAGAGAGAGAGAGAAAATGTTTTTGCACTGGAAGTTTCCTTCACCACTGAAACCACAGCTCCCCTCCCTCCCCCCTCACCAAATATGCCTCTCTCTACACGGACACAATGTGGATATGCTGAGATTGAACTCTTATTTAGTCACATTTTCACCTGAATTTTTGGCATTTACCCACTAAACTTTCATTTAGTTCCTCACTATTAATAAATTTATTTTTGAAATGTCCCAAATTCCCAGCTTCAGTAAGTCTTTATGAACTTTTGCAGAGGCTGATAAACTTTTTCTTGTTTCTAAGACTCCAACTTACATCCATATCTTTTTGACTCATCTGAAATAGATTCACCATTTGAAGCATTTGAAGTTAATCCATCCCTACCTAGATTACACACTAATTAATGTGAGTTGTAGTAATGATGAGTTTTGGATTGAGAACATTCATTCATATCTCACTTGGCTCTAGTCATAACTAATCGGAGTTGGATGTGGTCTGTGGTAGAGCATCAGCTACAGTCTCTGGCATAGGGCACATAGGTCACTACCAAGACTTAGACACTAGAGCAAAGGAAAAGCACAAAAGGTATAATTGTAGCAAAAAGTACATTCAATTGTCACTAATTTCCCAAGTGTCCAAGAGCAAGTCCTTATCTTAAATTTCCCCTATAAAATGAGGGGGGGATTAAGCAATCTTTTATTCTCACTGTTTTTCTCTCTAGCTTTGATCTCATCCATATTGTACCACTTCTTGATTTCAAGAATCTTAGTTAGCTATCTGTCCCAGATATCTTATCAATTTCACCACTGTCTTTCTTTTCCCCACCTAGAACAGCACCTACAGAGCAAATTGTTGGGAAAATGTCCCCAGTGCCAAAGTGTGTTAATTCACACAGCTTTAGAACTCTAGTTTGGAGTAGAGCTGTCTAGATTAGTGAGTAGGTACAAACTCAATGATTCCATTATACCTACCTATCCCCCAATCACCAGGTAGGACATTTCCCATCCCAGCCAGCAGTTCATCCACAATCTTGCTATCTGCCCTGAATGAACCTCTCCACATTCTTCTAGCTCTTTTTTTAGGTTCAGTAATTAAGTCAACACTACAATAATTCTCTGACTCCAGAAACCGTGTCTGTTGATTGCCTTATAGATTGATTGAGCCTCCATGTGACTCTCTAGGCATTCCTTTCCCACCACTGCTATCCATGGTATTGTTTGAACCTATGAGAATATAAGCTACTTGGCAGAGACCGCTCATTTTTCTATTTTATTCTCAGCTATTAGTGAAGGACCTAGAATATAAACAATTAATAAATGCTTTTTCATTAATTTACTTTTTAAAATTATGAACTTGACAAATATCAACATGAACATTTCCATATAAAAAGAACAGAAAGAGAAGATTATTCATGAAATAGTGAATTATTTTTTACTGCTAGGTGGCCCAGTGGATAGAACATTGGGCCTGGATTCTGGCAGACATATTAAAATTTGAACTCAGATACTTCCTAGCTGTGTGCCTTTGGGAAAGTCATTTAGCCTCTATTTATTTTACAAATAGAGTCGCCTCCTCTTCACAAAGGGGATAATAAAAGCACTTGCCTTCCAGGGTTGTTGAGATCAGATGAGACAAAGATGGTAAAGCATTTTGAACAGTGCCTGGTACATTGTATCTTATGTGTTAATTATCATCATCATCATTACATAACAAGCTTATTTCTTTAAGTATATATTGCATTTAATACAATAATGTCAACATTGTCCTGTTTGCCTGTGTCCCCTTTATGTTCCCTCTCTTATCTTGCATGTGTTTTTAAAATGTTTATTTCACTGATACTTTTTCTTTTGCATTTTTATTACTCTCTTTTTGAACCTTGCAATTCTTTTCCCTGCCCCTCTACCCTACTTCAAGTGACAGCTCTCTTTTGTAACAATTTCTTACACTGGTAGGATCTGAAAATATCTCTCTTTCGCCAACTACATCCATCACCTCTCTGCCTAGAAATGGAAATATGCTCCATCATTAGTTTTCTACAATCAAGATTGGTTATATCATGGATTGAGTTCCTGCGTCTTTCCAAGTTATTTTCCTTTGTAATATTTTAGTCACTGTATACTCTGTCTTTTTGTTTCTGGGAGAGGGGTTCCTCTAGGACATCTTGTGCTGCCATCTGAACCAGATATCTTTTTCTCTCATTTATTTATTCACTCATTAGCCACCCACCACTGTAGAATCTTCTGCTTCCCTGCCCTTCTGCTTCTCACTTCCTAAGCCTTCCCCCTGGGTGACTCATTCTGATGCCTCTGCACCTCGTCCGTGTGTTTCTGGAGAAGATCAGGAAATTAAATAGATTTCACCCCCTACAACAATTAAGATGTCCAGCCTCAGCTAGATGCCATTCTTTGCAGTAATTCTTTGAATCAATACTTATTTTCTTCTAATCTCACAGGCCAGCTATATGGTGCAGTGGATAGAGCATTAGACCTAGAGTCAGGGAAACATCTTCCGAAGTCCAAATCTGGCCTCAGACACTTACTTAGCTGTGTGACCCTGGCCAAGTTACTGAGGCTTGTTTGCCTCAGTTTTCTCATCTGTAAAATGAGCTAGAGAGAAGGAAAGGGTAAACTATTACAGCATCATCACCAAAAATAGTCCAGATGGGCTTACAAAGAGTCAGACATGACTGAACAACAACATTCCCCAGAACAGCTATTTTAAAACTTTTCTTTTTCCTTAATCCCAAACCCTAATATAAATGAAGAGGATATGACTTGGTAGAAGTGTTATTACTTCACTAAGAAAATTGAGGTCTTAGGAAGCAAATTCCCACTGTCTTGCTTCCCATACTTCTTAAAGCATCTCAACATTATTGTAAATACTTTATGCTTCCTAAGTAACTATTGTAAGTACTCCTTGTAGAACTCTTCTATCTACTTTGAGTTAAGGTGAATCCTCCTATTTGCACCCCTCAGTTCATCTCTTCTCATCTCCTACAAGATATTTCTCTATAAACAATCATTCAACAAGCCTTTATTAAGTACCTGCTGTGTACCAGGAACTATCCTAGACTCTGTATACAAATATAAAGCAATTCCCTCTGTATACAAATATAAAGCAATTCCTATTCTCAAAGATCTTATGTTCTAATGGAGGTGATGTAATCTCCTCTAACAGATTATTTTAACTTAATTAATTTAGCTGCTACCTCTTTCCCATCTATTAATAAATGTAATCAAGGTTCTACTGTACTAAAAATCATTTCTTTAACCATTATAATATATCCAGCCAATGTCTAATCTCTCCCTTTCACTGTCAAACTTTCTGAAAAAGTTGCCTATGCCCAATAGCTCTCCTTTGTGACCACTTAACTCACTCAATGCTTTGTCATCTGACTTCCGTCCCTATAACTATACTGACACTGTTTGCTTGATGGTCCCCAAACTTACAATTACAAAATTCAATGTCATTTTTCTTTCAAGATTCATTCTTCCTGAGCCCTTTCAAACTCCTGACACTTGATCACCATTTTGTTCTGTATGTTCTCTTTCATTAGTGTTAGATACCATCTGCCATCTTGATTCTCATTCTATCTCTCTAATTGTTCCTTCTCTGACTTCTTTGAATGATGGTCCCTCTTTTTCTTCTCGCCTTCTCATAGTGGCCCAAGGTTCTGCTTTTGTTCCTCTTTTTTTTTCTCTTTATATTTTCTCCCATGGGAAACTCATTTACTTCCATTGATTCAATTACACTACTTTGCTAATGACTTCCAGATATTTATTTCCAGTCCTGAGATCTCTTGTAAATTTCAGACCTGTCTGTCATTATCATACGTATCATTGATATGCCTACATGTGATTATTATCTGGATGTCCTCCCTGATGTATCAAATTCAGCATTTCGCAACAAAGTTTATTATTTTTGACTCGAAATCTGTACCTTCTTCTAACTTCACTATTTCCCTGATATCACCAGTCACTCAGTTTCCCATATTTGTTTGGATGCTTTCCTGCCTTTATACTGTTGGTTCCCTCTCCACAATCTTCTGCACCTATTTTTTCAGTAAGCTCCTAATATTTTCCCACCTCCATTATTCCTGAAGTTGTCATGCAAATCTTACTTATCTGATTCAGTTAAGCAAAGATTTTTAAGTGCCTATGTGGAAGTTACTGTGCAAGAGCTGGCAGTATAAAGACAAGGATGAAATGGGTCCTACTCTCAAGGACCTTACATTCTACTGGAGAATACAACATGCCCAAAGGTAGGTTTGTTCCAAGTAGATACAAGATGATAGCAGGAAGGAGAGAATGCTAACAGGAAGGTTAAAGTCTATTACCTAGAATTTAAGGCCCTCAACATGGTTCCACCCATCCTTTCCAGGTTCATATCATACTACTCTTCACATACTCTATGGACCACATACTGCATTTTATAATGCCTTTACCATAGTCTTTAGAAACCCAGACTCAAGAATGAAAGAAAGCTTTATAGTAATCACATAGTCTAATCCCTTCCATTTTACAAACAAGGAAACTGACATCCAGAGAGTTAAATGATTTGCCCAAGGCCATGCTAGTAGTAAATGACAGAGCTGGATTTCAAAATCAAGTGTTTGCACACTCAATCCAGTGGCCTTTCTACTTCATTAGCTTTCTTTTTGGAAAGAGTGCTGGACAGGGAAGAGGAAGATTGAAATTTTGTCTTTGTCACTTTACTAACTGTAAGAGTATCGGCAAATTACAGCCTCTTTGAGTCCGTTTCCTTATCTGCACAATTAGGACAATGATGACTAGCAATTATCTCACAGTGTTATTTTGAGGGGCAAATGAGCTAATATACAGGGTGCCTGAAAAGTCTTAGTACAATTTAAAGCTGTTAAAGTATGAGAATCACCTAACTAATCACCTGACATTTAAGCTTTAAAGTTTAAAATTACACTAAGGGTTTAGGGCCATCTTGTATAAGCACCTTGCTAACCTCAAAGTACTAATACTTATATCTTGTTAGTATTGGTATTATTAATCTAATTTCATAATTTTGTTAAGCTCATGAGCATCTACTGTTGGAAAATGCTGTGCTAGGCATTAAAGGAGCTAATCCTTCATCTCTCTTCCATGCTTTGACACAAAGGAAACTGGAGGGTTATTACCCCTTTTTACTGAACAGTCTCCCTCTTCCTAGGTTTATTTCAGAAAATGTCATCACTGTCTCACTTTTTTTTTCATCCCAAGTTTAAATCCATCAAATATATGGCCAAGCAGGATTTAATATTAAAGTGTGTGACATTTGGCTGGTCATACCTCTTTATTTTGAATAACACAGTTATGCTCCATCCCTTAGCCAAACCCTAGTTTGCTATCAAATCAAATATATTGTTCCCAGTGCTGTATTTATTACCCCTATGGGCAAGTCCTTTCTATGACATTTAATCAGGATCTTTTCCTAAAGTGCAGATAAATTATATGTCAGTTATCAGTGGCAACCAGTCATGGTTTTTCCCCTATGTAAATCAATTAAGTTTCCTCTAAGTAATTTTTTTGGGTGAATAAATTCATGCTGTCCACCCTTAATTATATAACCAGTCTTTATTTTCCCCCTTATCATAAGTCTGAAGAGTTTTTAAAATACTATATATATATATATATATATATATATATATATATATATATATATATATATATATATATATAAAATCTATTCTGTTGGTGATTTATAGGAGTGTAGATAGCACTTGTTCAATGTGTGTCATTCAGAAAATAATGCCTCCTAATTTTAAATTTCCCAATAAGCCAGTATTTGGAGAACAGAGCTGTTTCCAAGTCTTTGAATCACTCATCTACTACTTAAGTTGCATTGAAATCCATCTGAAAGGCCTCAGAAACTAAGATGAAAACAACATAGATGTGTGGCTAACCTTTGATGTATAAGAGAATTACTAACCATAGCAGCTGTTGGGTAGAACGGTTCAGCTCTTGAAGCAGTCTCTGAACACGTCAGGGAACTGAGAGTCACTGTTAAGGTCATTCTATGCTTCAGTTGTCAGAGGAAGTCGGAAAACCTTGGCTTTTCCACAGTCAGGTACATGATACGGAGGCTTGTGGCTACTGTGTGGACCTGCCAGGGTTAGCTGTCATCTGGCAGAGCTGCTCTGTTGCTTTTCATCTGCTAGAGATCACTGTAACTTGAGGGAAAGGGATGTAAAGTGAGATTCCAGAACTTCAATGGGATTTGGGGAGGGCTCAATTTTTATGGCTGTATAGAATGACAAAAAATCAAGAACCGTGAGGCCAGAATCTCCCTGTTCAGATCAGCGACTCCTGATCAAAGCAACTTCATGGGTCTACCTTACCAAAAACTAGACCAAAACAAAACACCCACAAAACAGCAACAAAAACTACACAATTTTTAAGACATGCTATTTTCATTTCTCATCAAACCAATTCATTAGCATTGATGAATGCCAAAAAGCCATCCACTTTCTCTCACATCCCATCCTCTGGTGAAGAACTGTATATATTTACAAAATAGCCATCTCTGAGCTAAGGATATAGTTTGTAGCTGGGGAACAAGTTTTCTCTCTGTGATGCTAATTGGCCAATTAGAAGTTTAAACCCACAATCTCAGCCTCATTAGTGCCAGTGGTAGGGATGAGTTCCACATCTTTTTCCAGTGCTCTGGTGCCAGCCCCTCTTTGAAATCTTCCAAATCCCCTGCTGTTGTAATGTTCTCTCCCTTTGCAAAATTTCCTGAAGCACTTTGGCTGATTTCTGTTTCCTCCATTTAGTATTTTATATAATAATTCTCTGTGTACATGTTGTATCTTCTTAGTAGACTACTTCATTTTCATCTTTATACCACCAGAACTTTGTATTTTGTTTTTGACCAGGTTTGCAATTTCATTCAGAAGAGGCTAGGTGGTGCAGTGGTTAGAGCACTGGCTCTGATGTAAGGAAGTCCTGAGTTTAAATTCAGTCTCAGACACTAGCCAATGGCTTACCAAGTCATTTAAACTCTGTCTGCCTCAGTTTCTTTAATTGTAAAATGGGGATAAGAATAGCATCTACCTTATTGTAGGGTTTTTGTGAGGGTCAATTGAGATAACATTTATAAAGTGCTTTGCAAACATTAACACATTATATCTACGTATGTGTATATATATTGGCTTTATTACTGTTATTATTTATAGTGGTATAGAAAACTCTTACTATTCAATTTCTGCTCTCTAATTCACAGTTTTAGAGGGTTGTCTGGAACACTGAATGGCAGGTGACAGACTCCAGAGTCATACAGTCAGTACTTGTGAGAGGCAGGACTTCAACCCAAGTCTTCCTGACTCTAAGGTCAATTCTCTATCAGATTCACCAGAGTTATAGGAACTTAGTCAATATATGAATATTCCTTCACACTGTGGTGTGGCAGCAACTGTCTACCCAAGATCTTCGTTCATCTCTCTCTTTCCTTCCTTCTCAAAACTTCATGACCTTGTATTTACTAATTTATACATATATCTTACCATTTTGGAGAATGTGAACCCCTTTAGGTCAAGGATTATTGGGCTTTTATGGCTTTGTACATATGCTAGCTAGTTGGTGCAGTGGATGGAACGTTGGATTTTACAGGTTGTGTTTGTCCTCAGTTTTACAGAGGATCATGGCATCAGAGAAACGATGACATCATTTGCAGTTGACTTTGCTTGGAGTGAGGGAGGGCTGTGCAAGGTCACCAGCCTCACTTTCTCCAGAGCCATCTGGATCCAGTGACCAGATATTCATCGAGATGACTGGAGATAGCCCAGGATGCAATGGGAGACCCTGGCCCTTTTAGGCTAAGGCCTTTTCAGGAACTCACTTAAAGTGAGGTAATGCCCATTCAGGAAATAGCCCTCACCTCTTTAAGAAGTGAGTTAAGGGTCGGCCCCTTTCATTAAAAAGAAAACAGCAGGTTCAGTGATTTGCCCAGTCATAACATAGCTAGTAAGAATTTGAAGTTGGATTTGAATTCAGGTTTTTCTGAATTCAAGCCTACTACTCTATCAGAAAATATGCCTAGAATAAAGGATTAGCTGGCAAATGTTTAATAATTAAATCTCTGAAAAAAATGCATGGATCAAATTTTTTAAAAAATATTTTAATTTTGATCTACATCATTGACATTTTCTCTGTCACTTTCTTAAGAAGTCTAGACAATCAATGAAAGAAATCAAGCTCTGATTTGTAACATTTGCTAATTTTCAAGTTATAAAGGCTTATACTGAAAATTTAACATTGGCCTATTAAATCTAGCTTCAGTACACCACTAAATTCCTCTTCTCTTCCAGAATCAGATTCACTCGGAAATCACAAGAAAAAAAAAAACTAGAATGAAAAAGTCTGTTTTTCGGTAGACCTGATTTTTACTGGACCAGAACAGAGACAAAGAGTAGGGAAGATAGGTAGCCATCTACAGTACAACATGCAGGGGTTGTGAGCACATTAAGGAGGTGGGAAATGCTTTTAAATATTTACATATTTAAAATATTTACGTGTATTTAAATTTTAAATTTATATATTTTAAATGCTTGCATATTTAAAATATGTAAATATGCCAGAAAATCTATAGGTAATAAATCAAACAATCTATGTCTCAGTAAAGGCTCATGCAAACAATCAAGAGATATTTATAAAATATGTACTTTGTACTAGTCTCTGATGAGTTCTGGGAACACTAAGATAAAAATAAGATCTTCCTCACCTGCCATCAAGGAGTTTAAATTCTGTTCAGGGGAAACAGTATATCCACACATAAGTATACACAAAGTAAAATATAAATACAAATAATTTTTGGAGGGAGACATTAGCAGCTAAAGTGATCCAGATAGTCCTCATGTAAAAAGATTATGTCTGAGCTGAAGTTTGAAGGAAATTAGGAATTCTAAGAGGATGGAGAATTCTGGAGGGTTTTTTGACCTGGACAACTTTTGTAAAAGTATCAAGATGGAGGAAGCAGCACAAGAGTCAATTTGGCTAGACTGTACAGTACACAAAGAGGAATTAAATAAAATAAGACTGTAAAGGTAGGCTGGAATCAGATCTGAAGATCTTTAAATGCAAAGTTTGCATTTGATGCTAGCAGTAACAGAAAGCCACTGGTGGATATTGTCAATGTATGCAGTTTGCAGTTTCTAACCCTTAGCAATCAACAAATGCCTTCCCTCAGATTTGCAATAGACCCTCTAACTAATTTTCTTTAGATCCTAACTTATTTCTTCAGATTTAGACGTGAGGGCCCATGGTGTTTTTCACTATTGTCTGAGACTGCTATTTTATTAAAATTTCTTGACCATTTCAATCATGACTTCCACCCCTTTCCCCTTTCTTCTTCTACACTCTCATTCTTTGGAACAAACTGTAAGTTTCCTCTCTCAACTTCAGTTACTGTAGAATCTACTAGCAATATAGTTATACAGTTCTGATGATACAGAAGTTGGAGCAATGCCAGCAGACACATTAGGTTTCTTCTATCCACCCCCAACCCAAGGTCTCAACTTTTCGAAATTTGGACTCAGTTCAAAAATGACAGGCAAATGAGTCTTAGGGTATAGAGATTTCATGTCCTCCTTGATAATTCACATCTGTTCATCTCAGAGAAGAGTTTGAAAACAGAAAGATCATGTGACAGTATGTTAAGTGTGGACTACAATTCTCCATTGGAAGCTATCAAAGTCATGTCCTTTTAGGATCCTACTCTGTGTTTATCCCTTACTCTTGAAAAAGAAAGCAGTTTAATAATGGACTTTAGATGGAGTACATTTATTTTACAGCCAAAGTAGGTTGATGCTAGGAGGCTTATACCAATTATAGAGCTATTAGGAAATGACTTGATAGAAGAACTAAATGAATATACCGACAATGGCAAAATTGTCCTCCATTTATCCAAAAGAACTTTATCAAGTTATCTCATGAATACATGACATTCACTAGTGGTCACTGATTCAGGCACTCTTTAAAAACTCTTTCTGCTCTGAATTTGGTCCTTAAGATTCACAAAGAAGAAATAAGAATCAAGTGTTTTATTTTCCTATATAAAGGGGAAGTTAGGGATGGGTATGGAAGTTAAATGAGTTACAATTAACTATTTAGTGGGTTTTTTGGCTATTCTAGGGTTCTAACTAGGAATTTTGGTGGGGGCCCTTGACGGTAATAGGAAAGTTAAGAAGAAGGAAGGGTTTTGAGGAAAAGATGAGTTCATTTTTAGACATATTGAATAACTCCTTTTATGCTATTTCTGGCATGAAAATTATTCCTGATATGTTGCAAACATCTGCCCTCCACCCACTTTCCCTTTGTTCTTTAGGATACTTGTAACTCTAGTTCTTTGAGGTCATTGTGTTTAATGATCTATTACCATGTAGTACCACCAGAGGAGCGTTGGTGTTAAAGAGATGGGCTTTATGTATTGACAGGCAGTTTGGGATCATTGAAAGTACTACACAGTTTCCTGAATGTGATCTAGTTTAATCTCTCCCTCCCACTCCATTTTAGAACCATCTCATTATTCATCGGCTGTGCTTGTCTGAGAAATTCATATGAATGTAACACTTTGATAAGCTGCCCATTCAGCTGCTTTTATAATCTGGCCAACATGCATTTTTCATGCTTTGTTTTTCCAGTGGGGATGGTTAGTTAGACCAGGCATTACTGCAGATTTTTCTGAGGAATTTTTTTTTTGTCTTTGGAAGCTTGATGCCATTAGCATGGTGTCATCTACAGTTAGTAGAATCCTCACTTAAAAAAAAAAACAAATAAACTTGTATCTATTTTTTCATTGGGATAGGAAGCTCCTAATGAGATACTTCCTTTATCAATGCAGACCCAACCTTTCCTTGCAACTAACAGTCTTGCAAAGTTGCCTAGGGAACTGAGAAGTGAAGTAGGTGTTGGAGGCATGCATACCTACATATGGAATTGAACATGTATGTATAATATGCATGCTTCCCATGTAGATTTTGTATACACATACAGACACACATACATACATACACACACATGGATTATCAATGTGGCTCCCAGGAGGCACTGAAAAATATCTCTGGAATCTTGTCCATTCTTCTCAGGAAAAATGGCCACAAGGCTGTTCTGTTCTCCAGTCTCTGAGAGGGATACTGAAATAGAAGTATATGTCATATGCCTTTATTATATTACTGTTCTAGAGGCATGATTAGGTTAGGACAAAAAGCTCACTTTCCTGTCTCTTTGATATGTTCTATTTTCCTTTTACATACACTTTCAGATAACTCCTACTTTGTGAGATGTCTCCTAATGAGGCAAAACAATTAAGTAAAACTGATAATACAATGACCTAATCTTAAAGGGCACACAGCATTTCACATTTTGTAGCACCCTTATATTAAAAAAAAAAATAAAAACTAAAACCAAAATCAAAAATCTATTTTCTCTCTCGTCTTCCACCCAGTTAAAAAGAAAAGAAATTACTTGTAATAAATATTCATAGTGAAGCAAAGCAAGTTTTCCTGTATTTTTTAAGCAGGGAGGGTACCCCAAGATCTCACCCACTAGCCTGATCCTTTCTTGCCATCCTGTTCACACACAAGGCCACAGCTCTAGTCCAAGCTCTTCTCACCTCTTGCCTGTACTTTTGCAGTAGCTTCCTAATTGGACTCCTGGTTTCTGATCTCTTCTCTTTCCAATCCATTCTCTCTGCAGTTGCCAGAATAACCTTCCTAAAGGAAAAGTCTGACCATGTCACTGCCCTGCTGATAAACCTTTAGTGACTTCATATTGTCTCAGGGATAAAATACAAACTCCTTCTTTTGACATTTAAGTCTTTTATTGTCTGGCTTCAGCCTCTCTTTCCAGGACAGTTTCATATATTCCCCTTTATACAATCATAGTTCCAGATAAATAGTCATACTTACTCTTCCCTGAACCCTCTTGCCCTTTTGCACTGGCTGACATGGAATTTACTGCCTCCTCGAGGACCTTCATTATTTGGAACCCTTCTTTCCAGGCTAAGCCCAGCTGCCATCTTCTGTGGAAAGCCTTTCCTGATACTGCTGGTTGTTGTTAGTGTTTTCTTTGTCATGGCTGCTTTGGGGAGCATGATCATCCTAATCTTTTATTCTTTTCTATGAGGAAAATCTGTGATTTTCATCCCTTTATCTGTAACTTCTTTACATTTTCCACTACGTGTACAGTGAGAATGTCAATATGCCTATTGGTCAATTTCTCTGAGAAGTATGTCAGCTCGTTGGTCCTTGAACACACACACACACATACACACACACACAAGTTATGTGTTGCATTCTTCTAGTAGAATACAGGCAACCAATAAATGCTTATTGAATTAAATTTGGACAAGATTAGAAGCTATCAGGTGATGTGAAAACTGAACTTCATCCTTGAACTGATGTCTAAAGATTTTTGTCCTCTTCTTTATCCCAGTCACTATCTTTTCTGTGTCTTGTCTCAGGTATAAAAATTGCTGTTTTTTGCTCTGTACTAATGTCTTTTCATTTTCCTTTTTTAAAATGCTGTTTATAATATTTTATGTTCTCTTAGGAATTTTTTCCACTTTGAGAATTGGTTCCTAAGTGTCTTAAAATAATTTCTCTTCCAAAAGATTGCTTTTGTTTGTATATGTTCTAGTCTAGCCACTTTTCTGTTCTGGACCTTCACAAGTATAACTTTTGGTATTTCATATAGTGTATTCAGTATGGAGGTGGAAGCACACAAAACTGCTAGTTTATATGATTTTTGCTTATGAAAATTTTACCTGTAAAATCATACTGAATTTCACATTTTTTTTCCAGTTTCATCTACAAATATTCTTTGGCAAATCAAATTTAGTTATATCTTATGCCAAGCTTTTTGCAGACTTTTTTGGCTCTTTTAAATTGCTCATCATGGTTAATTTTGTATCAGTAAACTTTTTTCAGGAAATGGTCAGAATCAGAGTCATTGCCTTTACTTTTATCCATTTCCCATTTTTCAGAATTGATAGATTCAAGCTATTTGGGTTAGAGCTGCTACAATCCCATGAAATGCCTTTCTTCTTTATCTTGATCTTTTCTTCTAATCTGGTATTTACTGTAACATCTGTTCTAACCAGATGGTAGTCTGACTGCAAATAGCTGATTCTGAAATGACTTCTTTGCAACTAGTTATTTCCTCTATTTCTTCCATTTTTTATCGTGTTATTCAGTGTTTGTTTCAACCAGTGCCTTCTTACTTTCTTCTTCAATAAAGTATTTATAATGAACACATCTGGGATGTTTCTGAGTCTTCTTAAGCCTTTGGTCTCTTTCATTCCTTCAAAAGCAATATTTTGCAACTTAATTTTTGCTGTCTTTCCCAGTGCCCACTTCATATTGATATTGAGTTCAACAATATTCAAATTATATGTAAACAATTTGGAGGATTTTTCAACTTCCTCAAAGAATTTCTCCTCCTTCAGTGTGTAAATTGTGGCTATGTTTACCAGCGTCTGTTTGCTTACATTCATTTTAAATACTAAAAGGGGATGTGTTTTTGGTTGCTTTGGGCTACATGATCATACCAACCCTTTGTTCTTCTCTACAAGGAAAATCTGTGATATGTTCATCCCTTTATCTAACTTCTTTACATTTTCTACTTTCATGTATAGTGAGAATGTCAATATGTCTATTGATCAGTTTCTCTTAGAAGTATGTCAACTCATTGGTCCTTGAATATCTATTGTACAAGAAGGTTCTAGTAATTAAATACATATGTATAAACATTTTAAAATTTTGTTATCTTTAGGGCTTTTTACTAGGGTTTCCTATGTATAACATGTATAACTATATCAAGTTGCTTACTATCTCAGGGAGCGAGGGAAGGAGGAAGAGAATTTTGAACTCAAAATTTAAAAAAATGTTAAAAAAAATTCTAAAAATAATATTATATTAAGAAAAAATAAAATATCATTTACAAGGGCTGCTTATGGTCAAGTGCCATTTTGTATTTTTGACAGTTTCATCAGTTATTGTGACACTCTTTGCCACCCCACCAAACATATAGATAAATAAATATCTAGCTATAGATATTTATATCTATATATGTGTGTATATATATCATATACATATATATGAGTATATATATATATGCGCATATATATATATATACACACATATATAGAGAGAGAAAGCTATTTACCTAGTGTATGTCTTTGTACTAACTACCTCCCCTCTGAATTGGGTTTATCTCTGGAGAACAGACACATAATTTGTAACTATATCCAAATTTGAATATTTTCTGGCCTGGTAAGACCTGCAGGAGTTTGGACTTCACTGGAATCACCTTTGAAAATTTGGGGCCCCTCAACTCTCACTCTCACTCTAAAAAGGACTTTATTTCCGAGCCTCTTATTATAGGTCATCATCTTCGCTAGGCAGGGAAGCAGAGGGAGCTTTACATCTTCTTCCTGAAGTCCTACAGGCAAAGAATCATGTTGAATTTAGCAGTTAAATTAGACTGGTTTCAGTGGTATGGATTGGGATTTTTGGAGGCCTAAGCCCTAGAGAAAACCTCCTCTTCCTCTACAGATCTTGTGTGGATTGTGATTTCCATGATGCTGAGTGATGGTTTTCAACTACAGAAAAAAGAAATGTCAGATTATGTGCTGACACTCGTCAAAGCTCAGAAAGGATATCAGAATACCATTAACTTCTTACTCCAGCTTGAGCTGTATTAAAAATTAATTTCAAAGCAACACAAATAGGCAAACATAATTTGCTATGTTGGGGGAATTAGGGAGTTTTAACAAAGATATTTTGAAGTAAGCACAGAAGGAGTGGTGCCCCACCCCCAGCCCAGAGTATCCTCTTTTGAGGTCAATAACTCCATGCCTTCAATCCAGACCTGAATAAGGTAACCAAATCATAGGATGTGAAAATCATGAACTCTTTGATATAATTTGTTAGACAATTGAAGTCTACCCTGAGACATTATTATCTTTGTTGGTCAAATGTCATTCCTTAGGCAAGAGTAACTGTTTACATTAATTTTAGTTTGAGTTCTGACAGAAAATAATAGGATCAGAGATTTTAAATCAGGAAAGAACCATATTTGCAGGCCATTGAGTCCAATCACTTCATTTTAAAATTGAGGAAAATGAGACCCATAGAGAAAAAGTGACTTGTCTAGCATCAAAGCTAGTATGTATCTGAGGTGGAATTTAAACCCAGGTCTCCTGAACTCAAAGTCAGTCTGCCATCGGTTGAAATTGTATACTTTATGTGATATGGTTTGCTGCCTATGAGAGTTCATGTGGTCTGAAATATGTATGAGACATCAACTAGAGTATCTCTCTATGGTGTCTGCTGAACCCAGGGGGAAAAAAATTTCTAATTCCTTTTTGGAAATGGCAACAAATTACCAATGATCTTCTTGGTGCTCTTGCCTAAATTTGATCTCCATTCAACCCTCTCTCCCTCCTCACTAACACGGCATACTTTTGAGAAAAAGAGAGTCATTCAAAAATGGAACAGATATCAGTTAAACATCACAGTCAGATCCTTTCCAGGAGATGAGAGTTCTGTCTCAGTACCAGGCTGCACAAATCTGCTTTGAATCTAGGTGCTAGGAAAATTTTTCATCTTTAAAGGGAAGAAAAAAGACTGCATGTTGATATATGTCATTTAGAATCCAAATACAAATTAGAGGTATATAGAATGCTTGGAAGGGAAGGATTTCTGGATTCCTTAATAAAACTTAAAAAGAGTTTAGTATGCATTGGCACAATTCTTCATGATTATGCATTCAGGCAGAGATCCTGGTAATCAGCAATGACTCCCACCAACTCTTACTCCACCTATCTCTTTCCTGTGTCTCTAGCCTAGGCTGGAGTTAATGTAATAGTATCTGAGAAGTCTGAGAAGCCCTCATATATTTCTCCACTGTTCCCCATCCTCAGTGGCATTTTACAGTGCAGCAATGTTTTATGTTTAATTTTTAAGGATAATAAAACTTTGATGTGCATGAGCTGGAAAACCTAAGAGCACTTTTCACCTTCAGGTTATATTGTGTTGATCTAGGTGCTGAGATTTGGATTCCTACATCCATGGTATCAACAGAGTCCAACCTGGGAGGATCAATATCTGATTTGGTCCAAGTGCCCAATTCCACTGAACATGACCTTTAGAAACCTTCTATTTTTATTCATGCCATATTCAACGCTGCACTATTTTGTTCAACTCCCTTGTTAATTAGCAAAGTACTGTCCTTTGTGTCCTTTCTGTATAAACCTGGGTTTTTCTGTGCTTGTTTTATTCATTTAGCTTTCAAGTTGAAAGTACTCTCCTTGAACCTTGAATGGATATCATCTTTGGACTTCATCCAAAGAATTCCCCTTTTCTTTTTTTTTTTCCATTGGGCTAATTGATATTCACATATATTTTTTTGTTTTTCCATTATCTTCACTTCCCAATATATCCTCTCCTTCCAAAGAACCATCCCTTAGAACAAAAAATAAAAAGGGGTGAAAAAGTTCAGCAAATCTAATTAATCTCATTAACCATTTCTGATATTACATGCCATATTCCATATCCATAGTCTTCCATGTATGCAAAGAAGGGAGGGTGGCACATTTTCATTTCTATTCTTTGGGGCCAAGTTTGGCTGTTGTATTTTCACATCATACTGTTTGGATTTTTTTTTAATGTTGATTATTTAGTGTGTTGTTTTCCTCATTCAGCTCATTTCACTTTGCGTAAATTTATGTCTTCCCATTCTTCTCTATATTTGTCATATCCATGAATTATTATAGTTATATAATTAATATTCCATTACATTCATGTACCATATTTAATTTAATTGTTTCCCAACCCATTTCCCAGCTACTCAAAGATTCTTCATGCCTTTGGTTTCCCTCAAATTCTTTCAGTCTTTCCCTCAAATCCTGAGTCACACACAGCTTGGGTAGCATGAATT